>NC_079197.1:178913712-179273712 GCF_029499605.1 Hyla sarda
ACTATAATACTACCTACTATATACAAGAATATAACTACTATAATACTGCTCCTATATACAAGAATATAACTATTATAATACTGCTCCTATATACAAGAATATAACTACTATAATACTGCTCCTATATACAAGAATATAACTACTATAATACTGCTCCTATATACAAGAATATAACTACTATAATACTGCCTCCTATATACAAGAATATAACTACTATAATACTACCTACTATATACAAGAATATAACTACTATAATACTGCTCCTATATACAAGAATATAACTACTATAATACTGCTCCTATATACAAGAATATAACTACTATAATACTGCTCCTATATACAAGAATATAACTACTATAATACTGCTCCTATATACAAGAATATATCTACTATAATACTGCTCCTATATACAAGAATATAACTACTATAATACTGCTCCTATATACAAGAATATAACTACTATAATACTGCTCCTATATACAAGAATATAACTACTTTCTTCCACGACATCCGGCAGCACAGAAGGGAATTCCCGGCCTCTTTTATTCCCCCTAGGACCGCCCACCTATATACAAAAGACAAAAGAACAACCAATCCGCATCCAGACATCCCTATATATGACGCACACCTCCAAATGCAATTGTGTTTTTTTCTGTCCTCTTTTCTTCCTAGAAGGACTGTAAGTATAATTTGCCCACCGTATAAATGTTTTTTTCTCTCTTTTTATTTAGGTATAGCGTTAGTGTTCCAGCTTTTTTGCTGAGTGTCAATGTGGGTAACCCTGACTTTCCTAACGCTACCCCTGATGGTCCATGTGGGTTCCTGGACTAAATCAGTGGACCCTTTGGGTGTTAATACTGTATTGCCAGTTGTCAGTACGGGCTTATTACAGTGGCTTCCGGGAGTGATGTCCGCCATATCAGATGCTTATACAGCAGAGACTTGCAGCAGTAAGGTATTTACCTTTTGATTATTGGAGTTCCGGTTCGCGGCCATGTTGCTGGTGGCGTGCGCGCGTATTCACGCGAGGTTGGAGTCCGGGCGTCCGACATCACCGGAAACGGTAAGACTTCCGGGTCTCCGGACGGAGCGCGCGCTTTGTGTGTATTTAAAGCCGCTCAGTCTGGCGTGCTCTGTCCTTCTGGTGCAGGCAGCCGGACTCTCTGTTTCTCTAAGGTATCCTGATACTGTATTCCTTCTGAGAAGTCCAGACGTGTATTGTTCTCTGCAGAGGCATTTTTTAGCTTTGGCTTATGGTGTCTCCTTATGTTTTTACAGATGTCTAGTTCTACTTCTTCTAAGAAGAGAAAGTCTAAGGCTAAACACAGACTCTGTAAATCTTGTGACCAGCCTATTCCTGATAACCAAAGTGGGGATTTCTGTGAGATCTGTTTAAATCATTTGGAGCAGCATGATGGGACTGCTATGCCTGCCTTATGTGTCAGCTGTCTACAACCACTTCCAGCTGGGGCTACTTCCACAGTATGTGATAAATGTGCAGCTCCTCAAGGATCTTCTGAACTCCTACATGATATGAGAGGTTTCTTTAGTTGGTTTAAGGAACAGTTTGGTGCCTCATCTGGGCATTCCTCTAAGAAGAAGAAACTAGACATCAAGGAAAAGTTGTTTAAATCGCCATCTCCTTCTTCCTCTGACTCCTCCTCTCATTCGGAGGATTCAGAGGTGGAATCAGATGACATTATTTCTGAAGATTATTTCTGAAGATTATTTCTTATTTAAGAAGATCTGGCAGATTAGCTGATTAAAGCAGTAAAGAGCAGCATGGAAACATCTAAGATCAGATCAGATGTGCAAGAGAAAGAAGAATTATATTATTTTCCTAAAAAGAAGTCCATTATGTTTTCTGGGCATGAAGTGCTGAGGTCCATAATGGAAAGGGAGTGGAAGAAGCCAGATCACAGGCTGGAACTAGGATCTAGATTCCGCGCAGTATATAAGCTTGACCCAGCGGAATCAGAGAGTTGGGGTGAACCATCTAAATTGGATCCTGCTGTGGCGGATTTATCCAAGAAGACTCTATTGCCTTCTGATGACTCTTCTATCTTAAAGGACGCCATGGATCGGAAAGCTGATGTCCTAACTAAAAGAGCATACTCCAATACTGCAGCATTGGCGAAAGCGGCCTTGTCTTCAGTTCCTGTAGCAAGAGCTCTTAGGTTGTGGCTTAGTCAATTAAGCAGAAATATTGAACAAGGTGTCTCAAGAGAAGAGTTACTAGATGAAGTAGCCACTTTAAAGACAGCAGCAGAGTTTGTGTGCGACTTTCCCGTTGATGTCACCAGAATCTGTGCCAAAAATATGGCGGTCTTAAATTCTGTAAGAAGGGCGATTTATGTAAAACCATGGTCTGGAGAGACTTCATCCAAGAATAATTTATGCGGTTTACCCTTTGAACCAGGTCACCTGATCGGCTCCCAGTTAGAGAAAATTCTGGGTCCTGCAAAGAAGGGAGAAAAACTAGCATTTCCATATTCTTTTAAAAAGAAGCCTTTTCGTCCCTATCGATTTAGAAAGTCAGGTTTCAAAAGAAAACCCTTTCAAGAAAGAAGATTTAATAGACGACAGCATGAGAATAAAGGAAAGTCTTCCCATTCCAAGCAACTTAAATCAGAGTTTTGACAATTATTGCGACACGTCGGTAGGAGCAAGATTAACAAGATTCTTTCCCGCCTGGGAAGCTGTAACCTCAGACAAGTGGGTCCTAAGTATTATAGCGGATGGTTACAAACTAAATTTCCTCAGTCATCCAGTAGAAAAGTTTTGTCTAAACACAGAAGATCCAGTCATTTTTTCTCTTCTAGAAGATTTTCTAAACAAGAAGGCGCTAGAGCCAGTTCCAATTCTCCAACAAGGAAGTGGAGTTTATTCAAGGGTGTTCCCTGTGCCGAAACCTGGAGGCAGCTGGAGGCTGATCATAGATTTAAGATACGTAAACATGTTCTTAAAGAAAGAAACGTTTCGCATGGACAATATAAGATCTGCCACAGGTATTGTTCAAGAACAAGATTGGATGGTGTCCCTCGACTTAAGCGATGCTTATCTTCACATACCTATACATGTCTCCTCAAGAGCTTTCCTGAGGGTAGCTGTCAAGAAAGAAGGAAGAATTCATCACTTTCAATTCCGTGCCATGCCTTTCGGGTTGTCCCCCGCACCGAGGGTATTTACGAAAGTAGTAATAACCCTGGTAGCTTCGCTTCGTCTGAAAGGAGTCCAGATTATACCATACCTGGACGATTGGCTCTTGATAGCTCAGTCTCAAGATCTCCTGCTTTTCCATCTCAACATCACCTTGCATCTTCTGTCGTCAGTCGGCTTCATTTTGAATCAGGCAAAGTCGGATCTTATTCCAAGAAGGAAGAGGATGTTTCTGGGTCTGATCATAGACTCTATGTGTATGAAAGTGTTTCTACCTCTAGAGAAGCAACAGAAGATAATGTCGCAGATACGGTATCTAATTTCTGTTCCAGTGACATCTATCAGAACAGCCATGAGAGTTTTGGGCCTGCTAACGGCAGCTATCGAAGCGGTTCCCTGGGCCAGGAGTCACATCAGGGAATTGCAGTCCGAGATTTTGACAGTCTGGAATCGCAAGATCAACTCGTTATCAAGCCATCTTTCCTTGTCAGTAAGAACCCGTCAGGCTCTCAAATGGTGGTTGGTCCCAGAGAATCTTTCAAGAGGCAACAGTTTCAAACAAGTAACAATGGAAGTGGTAACTACGGATGCATCAAAACAGGGCTGGGGAGCTCATCTGGGCTCTCAGTGGGTCCAGAAACCGTGGTCTCAAGAAGAGAGACAATTCTCTTCCAACTTGCGGGAACTAAGGGCCATCAGACTAGCTTTGATTCATTTTACTCCTTGGCTCAAGAACAGAGCAGTCTTAGTCCAATCGGACAATTCTGTATCAGTTTTCTATCTTCAGAAGCAGGGAGGAACGAGAGCACAATTGCTCCAGAGAGAATGCAAGATGTTATTTCTTTGGGCGGAAAACCATTTCACAGCCCTTACTGCCGTCCACATAAAAGGGACTCTAAATGTTCATGCAGATCTGCTCAGTCGAGTAACCCTGGATCCCAACGAATGGGAGCTCAATCCCAAGTATTTTTCCCAGATCATCAGGAGATGGGGATGCCCGGAATGGGACTTAATGGCAACTCGCCAGAACAAGAAGCTGAAGAAATTTTGCTCCCTATACAAACAAGATCAGCCGGATCATCTAGATGCTCTGACACTCAACTGGGAGAATCTTTGTGCGTATCTTTTCCCTCCAGTCCCTCTACTGTCAAGAATTCTGAAAAAGATTATTCAAGAGAAACCATCAGTAATCCTTCTAGCTCCATTCTGGCCGCGCAGGGCCTGGTTCCCGTTGTTGCTTCGTTTGTCCAAGGGGGATTATTGGAAGCTGCCACTTCACAAGGACCTCCTGATACAGAGAGGGTTCTGTCATCAACACCTGGACAGAATCCATTTAACTGTCTGGAATTTGAAAGATCCAGATTTCGTAATGTAGGTCTCTCAGATGAAGTCATCCAGACTTTATTGTCTGCTCGCAAGGAGTCCACTAATGCTTTATACTCCAAATTGTGGCGAAAATTCTTATATTGGAAGAAGGATAGAGGAGACCCTGAAATTACAGTACCTGTCATTCTTCAGTTTTTACAGGAGGGGTTTGCTAGAGGGTTAAAACCCAATACGCTGCGTGTACATTTGACTGCAATCAATTCCTTTACAGATGGAAAATTTATGTTACAACCATTGATAACAAGATTTTTTAAAGCATTGAAGAATCTAAGGCCTAGAGTAAAGCCTCCTATTGCTCCATGGGATCTCTCCCTGGTGTTACGAAAACTGACCGGTCCTCCTTTTAAACCAGCTAAAGAAGTGGACATAAAATGGCTCTCTCTAAAAGCTCTATTTCTGGTAGCAATCACGTCTGCAAAGAGACTTGGTGAATTACAGGCTCTCTCCTCCCGCTCTCCTTATATTAGGTTCACTCAAGATGGAGTCTTATTAAGAACAGTCCCTTCATTTGCACCTAAGGTACCCTCTGAAAGTAATATCAACAGGGAAATATTCCTACCTGTATTCCATCCCCCATCCGGAGAAGATCAGCATCTTTGTTCTCTGGATGTCAAGTCTATTCTTCTTTGTTATCTGGAAAGAGTGAGTGCCTTCAGGAGGGATGAGAATGTATTCCTTCAGTTTGCAGGCCCTAGAAAGGGGTTTAAAGCAGCAAAGGACACTCTCGCAAGGTGGATCAAATCGTCCATTTCTGAAGCATATAAACAAGAAGGTAGAGAACCTCCTTTTCCACTTAAAGCCCATTCCACTCGGGCAACAGCTGCCTCTTGGGCAGAGAGAGCGGAAGTCCCTGTGAGTGACATCTGTTATGCGGCCTCGTGGTCTACTCCGTCCATGTTTATCAAGCACTACAGGCTAGACACGGAGTCAGAGAGTCCAGCCTTTAGCACTGGGGTTTTGTCAGCAGCATATAATATTCAACCCTCCCCTGTTTGATAGCTAGCGATATCCCTTCTGTGCTGCCGGATGTCGTGGAAGAAAGTTAAAATTATTTTTACCTGTAATTTTGCTTTCTTCGAGACAGAAGGCAGCACATACTACCCTCCCAATAAATAATATTTGCATCAAGAAAAGAGTCTAGTCATTTACACAATTGCATTTGGAGGTGTGCGTCATATATAGGGATGTCTGGATGCGGATTGGTTGTTCTTTTGTCTTTTGTATATAGGTGGGCGGTCCTAGGGGGAATAAAAGAGGCCGGGAATTCCCTTCTGTGCTGCCTTCTGTCTCGAAGAAAGCAAAATTACAGGTAAAAATAATTTTAACTATAATACTGCTCCTATATACAAGAATATAACTACTATAATACTGTTCCTATATACAAGAATATAACTACTATAATACTGCCCCTATATACAAGAATATATCTACTATAATACTGCTCCTATATACAAGAATATAACTACTATAATACTGTTCCTATATACAAGAATATAACTACTATAATACTGCCCCTATATACAAGAATATAACTACTATAATACTGCTTCTATATACAAGAATATAACTACTATAACACTGCTCCTCTATACAAGAATATAACTACTATAATACTGCCCCTATATACAAGAATAGAACTACGATAATACTGTCTCCTATATACAAGAATATAACTACTATAATACTGCTCCTATATACAAGAATATAACTACTATAATACTGCTCCTATATACAAGAATATAACTACTGTAATACTGCCTCCTATATACAAGAATATATCTACTATAATACTGCTCCTATATACAAGAATATAACTATTATAATACTGCTCCTATATACAAGAATATAACTACTGTAATACTGCCTCCTATATACAAGAATATAACTACTATTATACTGCCCCTATATACAAGAATATAACTACGATAATACTGCTCCTATATACAAGAATATATCTACTATAATACTGCTCATATATACAAGAATATAACTATTATAATACTGCTCCTATATACAAGAATATAACTACTATAATACTGCTCCTATATACAAGAATATAACTACTATAATACTGCTCCTATATACAAGAATATAACTACTATAATACTGCTCCTATATACAAGAATATAACTACTATAATACTACTCCTATATACAAGAATATAACTACTATAATACTGCTCCTATATACAAGAATATAACTACTGTAATACTGCCTCCTATATACAAGAATATAACTACTATAATACTGCCCCTATATACAAGAATATAACTACGATAATACTGTCTCCTATATACAAGAATATAACTACTATAATACTGCTCCTATATACAAGAATATAACTACTATAATACTGCTCCTATATACAAGAATATAACTACTGTAATACTGCCTCCTATATACAAGAATATAACTACTATAATACTGCCCCTATATACAAGAATAGAACTACTATAATACTGCTCCTATATACAAGAATATAACTACTATAATACTGCTCCTATATACAAGAATATAACTACTATAATACTGCTCCTATATACAAGAATATAACTACGATAATACTGTCTCCTATATACAAGAATATAACTACTATAATACTGCTCCTATATACAAGAATATAACTACTATAATACTGCTCCTATATACAAGAATATAACTACTATAATACTGATCCTATATACAAGAATATAACTACTATAATACTGCTCCTATATACAAGAATATAACTACTATAATACTGCTCCTATATACAAGAATATAACTACTATAATACTGCTCCTATATACAAGAATATAACTACTATAATACTGCTCCTATATACAAGAATATAACTACGATAATACTGTCTCCTATATACAAGAATATAACTACTATAATACTGCTCCTATATACAAGAATATAACTACTATAATACTGCTCCTATATACAAGAATATAACTACTGTAATACTGCCTCCTATATACAAGAATATAACTACTATAATATTGCCCCTATATACAAGAATAGAACTACGATAATACTGCTCCTATATACAAGAATATATCTACTATAATACTGCTCCTATATACAAGAATATAACTATTATAATACTGCTCCTATATACAAGAATATAACTACCATAATACTGCTCCTTGTTACGCCGAGCGCTCCGGGTCCCCGTTCCTCCCCGGAGCGCTCGCCTCATCTTCGTTGTTGCAGCGCCCCGGTCAGATCCACTGACCGGGTGCGCTGCGGTCCCGCCTTCAGCCGCTCGCGATGCGCACCCCGGCCCCCGTACCTGACTCGCTCTCCCTCGGTCCTGTCCCGGCGCGCGCGGCCCCGCTCCCTAGGGCGCGCGCGCGCCGGGTCTCTGCGATTTAAAGGGCCAGTGCACCAATGATGGTGCCTGGCCCAATCTTCCCAATTAGCTTAATTGGCTCCCACCTGTGCACTTCCCTATATCACCTCACTTCCCCTGCACTCCCTGCCCGGATCTTGTTGCCTTAGTGCCTAGTGAAAGCGTTCCCTTGTCTGTTCCTAGCCCGTGTTCCTGACCTCCTGCCGTTGCCCCTGACTACGATCCTTGCTGCCTGCCTCGACCTTCTGCTACGTCCGACCTTGCTTCTGCCTACTCCCTTGTACCTCGCCTATCCTCAGTATCTTCAGCAGCCAGAGAGGTGAGCCGTTGCTAGTGGATACGACCTGGTCACTACCGCCGCAGCAAGACCATCCCGCTTTGCGGCGGGCTCTGGTGAAAACCTGTAGTGGCTTAGAACCGGTCCACTAGCGCGGTCCTCGCCATCCCTCTCTGGCACAGAGGATCCACTACCTGCCAGCCGGCATCGTGACAGTAGATCCGGCCATGGATCCCGCTGAGGTTCCCCTGCCAGTTGCCTCAGATATCACCACGGTGGTCGCCCAGCAAGCCCGACAGATCGCCCATCTAACCCACCAGCTGTCGGAAATGTCCACCATTGCGCACCAACTTCAGTCGCAACTTCACCAGCAATCTTCTCCTCCGCCAGCTCCTGCACCTCCTCCGCAGCGAGTGGCCACTCCTAGCCTCCGCCTGTCCTTGCCGGACAAATTTAATGGGGACTCTAAGTATTGCCGTGGCTTTCTTTCGCAATGTTCCCAGCACTTGGAGATGATGTCGGACCAGTTTCCTACTGAAAGGTCTAAGGTGGCTTTCGTGTTCTGCCTTCTGTCTGGAAAAGCCCTGTCATGGGCCGCTCCGCTCTGGGACCGCAATGACCCCGTCACTGCCTCTGTACACTCCTTCTTCTCGGAAATTCGAAGTGTCTTTGAGGAACCTGCCCGAGCTTCTTCAGCCGAGATTGCCCTGCTGAACCTGGCCCAGGGTGTTTCTTCCGTTGGCCAGTACGCCATTCAGTTCCGTGCTCTTGCTTACGAGTTGTCCTGGAATAGTGAGGTTCTCTGCGCGACCTTTAAAAAAGGCCTATCCAGCAACATTAAAGATGTTCTGGCCGCACGAGAGACTCCTGCTGACCTACATGTACTCATTCATCTAGCCACTCGCATTGACATGCGTTCTTCCGGATGGCGTCTGGAGCTCCGCCTGGATATGGACTTTGTTCGCACGAAGCGTTTTTTCTCCCCGGCTCCTCTCTCCTCTGGTCCTCTGCAATCTGTTCCTGTGCTTCCCGCCGCGGAGGCTATGCAAGTTGACCGGTCTCGCTTGACACCTCAAGAGAGGACACGACGCCGCATGGAGAATCTTTGCCTGTACTATGCCGGTACCGAACACTTCCTGAAGGATTGTCCTGTCCGTCCTCCCCGCCTGGAAAGACGTACGCTGACTCCGCACAAAGGTGAGACAGTTCTTGATGTCAACTCTGCTTCTCCACGCCTTACTGTGCCTGTGCGGATATCTGCCTCTACCTTCTCCTCTACTATGGTCTTCCTGGATTCCGGATCTGCAGGAAAATTTTTTTTGGCCTCTCTCATCAACAGGTTCTACGTTCCTGTGACCAGTCTCGCCAGACCCCTCTACATCTATTGTTTTTACAATAAAAGATTGGACTGTCTCGTACGTTTCCACACAGAACCCCTCCTAATGTGCATCGGACCTCATCACGGAAAAATTGAGTTTTTTTTCCTCAGGTTCTTTGGCCCCAAGAAGAGGGGGAGACCCAAGGGGGGGGTACTGTTACGCCGAGCGCTCCGGGTCCCCGTTCCTCCCCGGAGCGCTCGCCTCATCTTCGTTGTTGCAGCGCCCCGGTCAGATCCACTGACCGGGTGCGCTGCGGTCCCGCCTTCAGCCGGGATGCGATTCGCGATGCGGGTAGCGCCCGCTCGCGATGCGCACCCCGGCCCCCGTACCTGACTCGCTCTCCCTCGGTCCTGTCCCGGCGCGCGCGGCCCCGCTCCCTAGGGCGCGCGCGCGCCGGGTCTCTGCGATTTAAAGGGCCAGTGCACCAATGATGGTGCCTGGCCCAATCTTCCCAATTAGCTTAATTGGCTCCCACCTGTGCACTTCCCTATATCACCTCACTTCCCCTGCACTCCCTGCCCGGATCTTGTTGCCTTAGTGCCTAGTGAAAGCGTTCCCTTGTCTGTTCCTAGCCCGTGTTCCTGACCTCCTGCCGTTGCCCCTGACTACGATCCTTGCTGCCTGCCTCGACCTTCTGCTACGTCCGACCTTGCTTCTGCCTACTCCCTTGTACCTCGCCTATCCTCAGTATCTTCAGCAGCCAGAGAGGTGAGCCGTTGCTAGTGGATACGACCTGGTCACTACCGCCGCAGCAAGACCATCCCGCTTTGCGGCGGGCTCTGGTGAAAACCTGTAGTGGCTTAGAACCGGTCCACTAGCGCGGTCCTCGCCATCCCTCTCTGGCACAGAGGATCCACTACCTGCCAGCCGGCATCGTGACACTCCTATATACAAGAATATAACTACTATAATACTACTCCTATATACAAGAATATAACTACTATAATACTGCTCCTATATACAAGAATATAACTACTATAATACTGCTCCTATATACAAGAATATAACTACTATAATACTGCTCCTATATACAAGAATATAACTACGATAATACTGTCTCCTATATACAAGAATATAACTACTATAATACTGCTCCTATATACAAGAATATAACTACTATAATACTGCTCCTATATACAAGAATATAACTACTGTAATACTGCCTCCTATATACAAGAATATAACTACTATAATACTGCCCCTATATACAAGAATGGAACTATGATAATACTGCTCCTATATACAAGAATATAACTACTATAACACTGCTCCTATATACAAGAATATAACTACTATAATACTGCTCCTATATACAAGAATATAACTACTATAATAGTGCTCCTATATACAAGAATATATCTACTATAATACTGCTCCTATATACAAGAATATAACTATTATAATACTGCTCCTATATACAAGAATGTAACTACTATAATACTGCTCCTATATACAAGAATATAACTACTATAATACTGCTCCTATATACAAGAATATAACTACTATAATACTGCTTCTATATACAAGAATATAACTACTATAATACTGCTCCTTTATACAAGAATATAACTACTATAATACTGCTCCTATATACAAGAATATATCTACTATAATACTGCTCCTATATATACAAGACTATAAATTGTTACGCTTAGCGCTCCGGGTCCCCGCTCCTCCCCGGAGCGCTCATGGCGTCTTTTTCCCTGCAGCTCCCCGGTCAGTCCCGCTGACCGGGAGCGCTGCTCTGTCACGGCCGTTGAGGATGCGATTCGCACTGCGGGACGCGCCCGCTCGCGAATCGCATCCCAGGTCACTTACCCGTCCCGGTCCCCTGCTGTCATGTGCTGGCGCGCGCGGCTCCGCTCTCTAGGGCGCGCGCGCGCCAGCTCCCTGAGACTTAAAGGGCCAGTGCACCAATGATTGGTGCCTGGCCCAATTAGCTTAATTGGCTCCCACCTGTTCCCTGGCTATATCTGAGCTCCTCCCTTGCACTCCCCTGCCGGATCTTGTTGCCCTTGTGCCTAGTGAAAGCGTTTTGTGTGTTTATAGCCTGTGTACCAGAACTTCTGCTATCTCCCCTGACTACGAACCTTGCCGCCTGCCCCCGACCTTCTGCTACGTCCGACCTTGCTTCTGCCTACTCCCTTGTACCTCGCCTATCTTCAGCAGTCAGAGAGGTGAGCCGTTGCTAGTGGATACGACCTGGTCACTACCGCCGCAGCAAGACCATCCCGCTTTGCGGCGGGCTCTGGTGAAAACCTGTAGTGGCTTAGAACCGGTCCACTAGCGCGGTCCTCCCCATCCCTCTCTGGCACAGAGGATCCACTACCTGCCAGCCGGCATCGTGACAGTAGATCCGGCCATGGATCCCGCTGAGGTCCCTCTGCCTTATATCTCGGATATCACCACGGTGATCGCCCAGCAATCCCGACAGATCGCCCATCTAACCCACCAGCTGTCGGAAATGTCCACCATTGTGCGCCAACTTCAGTCGCAACTTCAGCAGCAATCATCTCCTCCGCCAGCTCCTGCACCCCCTCCGCAGCGAGTGGCCACTCCTAGCCTCCGCCTGTCCTTGCCGGACAAATTTAATGGGGACTCTAAGTTTTGCCGTGGCTTTCTTTCGCAATGTTCCCTGCACATGGAGATGATGTCGGACCAGTTTCCTACTGAAAGGTCTAAGGTGGCTTTCGTAGTCAGCCTTCTGTCTGGAAAAGCCCTGTCTTGGGCCACACCGCTCTGGGACCGCAATGACCCCGTCACTGCCTCTGTACACTCCTTCTTCTCGGAAATTCGAAGTGTCTTTGAGGAACCTGCCCGAGCCTCTTCTGCTGAGACTGCCCTGCTGAACCTGGTCCAGGGTAATTCCTCCGTTGGCGAGTACGCCATACAATTCCGTACCCTTGCTTCTGAACTTTCCTGGAATAATGAGGCTCTCTGCGCGACCTTTAAAAAAGGCCTATCCAGCAACATTAAAGATGTTCTGGCCACACGAGAGACTCCTGCTAACCTGCATGAACTCATTCATCTAGCCACTCGCATTGACATGCGTTTTTCTGAGAGGCATCAAGAGCTCCGCCAGGAAAAAGACTTAGATTTCTGGACACCTCTCCCACAGTCTCCATTGCAATCTGCGCCTAGGCCTCCCGCCGAGGAGGCCATGCAAGTGGATCGGTATCGCCTGACCCTGGAAGAGAGGAATCGCCGTAAGGAAGAGAATCTTTGTCTGTACTGTGCCAGTACCGAGCATTTCTTGGTGGATTGCCCTATCCGTCCTCCACGCCTGGGAAACGCACGCACGCACCCAGCTCACGTGGGTGTGGCGTCTCTTGGTTCCAAGTCTGCTCCTCCACGTCTCACGGTACCCGTGCGGATTTCTACTTCAGCCAGCTCTTCCCTCTCAGCCGTGGCCTGCCTGGACTCTGGTGCCTCTGGGAATTTTGTTCGGGAGTCCTTAGTGAATAAATTCCGCATTCCGGTGACCCGTCTTGTCAAGCCACTCCACATTTCCGCGGTCAACGGAGCCAGGTTGGATTGCACCGTGCGTTTCCGCACGCAGCCCCTCCTAATGTGCATCGGACCTCATCAGGAGAAAATCTAATTTTTGGTCCTTCCCAATTGCACTTCCGAAATTCTCCTTGGACTACCCTGGCTTCTACACCATTCCCCAACCCTGGACTGGTCCACTGGGGAGATCAAGAGTTGGGGTCCCTCTTGTTCCAAGGACTGCCTTCAACCGGTTCCCAGTAATCCCTGCCGTGACCCTGTGGTTCCTCCTGTATCCGGTCCCCCTAAGGTCATTAAGGACTCTGCCTGCCACAGGAAATGCCTCTCCCCCCTCCCAGTCCCATCAGGCAAGCCTCTGTGTCCCCTCATGGCTCCCGTCCTTGTGTCTTCCTGCCCCGTGCCAAGCTTCACCCTCTGCCCTCCCTCCCCATTCCTACTCCTGCTGTACTGCCTGCCATTGAGGAAACCATCCATTCCTTCCCGGTGTCCTCATCCCAGGGGAGGCAGCCACCGGACAAAAAAAAGGGGAGACCTAAGGGGGGGGGTACTGTTACGCTTAGCGCTCCGGGTCCCCGCTCCTCCCCGGAGCGCTCATGGCGTCTTTTTCCCTGCAGCTCCCCGGTCAGTCCCGCTGACCGGGAGCGCTGCTCTGTCACGGCCGTTGGGGATGCGATTCGCACTGCGGGACGCGCCCGCTCGCGAATCGCATCCCAGGTCACTTACCCGTCCCGGTCCCCTGCTGTCATGTGCTGGCGCGCGCGGCTCCGCTCTCTAGGGCGCGCGCGCGCCAGCTCCCTGAGACTTAAAGGGCCAGTGCACCAATGATTGGTGCCTGGCCCAATTAGCTTAATTGGCTCCCACCTGTTCCCTGGCTATATCTGAGCTGCTCCCTTGCACTCCCCTGCCGGATCTTGTTGCCCTTGTGCCTAGTGAAAGCGTTTTGTGTGTTTATAGCCTGTGTACCAGAACTTCTGCTATCTCCCCTGACTACGAACCTTGCCGCCTGCCCCCGACCTTCTGCTACGTCCGACCTTGCTTCTGCCTACTCCCTTGTACCTCGCCTATCTTCAGCAGTCAGAGAGGTGAGCCGTTGCTAGTGGATACGACCTGGTCACTACCGCCGCAGCAAGACCATCCCGCTTTGCAGCGGGCTCTGGTGAAAACCTGTAGTGGCTTAGAACCGGTCCACTAGCGCGGTCCTCCCCATCCCTCTCTGGCACAGAGGATCCACTACCTGCCAGCCGGCATCGTGACATAAATACTATAATACTGCTCCTAGATACAAGAATATAACTACTATAATACTGCTCCTATATACAAGAGTATAACTACTATAATACTGCTCCTATATACAAGAATATAACTACTATAATACTGATCCTATATACAAGAATATAACTACTATAATACTGCTCCTATATACAAGAATATAACTACTATAATACTACTCCTATATACAAGAATATAACTACTATAATACTGTTCCTATATACAAGAATATAACTACTATAATACTGCTTCTATATACAAGAATATAACTACTATAATACTGCTTCTATATACAAGAATATAACTACTATAATAATGTTCCTATATACAAGAATATAACTACTATAATACTGCTCCTATATACAAGAATATAACTACTATAATACTGCTTCTATATACAAGAATATAACTACTATAATATTGCTCCTTTATACAAGAATATAACTGCTATAATACTGATCCTATATACAAGAATATAACTACTATAATACTGCTCCTATATACAAGAATATAACTACTATAATACTACTCCTATATACAAGAATATAACTACTATAATACTGTTCCTATATACAAGAATATACCTACTATAATACTGCTCCTATATACAAGAATATAACTACTATAATACTACTCCTATATACAAGAATATAACTACTATAATACTGCTCCTATATACAAGAATATATCTACTATAATACTGCTCCTATATACAAGAATATAACTACTATAATACTGCTCCTATATACAAGAATATAACTACTATAATACTGCTCCTATATACAAGAATATAACTACTATAATACTGCTCCTATATACAAGAATATAACTACTATAATACTGCTCCTATATACAATACTATAACTACTATAATACTGCTCCTATATACAAGAATATAACTACTATAATACTGCTCCTATATACAGGAATATAACTACTATAATACTGCTCCTCTATACAAGAATATAACTACTATAATACTGCTCCTATATACAGGAATATAACTGCTATAATACTGCCTCCTATATACAAGAATATAACTACTATAATACTGCTCCTCTATACAAGAATATAACTACTATAATACTGCTCCTATATACAGGAATATAACTGCTATAATACTGCTCCTATATACAAGAATATAACTACTATAATACTGCTCCTATATACAAGAATATAACTACTATAATACTGCTTCTATATACAAGAATATACCTACTATAATACTGCTTCTATATACAAGAATATAACTACTATAATACTGCTCCTATATACAGTAATATAGGTGTCTTGTGTATCATACATATATTATTACCGTCCTCTATTGATCGCGCTGTCAGTATCGGACCTCTTCGATGTGTTGCGGCCTCTTTTGGCCCCGCTGATCTCTGAGCTGCAGATTCGCCTCCATCCATCCGTCATTACTGATCAGGATTCAGGATGGTTTGGGGCCCCAGAGAGAGAAATTTCTGCTGTGAAATGAAAACATTTTTTATTTTTCACCTGGAGCAAGATCTATAAAGTGAATCGTTATATGAAAAGAGAAAAAAGGAATGGCTGCCGGTGAAGTAAGGCGCTGAAGAATGTGCAGATGTAAACACTTTCTAATACTGCGGGGACAAAACAGGGGGATGTGGGTAATTTATTAAAATAATGAAAATGCATGTTTACTTTATCTCCATCTGATATATAAAGATCAGTGACATATGGTGCAGTATGTAATACCTTCTCCTGCAGTCCCATGTAACATCACAGGTACAACACAGTGGACACACTCAGATAGGGATTACATGCAAGAACTGAGGTGGATAATAGAATACGTATTGTACACACCAACAGCAGAATAGTGAGTGCAGCAATGGAGTATAATACAGGATATCACTCAGGATCAGTACAGGATAAGTAATGTAATGTATGTACACAGTGATCTCACCAGCAGAATAGTGAGTACAGCTCTGGGGTATAATACAGGATATAACTCAGGATCAGTACAGGATAAGTAATGTAATGTATGTACACAGTGACCTCACCAGCAGAATAGTGAGTACAGCTCTGGGGTATAATACAGGATATAACTCAGGATCAGTACAGGATAAGTAATGTAATGTATGTACACAGTGACCTCACTAGCAGAATAGTGAGTACAGCTCTGGGGTATAATACAGGATATAACTCAGGGTCAGTACAGGATAAGTAATGTAATGTATGTACACAGTGACCTCACCAGCAGAATAGTGAGTACAGCTCTGGAGTATAATACAGGATATAACTCAGGATCAGTACAGGATAAGTAATGTAATGTATGTACACAGTGACCTCCCCAGCAGAATAGTGAGTACAGCTCTGGGGTATAATACAGGATATAACTCACGATCAGTACAGGATAAGTAATGTAATATATGTACACAGTGACCTCACCAGCAGAATAGTGAGTACAGCTCTGGAGTATAATACAGGATATAACTCAGGATCAGTACAGGATAAGTAATGTAATGTATGTACACAGTGACCTCACCAGCAGAATAGTGAGTGCAGCTCTGGGGTATAATACATTATATAACTCAGGATCAGTACAGGATAAGTAATGTAATGTATGTACACAGTGACCTCACCAGCAGAATAGTGAGTTCAGCTCTGGGGTATAATACATTATATAACTCAGGATCAGTACAGGATAAGTAATGTAATGTATGTACACAGTGACCTCACCAGCAGAATAGTGAGTACAGCTCTGGGGTATAATACAGGATATAAATCGGGATTTTCCTAGCTACCGTGACGGAAAATCTAAGTTATATGAAGACAGGAGGCGAGTATCTTGCATTAAACCTTTCTTTTTAATGCCCATAGCAGAAAATTACAGAGAATTTATTTCATTAACATTAAAAAATTTTCATTAAAACTACAACTCCCAGCAGCCCCTGGAATCCCCTCCCCTGGGACGGAGACCCTATATAAGGGGCTGGCTGGACCTCCTCTTCCTCTTTCTTTCGTGCGAACTTCGGAACAGCGCACGGCATCTTGATACCCGGATACACTCCGACGACAACGAACTCCATCTCCGGAACTGGACGTCAGGGCCAACTGGGCCCCCAGCAACTGTGTTTCAACAGGAACAAACAGAACAGCTGTCACTCAGGGACTTCTCATACTCTGCTGCGTAGATGCAGGTTCCGCTCTTCAATATCCTAAAAGGAAAGAAACACATCGTAACAGGGTTGGGAAGGGAGGGAAGATACTCGCCTCCTGTCTTCATATAACTTAGATTTTCCGTCACGGTAGCTAGGAAAATCCCGATTTATATATCAGACAGGAGGCTCATATCTTGCAAGTTTAAAGCTAAACAAGTTTAATCAGAAAACATGCGAACATACACGTTCAGAGGAAAGACACAGAAACGTGTTCCTGTGGCCAAAAATAGAACTGCCTAAAGGTCGTCTCAGACGACCAATCAGCAGCTAATAAAAGGTCCGAGAGCGAACCCCCTGACGTGACCACCTTAGTGGCCATAGCCCCTATAGAAGAGTGGGCACCAAAAAGAGAAACGTCAATTCCAGCCATATCCATGGCTGACCGCACCCACCTGGCCAAAGTGGCCGAGGCTACCGGAAGATGCGGTCTGACCTAAGATATCAATAATTGATTGTGATCTTCCGATCGCAAAGACGCGGTTCTCGCTTCGTACTCTTGTAGACAGCGTACTACACACAATCTTGGGTGGTCCGCGAAAAAGGGGTAAAAGACGGATTGAATTCCTGTCTTAATTCTGCGAACCACCGAAAAACGTACCCCTTCCGGCGAAAACTGTCGCCTGGAAATATCTAAAGCCTTAACGTCCGACACTCGTTTTATGGACACTAAACATAAAAGAGTAGATATTTTGAGAGATAAAAATTTTAAAGAGAGAGCGACATTATCCTCCCAAGAGGAGAATAATTCCAACACACGGGAGACATCCCAAGTAGATTGGTATCTAGGACGTGGAGGGCGTTTGAACTTAACACCCCGCAAGAGCCTACATACCAAAGGATGTTTGCCTACTGGTAAAGCGTCCACCGGGCAATGATATGCCGATATGGCGGATCTGTATACGTTGATAGAACTATAGGATTTCCCAGATTCAAAAGAATCTGCCAAATAATTCACAATCACTGACACAGGTGCTTGAACGGCATCAATTTGCCGTTGATCACACCAACGAACCCACAAAGCCCAGGCTGATCTGTATGCCGATCTATTCCCTGGGGCCCAGGCCAAGGCGAGGAGGTCTCTAGCCGATTGTGAAAGGTCACTACCAGCGTCCGGGACCCCGAAACCAACCACGCAAGGAGTGGAAGGTTGCCCTCCAACACCAACGGGTGAGGACCCATGGTCGGGTTCGTGAGAAGGAGAGGCGATTGAGGAAGCAACCGAGGATAGTCGATTGTCATCCCCAACAGAAGGGGAAACCACGGTTGTGTCGGCCACCAAGGGGTGATCAACACCACCGTCGCCTTCTGACTCAGTATCTGGAGAAGGAGCCTGGAAATCATATTGAATGGGGGAAATGCATAGTGTGTTCCCCGGGACCATACCTGGCGGAAAGCATCGACAGCAGATGCTTCTGGGTCTGGCCTCCAGCTGAAAAAGCGAGGTAATTGTCGATTGAGACGGGATGCGAAGAGGTCCGTGTGTAATGGACCCAAAAGCTCCCTCAACGTTCGGAAGGTAGAACGGTCTAACATCCAATCGCTGGAATCCTTCAAATAACGAGAATTCCAGTCCACCACGACATTGAATACACCAGGAAGATATTCTGCAACCGGAGCGATGTCCCAGGAAAGACAGAAGTTCCAGAACTCGGACGCGATGTCCGCCAGCACTCTGGACCTCGTACCCCCAAGGCGGTTGACATATTGAACCGCAGCCACATTGTCCATGCGTAAAAGTACGCAACAATTGGCAGTGAGAGGGAGAAAACTCCTGATAGCGAAGAACGCTGCCAAGAGTTCTAGGGCATTGATGTGGAGGAGAGACTCCTCTGCGGACCATCTCCCTCCTGTAGTATCCTGGCCGCAACGAGCTCCCCAACCCTGTCGGCTCGCATCGGACTCTATACGTCCGGACAGGAATTGAAGATAGTTCTGCCGTTCCATTCGACAGGGTGACGCAGCCACCATTGCAATTCCTCCACTGTCTCCGGACAAAGGGTAATCTCGTCCGCATATCGGAGGCCCTGGTGAAGATGGAGGGTCTTGAGCCGTTGAAGGGCCCGATAATGGAGTGGAGCCGGGAAGATCACTTGAATAGAGGCCGATAATAGGCCGACTATGCGTGCAATCATCCTTAGAGATACCCAGGTCTTGCGCAAAGTCGCTCTGATTTCTTTCCGAATCAGAGCTAATTTGGCTTTTGGTAACAGCAGGGTGGCACGTTTGGTATCCACTAGGAAACCTAGGAATTCCATCTCTTGCGAGGGAGTCAGCACAGACCTCTTGTGATTGATGAGGAATCCTAAGTCCTCCATTAAGGAAACCGCCCATTGGCTGTGCCGCAGGGCTTGCATTCTGGAGCGTGCCATGATCAGCAGGTCGTCCAGATAGATGATAAGCCGGACGCCCCTGCTCCGGAGAGCCGCCACTACCGGTTTCAGCAACTTGGTGAAACACCAAGGGGCCGATGATAATCCGAATGGTAGGCAGGTGAACTGCCACATTCGGTCCCCCCACCGAAACCGTAGGAAATGTTGGGAGGATTGGTGAATGGGGACGGTGAGATATGCGTCCTTCAAGTCGATCTTCACCAACCAGTCTCCTGGCCAGAGAAGGTCGCGCAGCAGATGGATACCTTCCATCTTAAAGTGACGATATAATACGTGTTGGTTTAAATCTCTTAGATTTATCACTGGTCGATAACCGCCATCTTTCTTCTTTACCAAGAAGATGTTGCTTATAAATCCGGGTGACAAGGGGTCTACCTCTACAACCGCCTGTTTGCATAAGAGCTCCTGAAGCTCGTTGTCTATGAGTTCTATATTTTGCGCTGAAAACCGAATGGGTTGAGGTATGACATTCAGCACAGGAAGAGATTGGAACTGTATCCAGTATCCTGCTCCCGTATTGAAGTAAAATACATCAGTCTGCCCCCCACTACTGTGTGTGGAATGGAAAGAGAATGTATACTCACCGGTCGATGGCCGAGATCTAGGAAATCCGAGACCTCCACGTCCCCTCCAGGGGCGTCCTCGCGGGGGGAAGAAAGGGGTTGGTTGGGCCACAGGCAGAGTATATTGCTGTTGAGCGGGAACAAACTGTTGGTGCGCAGCTCTAACATAGGGCCTATAAGGGGCTGAGCGGCCGATAGATCGGCCTCTGCCTCTACCGGCCTTGCCAAAAATCTTGGTTGGTTGGCCCGCTTTCTTTAATGACGTCTGCGCCTTATCCAGGCTGGAGAACAAACTGACCACTTTATTAATGTTTTTAATTAGGTCTTCTCCAAAGAGGAGACCGTCAGTGGAAGGGCCGGGTTCATTTTCAGCTAAGTGGCTGAGCTGGGGTTCTAGTTTCATCAGCATAGAACGGCGACGTTCAACTGAACACGCCGTGTTGGCACTGCCAAGCATGCAAATCGCACGCTGGGCCCAACCCCTCAATTGTGTGAGATCCACTAGCTGGGCAGCCGCGGCTGCTTGTTCAGATAAATTAAAAATTTTGGTAAGCGGTCCCAGCATATCTAGTATGCGATCTTGGATTAGTTTGAAAGATCTTTCGATCCCCTTCTTTGAATATTTCCCCGCCCGGGTCAAGTATTTAAGGAGGACCGGGTCTATTTCTGGGGTAGTGGCCACTTTCTTGGTCACACATGGTCTAGGGCATTACGCCCTTAGTTTGTTACGGTTAGTGTGGTCTAAAGGTCGCCTAATCCAGTGTTCAATGTATTGTGCCACGTGTGGCAACGGAGCCCAGTCCCCTGAGCGCGGGTGTGTGATTTCATCGGGATTAAACAGGGGTTGACCCTAAGCATCTAGGATTGCCTCGCTGGGTATATCTGGTGCGGTATCAGAATACTCCGCCTGAATCCCCGCATCCTCCTCCTCAGAGTCTGTGGCCTGAGCCACGTCAGACTTGCCGGACTCGCTCGAGGATTCGTCATTAGACGTATTGAACGAGTCTGGTTTGGTCCGCCTGGCGGACTTCAGCCCTTTGTAGTTCTCCTTGGGGCCCAAGGGTCGAGAGTGAACTTTTGGATGCGGGGTGCGGCATACCGGGTTGGGTTCTGCCTGGGACATATTATAAACTTCCCCTGCCGGGGAGTCGGAATGTATGTTCATGTGCTTCCTTTTATGAGTTACCTTACGCCTGTTTGAAATCTCATTAGAGGCAGAGGGTACAGAGGGGTCAGAACGTACATGGGCAGCTAGAGCTGCTTGCATGGACTTAGAAATGAATGCTTGGATTTGTGAAGCAGACATTATCTGTGAAGCTTCAATGTCCACGGTCTCATCCACCTGTGTGGAAGTTTCTCCAGTCATTTTACAATCTATGTATAATACACTACTGGCTACAAGTAGCCTGACTGATAATCAGTTACTATAAAGGGTTAACCTAGTGCCGCAGAGCAGATGCTAAGAGGGAAGATACACAAGTATAGTGTACCTAATATAGCCCACTGGACCCTTCTAAGGAGTAGTCAAGGGTGATAACACCTAATAGCTAACCTGCAAACCGGACAATAACTAAGCTGCTGTCGCTCCTTTCACCGCTCGCTCAACACTGGCGCCGGTGAGAGGAGGAGGATCTCAGCAAACAGGGTTTACAGCCGTAGTCTCGCGAGACTACGTCTGTAAGCTCCTCTGATTGGGCGCATAACAGAAACAGGAGGCGCGTCGCAAGAACGCGCCACTCAGACACGCCTCCCCGCCGCTGAGCCCGCGAAAAGGGTGCGAGTGGCGGGAGGAAGCCGAGGAAGACGGCGCGAACAATCAGGTAAAATGGTGCCTGAGGAAATAGGGAAATTTACCTCAGCGCTAGAAAGAGAGAGCAAAGAGTAAAAGGGGGGAAGGAAACGCCGTGAAAACGCGGCGCAGTAAGCAAAATAAGAATTCATGAAGAAGAAAAGTACAGAAAATACCAAGAATATAAAATATATATATAAAATATAAGAGAAACTAAATATATATACAATACATATATTACATGAAAATGAACTGAACCAGGACAGACGGGAAAACAGGGACACTGAATGGGGGTCCCCAAATGCCCGCAGACCTGGCACAAAACAGAGAAATATCAGAGAGCAATGTTATACTTAACCAGCTGCCATGAGCAGAAAGAAAGAGGAAGAGGAGGTCCAGCCAGCCCCTTATATAGGGTCTCCGTCCCAGGGGAGGGGATTCCAGGGGCTGCTGGGAGTTGTAGTTTTAATGAAAATTTTTTAATGTTAATGAAATAAATTCTCTGTAATTTTCTGCTATGGGCATTAAAAAGAAAGGTTTAATGCAAGATGTGAGCCTCCTGTCTGATATATAACTCAGGATCAGTACAGGATAAGTAATGTAATGTATGTACACAGTGACCTCACCAGCAGAATAGTGAGTACAGCTCTGGAGTATAATACAGGATATAACTCAGGATCAGTACAGGATAAGTAATGTAATGTATGTACACAGTGACCTCACCAGCAGAATAGTGAGTACAGCTCTGGAGTATAATACAGGATATAACTCAGGATCAGTACAGGATAAGTAATGTAATGTATGTACACAGTGACCTCACCAGCAGAATAGTGAGTACAGCTCTGGAGTATAATACAGGATATAACTCAGGATCAGTACAGGATAAGTAATGTAATGTATGTACACAGTGACCTCACCAGCAGAATAGTGAGTACAGCTCTGAAGTATAATACAGGATATAACTCAGGATCAGTACAGGATAAGTAATGTAATGTATGTACACAGTGACCTCACAAGCAGAATAGTGAGTACAGCTCTGGGGTATAATACAGGAGATAACTCAGGATCAGTACAGGATAAGTAATGTAATGTATGTACACAGTGATCTCACCAGCAGAATAGTGAGTACATCTCTGGAGTATAATACAGGATATAACTCAGGATCAGTACAGGATAAGTTATGTAATTTATGTACACAGTGACCTCACCAGCAGAATAGTGAGTACACCTCTGGAGTATAATACAGGATATAACTCAGGATCCGTACAGAATAAGTAATGTAATGTATGTACACAGTGATCCCACCAGCAGAATAGTGAGTACAGCTCTGGAGTATAATACAGGATATAACTCAGGATCCGTACAGAATAAGTAATGTAATGTATGTACACAGTGACTGCTGTTTTTAAATAGGTGGTGGTATGATATAGGTGTCGGTATGATATAGTTGGCGGTATGATATAGGTGGCGGTATGATATAAGTGGTGGTATGATATAGGTGGCGGTATGATATAAGTGGCGGTATGATATAGGTGGCGGTATGATATACGTGGCGGTATGATATAGGTGGCGATATGATATAGGTGGCGGTATGATATAGGTGGCGGTATGATAAAGGTGGCGGTATGATATAGGTGGTGGTATGATATAGGTGGCGGTATGATATAGGTCGCGGTATGATATAGGTGGCAGTATGATAAAAGTGGCGGTATGATATAGGTGGCAGTATGATATAGGTGGCGGTATGATATAGGTGGCGGTATGATATAGGTGGCGGTATGATATAGGTGGCAGTATGATATAGGTGGTGGTATGATATAGGTGGCAGTATGATAAAAGTGGTGGTATTATATAGGTGGCAGTATGATATAGGTGGGGGTATGATATAGGTGGGGGTATGATATAGGTGGCGGTATGATATAGGTGGCGGTATGATATAGGTGGCGGTTTGATATAGGTGGCAGTATGATATAGGTGGCGGATTGATATAGGTGGCAGTATGATAAAAGTGGTGGTATTATATAGGTGGCAGTATGATATAGGTGGGGGTATGATATAGGTGGCGGTATGATATAGGTGGCGGTATGATATAGGTGGCGGTATGATATAGGTGGTGGTATGATATAGGTGGCGGTATGATATAGGTGGCGGTTTGATATAGGTGGCGGTTTGATATAGGTGGCGGTTTGATATAGGTGGCGGTTTGATATAGGTGGCAGTATGATATAGGTGGCGGATTGATATAGGTGGCGGTTTGATATAGGTGGCGGTTTGATATAGGTGGTGGTATGATATAGGTGGCGGTATGATATAGGTGGCGGTATGATATAGGTGGCGGTATGATATAGATGGCGGTATGATATAGATGGCGGTATGATATAGATGTCGGTATGATATAGGTGTCGGTATGATATAAGTGGTTGTATGATATAGGTGTTGGTATGATATAGGTGGCGGTATGATATAGGTGGCGGTATGATAAAGGTGGCGGTATGATATAGGTGGCGGTATGATATAGGTAGTGGTATGATATAGGTGGCGGTATGATATAGGTGGCGGTATGATATAGGTGGCAGTATGATATAGGTGGCGGTATGATATAGGTGGCGGTTTGATATAGGTGGCGGTTTGATATAGGTGGCGGTTTGATATAGGTGGCAGTATGATATAGGTGGCGGATTGATATAGGTGGCGGTTTGATATAGGTGGCGGTTTGATATAGGTGGCGGTTTGATATAGGTGGCGGTTTGATATAGGTGGCGGTTTGATATAGGTGGCAGTATGATATAGGTGGCGGATTGATATAGGTGGCGGTTTGATATAGGTGGCGGTTTGATATAGGTGGCGGTATGATATAGGTGGCGGTATGATATAGGTGGCAGTATGATATAGGTGGCGGTATGATATAGGTGGTGGTATGATATAGGTGGCGGTATGATATAGGTGGCGGTATGATATAGGTGGCGGTATGATATAGATGGCGGTATGATATAGATGGCGGTATGATATAGATGTCGGTATGATATAGGTGTCGGTATGATATAAGTGGTTGTATGATATAGGTGTTGGTATGATATAGGTGGCGGTATGATATAGGTGGCGGTATGATAAAGGTGGCGGTATGATATAGGTGGCGGTATGATATAGGTAGTGGTATGATATAGGTGGCGGTATGATATAGGTGGCGGTATGATATAGGTGGCGGTATGATATAGGTGGCGGTATGATATAGGTGGCGGTTTGATATAGGTGGCGGTTTGATATAGGTGGCGGTTTGATATAGGTGGCAGTATGATATAGGTGGCGGATTGATATAGGTGGCGGTTTGATATAGGTGGCGGTTTGATATAGGTGGCGGTTTGATATAGGTGGCGGTTTGATATAGGTGGCGGTATGATATAGGTGGCGGTATGATATAGGTGGCGGTATGATATAGGTGGCGGTATGATATAGGTGGCGGTATGATATAGGTGGCGGTATGATATAGGTGGCGGTATGATATAGGTGGCGGTATGATATAGGTGGTGGTATGATATAGGTGGCGGTATGATATAGGTGGCGGTATGATATAGGTGGCGGTATGATATAGGTGGCGGTTTGATATAGGTGGTGGTATGATATAGGTGGCGGTATGATATAGGTGGTGGTATGATATAGGTGGCAGTATGATATAGGTGGGGGTATGATATAGGTGGGGGTATGATATAGGTGGCGGTATGATATAGGTGGCGGTATGATATAGGTGGCGGTATGATGAAGTTGAGGGGGGATGAGGGTTTTATTATTTAGCGATAATACAATAGTCAATGTTTTTTCGTCCTTCACAATATCCTGTAGTTTAGGTGTTTGTGTAGCAGAATTCTGTGGGTTAGTAGAGGTTTGAGCTGCGTGGGGATTAAATCCAGATGGAGAATTAATGGATCCGCGGTGATTCTCGTCCTTTATGCTGTTATTGTTTTGTTCGCAGAATCGAGCGGAGGTGAAATAAGTGACGGTGTTCAGGATTTACACTTCTCTCTGACAAACAATACAGTAGAAAGAACATTTTATTTCTGCTGTTGACATTTAAGCAATAATGAACGATTCCCCTGAACCGAGAGAGAACAACATTTCCGTATGATAAAATAGTTCTCAGTCATCGTCAGCGCCGCTCACCAGCCGGAGACGTCAGACAAAGTTGTAGGAGGGCGCAGAAAAAACGGTTGTCACAATTTATACATTTTGTTCACATGAGCTTCTAAATTTTTATCAATTTTTTTTTTTATTCTTTTTTTGGTTTGACAGATCTGATCTGACAATTTAAAGGGGTACTCTCGTGGAAACCTTTTTTTTTTTTTTTTAAATTAACTGGTGCCAGAAAGTTAAACAGATTTGTAAATTACTTCTATTAAAGAATCTTAATCCTTCCAGTACTTTTTAGGGGCTGTATACTAAAGAAAAATCCAAAAAAGAAATGCATTTCCTCTGATGTCATGACCACAGTGCTCTCTGCTGACCTCTGCTGTCCATTTTTGGAACTGTTCAGAGCAGCATATGTTTGCTATGGGGATTTTCTCCTGCTTTGGACAGTTCTTAAAATGGACAGCAGAGGTCTGCAGAGAGCACTGTGGTCATGACATCAGAGGAAATGCATTTCTTTTTTGGATTTCTCTTTAGTATACAGCCCCTAAAAAGTACTGGAAGGATTAAGATTTTTTAATAGAAGTAATTTACAAATCTGTTAAACTTTCTGGCACCAGTTGATTAAAAAAAAAAAGTTTTTCACGGGAGTACCCCTTTAACAAACCATCAGCCGTGACACATTTTAAAGGGGTTCTCCGCTGCTGGACATCTTACCCCCTATCCAAAAAATCAGGGATAAGATGTTTGATCGCAGGCTTCTCACGGGCTTCCCGCTTCTAAATGAACATCAGGTTCCTGCAGCAGTGGTTGTGATGTCACAGCCACGCCCCCTCCATTCATGTCTATGAATAATTCTATTTCTATAAATTATTTCTATTAAAAAATCTTAATCCTTCCAGTACAAATTAGCTGCTGAATACTACACAGGAAATTCTTTTCTTTTTGGAACACAGAGCTCTCTGCTGAAATCACGAGCACAGTGCTCTCTGCTGACATCTCTGTCCATTTTAGGAACTGTCCAGAGCAGCATATGTTTACTATGGGGATTTTCTCCTACACTGGACAGTTCTTAAAATATTAGTATTGAGCAGCTAATACGTACTGGAAGGATTAATTTTTTTTTTAATAGAAGTAATTTACAAATCTATTTAACTTGCTGGCACTGGTTGATTTAAAAAAAAAATTTTTAAAAAGTTTTCCACTGGAGTACCCCTTTAAATAGAAGTAATTTACAAATCTGTAAAATTTAAAGAAACAAAGGCCCCTTTAATATATATTGATCTCTTTGACGCAATGGATCAAACCAGACAAGTTTAATAAATCATCTAATGGCGCCAATGCTGCATCGCTGTCAGTCACCGCCTGTGATGTCTTCTATCTGCTTGATGTTGGTAATTTTTAGCAGCACAGCGGTATATATATATATATATATATATATATATATATATATATATATTCCTTGTAAGCTAGAAAAAGACATTGGCAGCTCTTTGTATTCCGCTCATGTGAACGTCTCCTGTAAATTCGGAGGCTCTAAAGCTAAAAATGAAACGTTTCATTTCTGGGTGAATGAACACACGGGGAGTTATTCAGGTTTATAGACAAGAAGAGATGTTAAAGGGGTACTCCAGCTCTAAGACAACTTATCCCCTATTCAAAGGATAGGGGATAAGATGCCTGATCGCAGGGGTCCCGCCACTGGGGACTCACGCAATCTTTTATGAAGCACCAGAATATAGTGAAGTCACGGCTCCGTCCCGTGTGACATCACTCTCCGCCCCCTCAATGCAAGCCTGCCATAGGCATGCATTGAGGGGGTGGAGCATGACATCACACGGGGGCAGAGCTGTGACATCATAGGCTCCCATAGGCTTGCATTGAGGGGGCAGAGCGTGATGTCACATGGGGGCAGAGCCATGACATCATAGGCTCCCATAGGCTTGCATTGAGTGGGCGAAGCATGACGTCACACAGGGGCAAGCCGTGATGTCATAGGCTCCCATAGGCTTGCATTGAGGGGGCAGAGCATGACGTCATAGGCTCCCATAGGCTTGCATTGAGGGGGCAGAGCATGACATCACACGGGGGCAAGCCGTGATGTCATAGGCTCCCATAGGCTTGCATTGAGGGGGCAGAGCATGACGTCATAGGCTCCCATAGGCTTGCATTGAGGTGGCAGAGCATGACATCACACGGGGGCAAGCCGTGATGTCATAGGCTTCCATAGGCTTGCATTGAGGGGGCGGAGCGTAACATCACACCAGGGCGGAGCCATGACATCATAGGCTCCCATAGGCTTGCATTGAGGGGGCAGAGTGTAGCGTCACACAGAGGCGGAGCCGAGATGTTATAGGTTTCCAAAGGCTTGCATTGAGGGGGCAGAGCGTGACGTCACACGGGGGCAGAGCTGTGACATCATAGGCTCCCATAGGCTTGCATTGAGTGGGCGGAGCATGACGTCACACAGGGGCGAGCCGTGATGTCATAGGCTTCCATAGGCTTGCATTGAGGGGGCGGAGCGTAACATGACACCGGGGCGGAGCCGTGAAATCATAGGCCCCCATAGGCTTGCATTGAAGGGGTAGAGCGTAATGTTACACAGGGGCGGAGCCGTGACGTCATAGGTTCCCATATGCTTGCATTGAGGGGGCACAGTGTAACGTCACACAGGGGCGGAGCCGTGATGTTATAGGTTTCCAAAGGCTTGCATTGAGGGGGCGGAGCATGACGTCACACGGGTATGGAGCAATGACATCATAGGCTCCCATAGGCTTGCATTGAGGGGGCAGAGCATAACATCACACGGGGGCGGAGCCGTGACATCACGACACTCCGGCCTGTGATTCATCAGACCCAGAGCGATGTTTGCTCCGGAGGCTGATGATAGCAGGGTGCTGCATGAAAGATTACGGGTGTCCCCAGTGGCGGGACCCCCGCGATCAGGCATCTTATCCCCTATCCTTTGGATGAGTACCCCTTTAAAACACCTTTCCCTCCTACGAGTTTGATGTACAGATGTCAGCGCTGATCTGACGCCGCCCGACTATCCTCCTCCAAACTAAGAAGAACTAAAAAAAGCCGCCCCGGGTCCTGCAGAGATCTTTTCTTTAATCTTGTGGGTGAATGATGTCTATCAGAAGACTAATTATACAGCATTGCTTTCCCACAAATATCTACTATATGTATCATTCAGTAACACCTGTGGAGCATCACCCTGGCTCACCCTGACCATATCAATAGATATAGTCCTGATCAGTCCCGATCCATATTCTCCTGAATAACATTTATATCATTTATACAGTGGGGATCAAAAGTTTGGGCCCCCCAGGTAAAAATTTGTGTTAATGTGCATAAAGAAGCCAAGGAAAGATGGAAAAATCTCCAAAAGGCATCAAATTACAGATTAGACATTATTATAATATGTCAACAAAAGTTACATTATATTTCCATCATTTACACTTTCAAAATAACAGAAAACAAAAAAACGGCGTCTGCAAAAGTTTGGGCACCCTGCAGAGTTAATATCTTGTACTGCCCCCTTTGGCAAGTATCACAGCTTGTAAACAACGCTTTTTGTAGCCAGCCAAGAGTCTTTCAGTTCTTGTTTGAGGTATCTTTGCCCATTCTTCCTTACAAAAGTCTTCCAGTTCTTTGAGATTTCTGGGCTGTCTGTCACGCACTGCTCTTTTAAGGTCTATCCATAGATTTTCAATTATGTTGAGGTCAGGAGATTGTGAAGGCCATGGCAAAACCTTCAGTTTACGCCTCTTGATGTAATCCCCCATGGATTTCGACGTGTGTTTAGGATCATTATCCATTTGTAGAAGCCATCCTCTCTTTAACTTCAGCTTTTTCACAGATGGCATCAAGTTAGCATCCAAAATTTGCTGAAATTTTATTGAATCAATTTTCCTTCTACTTGTGAGATGTTCCCTGTTTCATTGGCTGCAATACATCCCCAAAGCATGATTGATCCACCCCCATGCTTAACAGTTGGACAGAGGTTCTTTTCAATAATTCTGTTCCCCTTCTTCTCCAAACATACCTTTGCTCATTCCGACCAAAAAGTTCAATTTTAATCTCATCGGTCCACAGAACTTGTTACTAAAATGCATCAGGCTTGTCTATATGTTCATTTGCAAAGTTCAAACGCTGATTTTTGTGGTGAGGACGTAGAAGAGGTTTTCTTCTGATGACTCTTCCATGAAGACCATATTTGTACAAGTATCTCTTTATAGTGGAATAGTGTACCACAACTCCAGTGTCTGCCAGATCTTTCTGGAGGGATTGTGCAGTCAAACGTGGGTTTTGAATTGTTTTTCTCACAATCCTGCGAGCTGTTCTGTCTGATATTTTTCTTGGTCTTCCAGATCTTGCTTTAACTTCCACTGTTCCTGATGACTGCCATTTCTTAATTACATTCCAAACAGAGGATATTGACATCTGAAAACGTTTTGCTATCTTCTTATAGCCTTCTCCAGCTTTGTGAGCGTCAACTATTTTCAGATTTCTAGACAAATGCTTAGTAGAACCCGTGGTGCTGATTGTTGGGGCAAGGTCAGATGAGTCTGGGCATTTAAAACCTTTGAGATTGACATCACCTGGTCTTCTCAGATGATGATTGAGAACAATCCATGACACTGGCAGGTCTCAGCTTTGCAAAGGTGGCAGTGCATGCTATAAATTCTGCAGGGTGCCCAAACTTTTGCAGACGCCATTTTTTTGTTTTCTGTTATTTTGAAAGTGTAAATAATGGAAATAAAATGTAACTTTTGTTGACATATTATAAGAATGTCTAATCTGTAATTTGATGCCTTTTGGAGATTTCTCCATCTTTCCTTGGCTTCTTTATGCACATTAATACAAATTTTTACCTGGGGGGCCCAAACTTTTGATCCCCACTGTAACATTCTCTGTTTCCTTCCTATCATATAAGGTTGATTCTACCTACATTGGACTAGGTGAATATATACATATAATTCCACAGCAGATTTCTCTCTCTTTCTCTTGTAGCGACATTGGCCATATTCGAAATTGAATATATGGACAAATATTCGTCCTGTGCTCGCGAACTTTGCATATTCACTATGTTCGTTCTCTTTTTCATGCAAAATGAAATTTGCCTAGTGCGCATGCGCAAGTATATCTTTCACCTAAAAGAAGGGAGGGATCAGTGTCCCCTGGAAGTGCTGATATTCGCACATACAAAATATTCGCGCTCCACACCGACTCACACAGTAAATAATATTGGAGCCTTCTTCGGACCACAAGCTGGAGGCAGGGAGGGAGGATCACTTTATTATTATCATTGTGATGTGTACTGTGAAGAAAAAAAAAACGAATATTCGTCATTACGAATATATATTGCTATATTCTAAATATTCACAAAATCGCAAAGTGCCGATATTCTCGGTACAAATTTGCATTTCCAATATTCTCGCTTAACCCCTTAAGGACTCAGCGTTTTTCTGTTTTTGCATTTTCATTTTTTCATCACCTTCTAAAAATCATAATGCTTAATTTTGCACCTAAAGATCCATATGATGCTTATTTTTTGCGCCACCAATTCTACTTTGCAGTGACATTAGACATTTTACCAAAAAATCCACCGCGAAAGGCAAAAAAAAATCATTGTGCGACAAAATTGAAGAAAAAATTTCATTTTGTAACTTTATCTTTATTCTGTAGGTCCGTACGGTTAAAATGATCCCCTACTTATATAGGTTTGATTTTGTCGTACTTCGGAAAAAATCATAACTACATGCAGGAAAATTTATATGTAAAAAATTATCATCTTCTAACCCCTATAACTTTTTTATTTTTCTGCGTACGGGGCGGTATGAGGACTAATTTTTTGCGCCGTGTTCTGAAGTTTTTATTGGTACCATTTTTGTATTGATCAGACTTTTTGATAGCTTTTTATTCATTTTTTCATGATATAAAAAGTGACCAAAAATACACTATTTTGGACTTTGGAACTTTTTTGCGCGCACGCCATTGACCGTGCAATTTAATTAACGATATATTTTTATAGTTCGGACATTTTCGCACTCGGCGATACCACATATGTTTATTTTTATTTACAGTTTTTTTTTATGGGAAAAGGGGGGTGATTCAAACTTTTAATAGGGAAGGGGTTAAATGACCTTTGTTAAATTTGTTTTTCCCTTCCTTTTTGCAGTGTTATAGGTCCCATAGGGACCTATAACACTGCACACACTGATCTCTCATGCTGACACCTGCAGAGCCATAGCTTTGCAGGGATCAGTCAGATAGGGGCTCGATTGCTCAAGCCTGTAGCTCAGGCTTGGAGCAATCAATCCCCGATCGGACGCCACGGAGAGAGGTAAGGAGACCTCCGCCTGCGTCCAAGCTGATCGGAACATCGCGATTTTATCGCGATGTCCCAATCAGCCCGACTGAGCTGCCGGGAACTGTTTACTTTCATTTTCAGACGCGGCAGACAACTTTGATCGCCGCGTCTAAAGGGTTAACAGCGCGCGGCATCGATCGTTGTGCCGCGAGCTGTTAGCCCAGGGTCCCGGCTTTGATTAGCAGCCGGGACTGACCCGGTGTGATGCGGGGTCACGGCGTGATCCCGTTTTTCACACCGGGACCGGTCTTAGGGCGTACAGGTACATCCTAAGTCCTTAAGAGGTTAAAGGGGTACTCCCGTAGAAAACATTTTTTTTTAAATCAACTGGTGCCAGTAAGTTAAACAGATTTGTAAATTACTTCTATTAAAAAATCTTAATCCTTCCAGTACTTATTAGGGGCTGTATACTAAAGAGAAATCCAAAAAAGAAATGCATTTCCTCTGATGTCATGACCACAGTGCTCTCTGCTGACACCTCTGTCCATTTTAGGAATTGTCCCGAGCAGCATAGGTTTGCTATGGGGATTTTCTCCATCTCTGGACAGTTCCTAAAATGGACAGCAGAGATCAGCAGAGAGCACTGTGGTTATGACATCAGAGGAAATGCATTTCTTTTTTGGATTTCTCTTTACAGCCCCTAAAAAGTACTGGAAGGATTAAGATTTTTTTAATAGAAGTAATTTACAAATCTGTTTAACTTTCTGGCACCAGTTGATTTAAAAAAAAATAAATAAAAAAAAGGTTTCCACGGGAGTACCCCTTTAACTCTCTAGGTATAGATTTTGGCAGTACCCTATACTTTTGTTACAATTTTTCTGTTATTGAGTCTGTATGTTTTATTTTCTATTTGTACCATTGATATGCTTTCTGTATGTCCATTGAGTAGATCCTTGATACCTTGTCTTGTTTAAAAAACCACAACACAAAGAACTGCGTTCCCCTATGGATTCCATAGACGATCAGTCAAGACATCATCCTCATAGCCACTGGACTACAGTTTGAGAACGGCTTCTTTGCCTAATAAGTTAATATATGTGGACATTACATAGATAAGTGCAGATTTATAATTATATGTTATACTTTGCTTGTTATACTTCTCTTTGTTATAACTTGAAAACATTTCAATACAAACGATTTGAAAACTATCTCTATACTCACTTTCTATCAACTGTAATAGAGATGGAGAGAACAGTGTTTCCCAATCAGGGTGCCCCCAGCAGTTGCAAAACTACAACTCCCAGCATGGCTGACCTGACTATTCTTTTGCCTGTTGTTCTGCACCTTGTTGTCCTCCTGGTTATGACCTTGGCTTACCTGACCCTGCTTGTTTTTTTTCGTATTCCTTACTTTCTTATTAGTTTTGTTCCCTGACCTGTTTCCTGATTTAAAGGGGTATTCTGGCCATATAAGATATGCGGAACAAAACTAATAAGACAGGGGTCTTGCCGCTGGAAGGTCTCGCCTCACCCCCCCTCCATTCACGCCCACTCCATTCATGTCTATGGACATGAATGGAAGGGGCGTGGCGTGACGTCATGAGGGGGCGTGGCCGTAACATCATGTCTTGGTCTTGGAGGTAGCTCCCGGAACAGAATGCCAGGGGCTGCACCGAGATCGCGGGACCCCTGTGATCAGACATCTTATCCCCTATCCTTTGTATAAGGCCAGAATGCCCCTTTAACCTTGTTATCTTGACTTTGGGTGACTGACATCTCTGTATCTGTCTGTTTTTTCATCCATGTGTTTTGTGATCACTTCTTGGTCTGTGACTGTTTAACCCATTGTGTACTGACCAGTTCCCTAATTTCTGCAATGCGTTTGTTTTATTGCTTTGGACTTTGTTACGCCCTGCACCTTACTCAGAATAGGGACCGTCATCCAGTTGAGGATCTGTCGCTTAGGACAGATCGTCATTTAGGCACGGAAAGTGGCTGTGGGGGAGCTCAGGGCAGCACTACTCCATGCCCAACGTGGTAGGACTGCACTGACTTACAGGACGAGAGTTACTGAGCATGAACTGTAGACTTGTGAATGTTTATGACTTTCCAGACAATTTATTGAGTCACTGTGAATATGTCATCGAGGGGAGCTTGAGGTGACAACATGCGAGTGGGCATGGAGTGAAGACAAATATAGAAAATTGAAGGGGGCTCAGCTTGAAATATACATTCAATAATATCAGGGCGGTGTAAGAGGAATTCAAACCACAATTAATACTAGAAGAAAAGAACAAATGCCTCCTGCACAGCGCACCCCCACCAATATTAATTAATAAACAGAAATACACAAATAATAAGGACAGACAATATAAAAGGAATATAAGGAATAATCAAGGACAGACAATATAAAAACACTCAAAAAGCCCAAGAAAAATTATTCCTACCACACTGAAGGGGCGGCAAAGCACACCCTCTAAGTCAGTGATGGGGAACCTATGGCACGCGTGCCACAGGTGGCACACCGAGCCCCCTCTGTGGGCACGCGGCCATTGTTCGCCATGGATACAGTGGGTTGCACAATGAAGGGGCCGGTCGGGCTGCATGGGAGCAGACAACTAAAAAAGGGAGCAGAACCGGGCTCCGGCGGTAAGTTAGCTCCCTGCAGCGCAGTCCGGTCCCTTCACTGTGCGGCCGACTGTGACTGTGTCTCCTCCCAGCAGTGCGCAGCGCTGGGAGGTGAATTAACTCCACCACAGCTGGGCCCCGTTAATAAACAGCGCAGTCGTGCAGCGGGCGTATGAAGAGAGCTCCGATCCAAGTGATGTCCGGCATTAACACTTTAGACACGGCGATCAAAGCTGATCACGGCGTCTAAAATGCCGAAGTGACTGCCGGTAGCTCAGTAGAGCTGATCGGGACACCGGCAGCATAATGCTGCCTGGTCCTGATCAGCTGAGAGGACAGGCGGAAGTTACTTACTGATCAGATAACACTGATCAGTGATGTGCCTATGGCACAACAGTGATCACGGTCTGCAATGAACAGATTACAGTGCAGGTAGTAGAACAGTCCCCATGGCAGTTTTTTTTCCTAACAGGGTGCCTCCAGCGGTTGCAAAACTACAACTCCCAGCATGCCTTTGAAAGCCTTTGACTTAGTATTGAAACAGCTGGAGACACACCGTTTGGAAAACTCTGCCCTATGGGGACTAAAAAAAATTGTAAAAAAAAAAATGTAAAAAGAAAATGTAAAATAATGTTTAAAGCCCCCCACCCCCCCCAATAAAAGGTTAAATTTACCCTCTTTTTCCCCATTTTTATATAAAATAATGTCACCAAAAATAAAACATATTTGGAATCGCCGCATGCATAAATGTCCAAACTATTAAAGATAAACTGTCACGTTTCTCCCCCCGCACTAATCAGTGGTACTGGCTGGTAGTGCGGGGGACGCTGATCTGTTTGATCCTTACCGTGCACAGATCCGCCCAGACGTTCTGCCGTCATCTTCTATTTTCAATATATGCAAATGTGGTGCTAACTGGCACCGACCGGGGTAACTGGCACTCTGACGTCAGCGTTTCTGGCCGAAGCGCCGCCCAGCTCATCAATATTCCTCCCCTCCCTCCGCCTCTCCCTCTTTCCCCCGCTCTGTAATGAAGAGAGAGGGGAGGAATATTGATGAGCTGGGCGGCGCTGCGGCCAGAAACGCTGACGTCAGAGTGCCAGTTACCCCGGTCGGTGCAAGTTAGCTCCTCATTTGTATATAGTGAAAATAAAAGATTACGGCAGAAACTGATCAGCGTCCCCCGCACTACCTGCCAGTACCAAGTTTGGATCATTGAACTCTGTTGTTCTTCTTTTAAAACAAAAGATGTTAATTAGTTCGGGCGACTGTATGGGTTGTTTTTTCTAAACTTAAACCTCAGTATTCTGATTCAATTGCTGTGCTGGCACTTTGAGGGGAAAAAAGTTGGCGTGCATTACGGTTTGGGCACTCGGGCTCAAAAAGGTTCGCCATCACTGCTCTAAGTGGTCACCCACCCCCAATACAATACATTATATGAGTAAATAGCCCCGGTATGCAACAAACAAGCTGGTATGGCTACTACAACATGAACACTGTGTAAAGGAAGCAGTTAATAGTGTTGAGCGGCATAGGCCATATTCGAATTCGTGATATTTCGCGAATATATGGACGAATATTCGTCATATATTCGCTAAATTCGCATATTTGTAATATTCGCTTTTTATTTTCGCATGTGCGAGAAATCGCACGCCAGTCTCACACAGTAGTATTAGAGCCTTCTTTACACCACACAAGCTGGAAGCAGAGAGGGGTGATCACTGTGATGTGTACTGTGAAAAAAATAAATAAAAATAAGAATATTCGTAATTACGAATATATAGTGCTATATTCGCGAATAAAATTAGCATTGCGGATATTCGTGAGCAACACTAGCAGTTAACCGATGAAACCCCTAGTCAGGACATACTAAAGCGTAAAACACTGTATATATATATATATATATATATATATATATATATATATATATATATATATATATATCCCTGCCGGAGCAGCGACCCTCACAGTAAGTAATGAAAGGTAAATGTAATAATGGCAGTAACACTGTGAAAATATAGTGGCCGAAAATACAAGGAGACAAGGCCAGATACAAATAGAGGGGGCTGAAGGAAAAAAGACCCTTAAAACATGGCGCTACAAACTCTTAGATGGAAGATGTGAAGTCCAGGTCTTGGACTTTGCTTCTTCCATCTAAGAGTTTGCAGCGCCATGTTTTTAGGATCTTTTTTCCTTCAGCCTCCTCCACTTATCCACAGGTCGACCGCGATCGGTTCCTGCAACCCGTCGGCTTGTCAGCAACTCCCATCTGATGGTACCCCATTATCGCTGGGGTTATATGCCCTCTATTTTCTACCTTGAGGTTAGCGGCCATCTATAAGCCCCGTGGGGTATCCCCCCACATCTCTCCTCCCATATATCCTGGGGTAATACACGAGGTGCCGGTCCGTCGGTCCTTCTCTCTTTTCTACATCCATACAAGATACAAATTGCAGAGCAGAAGGTGAAACAATATACTCAGCAGGAGTGGGTGCCCACAGTGAAGCCCCACGCGTTCCATCGCCGTAACCTCTTAAAGGAGTTGTCTGGTGAAAAATAACTTGTCCCCTATCCAAGGAGAGGGGATAAGTTATAGATCACGGGGGTCCCCGCGATCTCCTGCACTGGGTCCCGGCAGTCTGCTGGAAGGGGGCGTGCTGACCCCGCACGGAGCGCCGGCCAACACACCCCTCCATGTACCCCATAGAGACACTTGAGATGTGCCAGCCACAGCTTCCTGCGGGGGTCGGACGCCAGCTTCCGCCAAACTGCCGGGGCCCTGAGCAGGAGATAGCGTGGGGTCCCAGCGCTCGGAGCCCCCGCGATCTATAACTTATCCCCTATCTTTTTAAGTGAAACCAGAAAGAACTTTTAAGGGGTACTCCATCACCCCCCCCTCCCACAGATATGAATGGAGGGGGTGTGACGTCACGACCACTGCCTCAGGAACCCTATGTTAGTTCAGAACGCCGGACGCTGAGCGGAGATCGTGGGGGTACCGCCGTTGGATACGGGATAAGATGCCTAGCATCAGTCAATTGCTTTCAATATCCCATTGATTTTAATAGAAGGTGGCCATTGGGATCTATGACCTCTTCATTATAGTTACCGTTAGGGGTCTAGACACTTCCTGGTATTCTATTAGCTGTTTGGTGCAGTTGCTAAAAACTTGTCTTCTAGCTGATCCTTTGCTCTGGATCAGATAATCTTGGCTGCTAGCCCAGGATACATAATTTATTGTGGAGTTTTTTTCTATCAGTTATCATTTCTGATCATCTCTAGTTCTGACCTTGTCTTGCCTGACCCCAATTATTTGTATTCCTTGTTGTCTTCCTGGTTTTGTTCCCTGGCCCTTATCATGTATAGTAGTGTTTCCCAACCAGGGTGCCTCCATCTGTTGCAAAACTACAACTCCCAGCATGGCTGACCTGACAATCCTTCTTCCTGTCGCCCGGTACCTTGTAGTCCTCCTAGTCCTGACCTTGGCTTACCTGACCCTGCATGTTTGTCTGTTTTTATTCCTTGTTGTCTTCCTGGTTTTGTTCCCTGGTCCTTATCATGTATAGTAGTGTTTCCCAACCAGTGTGCCTCCAGCTGTTGCAAAACTACAACTCCCAGCATGGCTGGCCTGACTATTCTTTTGCCTGTTGTCCTGTACCTTGTAGTCCTCCTGGTTCTGACCTTGTCTTGCCTGACCCTGCTTGTTTGTCTTTTTGTATTCTCTGCTGCCTTCCTAGTTTTGTTCCCTTATCATGTATAACCGTGTCTCCCAACCAGTCTTTCCATAGCTGTTGCAAAACTACAACTCACAGCATTCCCGGAGAGCCTATGGCTGTCCGGGCATGCTGTGATTTGTAGTTTTGCAACAGCTGGAGGCACACTGGTAAAAAAAAAAAAAAACACTGCTAAGGAAAGTTAGGACATGTTTTCCATTGGGACAGAAAGGTCTGTTTGGTTTAATCTCTTTAGTGATAGTTTAAAGTTTAGACAGAGATATAGGGATAGATATAGGGATAGATTAGGGATAGATTAGGGATAGATATAGGGATAGATTAGGGATAGATATAGGGATAGATATAGGGATAGATTAGGGATAGATATAGGGATAGATATAGGGATAGATATAGGGATAGATTAGGGATAGATATAGGGATAGATATAGGGATAGATTAGGGATAGATGTAGGGATAGATATAGGGATAGATATAGGGATAGATTAGGGATAGCTAGTTAAGGTCTATCCTTTGTGTTTGTTCTTGTTCTTCATCTTGTTTGTCAGTGATTTGTGCCATCATCCATTCCATCCTCTGCGGTTTCTGTTTTTTTTTGGCGAGTTGCTCCTCTTGTTCTTCTTACCTGTCAGTACTGATTTATGCTTTGTATGTTTTTCTTGTGTCTGTCACAGTCCTCTTTACTATAAGTCCTGAGGGGCCACAGTAAGGAGGTAAAACCCACTTCCCCTATCTAGCGGCCATCTTGTGGACCTCTCCTGATGACATCTTCATGTACATATCACCATGGACCTTCCTCCGGGACCCAGAGGAGCACCGTGTTGTTCCTGCATTGAGCCATGTAATGAAGCAGTAAAGTCTAGAAGAAGCTGCAGAGTCTGAGCCACTAAATATATGTGCAGCATTGTGGACGTGACAGCGCAGCGGCCGTAAATCACCGCAGTTGCTCCTGTATTGGGATCATTTGTCAATATGACAGCTGTGTATTCTTCCACACAACCTTGTGCATCTCTACCGGGGTTTTCAAGGTCTCTTTTGGTCAAGCTCCAGAATGTTCCGCTCCTTCCAGATGTCACTTAGTAAAGGTCACTGACCTCTCCTGAGCTTCGTCCTAGGTGTCCTTCAGGAAACTGTAGTCGCCTTAATGTTCTGTATTGTTAGTGTTAAATATAATGAAAACTGAGGCTCAATGTGAAGGTTAAGTCAATGGATTTGCTGCTCGACAAAAGCTTTTTATATTTAACAAAACCACTAAGGGTGAATTTACACGTGCAGTATCCTGCTCAGATTTTATGCGCAGGATTTTATGCTACAGATTTTATTGTAAACTAAATGACTGAACATCTGCGCGAAATCAAATATGAGCAGAATACTGTACTCACTATTCTGCTGGTGAGATCACTGTGTACATACATTACATTACTTATCCTGTACTGATCCTGAGTTATATCCTGTATTATACTCCAGAACTGTACTCACTATTCTGCTGGTGAGGTCACTGTGTACATACATTACATTACTTATCCTGTACTGATCCTGAGTTATATCCTGTATTATACTCCAGAGCTGTACTCACTATTCTGCTGGTGGGGTCACTGTGTACATACATTACATTACTTATCCTGTACTGATCCTGAGTTATATCCTGTAGATCTTTTATTAAAAAATATAAAACATTACAAAAAGAATGAACATCACCATAACAATAATACAAACAACATACACCTGTATAATATATACAATAATGAGTCCATATTAGTCCAAAAATGTCCAACCAAGTATCTTCTGGTCCAGCCTCATTCTCACCAAACACACCGCTATAGTAACAACAACAACTACTAAACACTCTACAATAATAATAATACTTACAGTAATAATAATAACAACAATAATAACTAAAAACTGGTCCGGTTGCATTTCCCCACCCAAAATAATAAATATAATAAATATGTGTCAAACCACCAACAAACACCGCAAACAGAAAAACAGAATATACAATGTTTTATTTATTTATTAATTTTTTGGCCCTGAGCTGGTCCCGCATCCCATGCCCCCAGTACATGATAACAGACGTCCATGAACCAGTCCAGGATTTTACTTATTTATTTTTTTTAAATAAAAAGTCCCACACAGAATCCCCCCTCCCCCCATCTACCCACCACCCAACCTAACACTAAACCCCAACACAACACAACCCCTAGAAAAAAAAATACAATATATATATACATATATACACATATACATAAATGTACAAACAAAACAAATATATACAAAATAATACAAACTATACAAACCAAACAACAAACAACAATAAGGCTTTGCAATCACACAAACCCCTAAAGCTCAAGTTCAGTGCCTGCAAGCCCTATATCACCATATATCTACAGCACAAAACAAAAAGACTCATGTGCCAGCATCAGCCCACCACCAGGGGGAGACGACAGGCTAAGGCACTTTAAAGGCAGAGCCCCTCCACAGACGAGAGGCCCTGCCAGCACCCAGCCTCTCGTACTCCAGAGAACGCACCTTCACCAGGTCACCAAGAATGTTCCTAACCACCTCACCCACAGGGAGGATTTTATGCTGCGTCGACACTAAACACCGTGCGTTCCACGTGTAATACCTGACCACTGAGCTGACTAGGAATAAAGTGCACCGGTCCCAGCCTCCAAGGTTTCTGAATGCCCCATAGGCCCATTCCGCATAGGAGAGACTGGCCAGCCGAGGCCAACCAATGGAAGCGCCCACCCTGTTATAAACCTCTGTGTTAAAGGGACAATGAAGCAGAAAATGCTCCATGCTTTCCAGCATGCCTCCACACTCCTCGCGGGGACATCCCCGGTCATCAGAGCTCCTGCACTTCAGATTGTCCCTCACACACAGTTTCCCATGGAAGCAGCGCCAAGTCAAGTCCCAAAACTTCAAGGGGATCCTGATAGAATTCAAAAGCTCTAAACCCACCTCCAGATCCCGACTTGGGCAGTCCTTGAGCGCCAATGGCCTCTGGAAATGAGAAGACAGAACCCTCTTGTCAAGGAATTTCCTCGACAGAGTCCTAATCTCCCACATCCCCAGACCCCACCGACGAATAACCTTCAGAACCGGGGTAGCGTAAGCCGGGAGATGCCCGTGTGGTGTGCGAAGATCCTTCACTTGCCCTCCTGTCTCCCATTCCTGGAAGAAAGGCCGAAACCATCCCCTACAGGAGGATATCCACGGAGGAGCCCTCTCTGACCAGAGGTTTGCTATATTGGTCTTAAGAAAGGTATTCACTAGGAATACCACGGGGTTGACCATACACAACCCCCCTAGTCTCCTTGTACGGTAAGTAACCTCCCTCTTCACTAGGTTCAGTCTATTCCCCCATAACATTTGGAAGAACACACTGTAGACCCGGGTCCAAAGAGGTTCTGGCAACATGCATACACTGCCCAGATATATCAGCAAAGGGAGCAGGAAAGTTTTCATCAGGTTAACCCTTTCCCGGAGGGTCAAAGACCAACCCTTCCACTGATCCACCTTCTGAGCGGCGATCTTAAGCCTGCTGTCCCAGTTTTGTTTGGGGTAATCCCCGTGACCAAATTCGATGCCGAGGACTTTTGCGGATTCCTGGGGCTCTGGAAGGGCGTCCGGGAGGTTAAAATCAGGATCTCTCCCTCCCAGCCAGAGACTCTCACACTTATCCTGATTGATCTTGGACCAGGATACCTCCGAGTAGCGGTCCACCTCTGACATCACCCATCTGCCCTCCTCTTGTGAGGAGACAAACACGGTGATATCATCAGCGTACGCTACCGCCCTCAGAGCCGAATCCGGCACCGCCAGGTCCATTCTCACCCCCGCCAACGGTCCACAATCAATCCTTCTAAGGAAAGGATCGATTGCAAACACGTACAGCAAAGGGCTCAAAGGACAACCCTGACGGACACCAGACCCAACCTCAAAAGAGCGGCCAATCCAACCATTCACAAGCGGGAAACTCTCTGCCCCTACATACAAGGTCTTAAGCCAATCAACAAAACCCCCTGGCAGGCCATATCTCAGAAGGACAGACCAGAGGTACTCATGGTTAACCCGATCAAACGCTTTTGCCTGATCCAAGGACAGCAAGTACCCCTTCCAGTGGCCAGCCCTACCCTGCTCCACAGCCTCTCGGACACTGAGCACAGCACTAAATGTACTGCGGCCCGGAACAGAGCAATGCTGAGCCCCCGAAAGGAGCCGGGGTGCAAACTCCACCAGCCGGTTAAACAGCACTTTTGCCAGAATCTTTCTGTCCGCATTGAGAAGTGCTATGGGACGCCAATTCTCAATGTGGGACGGGTCTTTACCCTTTGACAAGATGATCAGCGCTGACCTCCTCATTGTCTTTGGCAGAGTGCCCGAGGATAGACACTCATTAAAAACCGCAGTCAAGAGGGGAACCAAAGTGTCCTTAAAGGTCTTATAGAACTCAGATGTTAAGCCATCCGGACCGGGTGACTTCTTGAGGGCAAGCCCATCAATAGCCATCCTGACTTCCTCTTCCCGGATCATCTCTGTCAAAACGTCAAGAGAGGGGTCTACTCCTGGTTCAGGGATGGTTTCAGCCAAGAAAGCTGATACCTTATCTCGATCTAGATCCTTCCTTCCCAAGAGGTGCGAGTAGAAGGATCTGACGACCTCCAGGATCCCTGATCTGGACCTCTTCAAGGATCCCGTACTATCAATCAGTCCTGAGACCACTTTACTACTCACTGACATCTTGCAGTTTCTGTAAGGGTCGGGCGAGCGGTACTTCCCGTAATCCCTCTCAAAAACCAAAGATGCGTGCCTATCGTACTGGCACCTCATCAACAAGGACTTCACTCTGGAGATATCCTCTCGGCTACCTCCAGTCGAGACAAGGTTCTCAAGTTTCTTCCTCAGGCCCTGGTACAAGCGGTACCTGTTTAGGCTTCTGAGGCCCGAGAGCTGGCGGAAGAATCTCGCAACCCTTTCCTTGAAGATCTCCCACCACTCTGACTTACTGTTACAAAGGCCCAGCAATGGTACCTGGCTCTGAAGAAAATCCTCAAAGGACTGTCTTATCTCCGCTTCTTCCAAGAGAGACGAATTCAGCTTCCAATAGCCTCTGCCCATCCGGGGGGTCTCTGTGACATTCAGAGAAAACAAAATTAAACAGTGATCGGAGAACTCCACCTCAACAACAGACACTGCTGAAGAGACGGCTTCCTCCTTTAAATAAAACCTGTCTATCCTAGACCTACAACTACCCCTATGATAGGTGAATCCCGCGTGGCCTGGGGTGTGCCGGATGTGGACATCCACCAGGCGAGCCTCACTCGCTATGCTATTAAGGGCGACGCTATCATAAGTCAGCTTGTCTCTGGAACCTCCCCTATCTTGGGGCCTCGTGACAGCATTGAAGTCCCCTCCAAAGACCACCTGCCGACTTGTAAAAAGATAGGGCTTGATCCTCATAAAGAGGCACTTCCGGTCCCACTTAGACTGTGGGCCGTAGATGTTAATAAGGCGAAGTTCTTGTCCCCTCATGAGGACATCTAAGATCAGGCACCTCCCCATTTCTAACTCGATAACCCGTCGGCATTCTACCGCTGCGGTAAAAAGGACCGCCACTCCGCTATACGGCTCGGCCCCAAGAGACCAGTAGGAGGGCCCATTCCTCCACTCTCTTTTAGCCTTGTAGATAGATGACATATCTGTAAGCCTGGTCTCCTGCAAAAATAAAATATCTGCATTAATATGGGCAAAAAAATCATAGGCAGCAAAACGAGCTGTATCTGACTTAATGCTGGCGACATTAATGGACGCCAGCGTCAACGGAGAGGGTGCCGCCATCAAGGGTGATTGAGTTAGACAGCTTTCTTTTTCCCACTCCCCTTCTCACCCTCCACATCAGAAGAACTCTTCACCCTCTTTAGAGAAATGGAAGTGTCCATCTCACCAGACGTCGTTTTACTTTCCTCGTCTCCGGATTCTAGGCCAGTCCCTTCCCCCGAGGACAGAACCTCCCCAGGGGAAGAGGACTCGGCGCCCCCTGGAAGCCCCTCTGCCACCTCCCCCTCATCCTCCCCTTCCGAAGAAGAGGAGGAGATGTCCCTGAGGGGTCGGAATCGGTTGGAAAGGCCAACCAGAGGGGAGTCAGTTTTGCCTTCCTTTGGCACCTGGACCAGGGTGGGAGAAGATCTTAAATCTCCCTTTTTTTTTTTACTTGTACCCCGCTTTCGTGTCTCCTTCTGCCATCCCACATCATCCTCCTCCACGCTATCTGAGGAGATGGCACCTTCCTCATTCTGGATCCTCCTGACCTCCTCATTCAGCTCGCCATCCCTCAGGGTCTCAGCAGCAAGGTTGGCCTCTGGGACAGAATGAGAGGTCATCCCAGTAACCCGGGCTTTCCCCATCACCCTATCCCTTTGGCGTTTATCAAGACGTCTTAGTTGGGCTGGTGTCTTTCTCTTGCTGTTCCTCACTGACCCCTCAGTTCCTCCACCCCTGCTAGTCCCCTCCCCAGCAGATTCCGGCTCGTGATCTTCACCCGCTGGGGACAAGACTGCATTAGTGAAAGAACGAGGGCAACGACTGAATGGGTGACCTAAGTCACCACACAGGTGACACCTAATCTCTGCACAAGATGCGGCAAGATGGCCTACACCCCCACACAAGGCACATTTCTGCACCGTACAGTTTGCACTGAAGTGTGTGGGGTCACCACATCTGTGACAGAGCTTCGGCTGACCCCGGTAGAAAATCTGGATACGATCCCTGCCGAGAAAGGCAGAGGATGGAATATGGGTAACTGTATTTCCTGAACGTTTAAGTTTTACCAGAAACGTCCAGGCTCCTGACCAGATGCCAAACTCGTCCCTGTTCTTCTGCGGGACCCCCATTACCTCGCCATACCGTCCTAACCAGGTGATGATGTCAACACAAGAGAGTGATTCGTTACGGGTCAAAACGGTCACTCTCTTGATTTCGTTTTGACGAGACAATGCCTGTACGGCAAAGTCTCGCCAGCCGGGCTCATTCTTTACCAATTCATAATTCGACCAGAAAAGCTCAAGCCCCTCTGGCCGAACAAAACTGATATCGAATTCAGGAGCACCGTAGGGATGTATCAAGGCAAAGATATCAACTGCCTTGAAGCCCATCTTTAGCAAGAGCTCAACCACTTTGGTCCTTGAAGGACACATATCTTCGCCCTGCCACCGAAGACGGACCACATTCCTACGGTTACTGCCTGCCCCGGCTGTTGGGAGGGACCACACAGTATCGCCCCCTCTTTCCTCTCGGAAGGCAGAGAGACCGTGTCTCTCTATCCAGAAGGACAGATCAACTGCTCTACCCTCTACATTAATCGACCTTTCCCCCTTTTTCAGAGCCTCCAGGAGACGTCGCTGCAATAAACCGTCCCTAGAGTCAGGAGACGAGGAAAGTATTCTACTTCCCCCAGCAGTGACATTGGCATAACTCCTATGATCTGTCACCACTGGGGGGGCAACCGGACCAGACCCTACACCTACACCACTTCTAATGACAACATCCCCACCACCCCCAATAACAACATTAGCACTTCCCCCAACAACATTGTTTCCAATAACATCATCTGTAGTCCCATCACCACCCCTAATTTCAGCAACAGTAAAATCACCTTCTCCAATAATATTAACCTCCATCCGCTCCCCAGTCATACACCCCGTACCCCCATTTACCTTCTCATTCACACTGGCTGGACCAGAAACAGATAATCCGGCCTCAGCATCACGGGGCACTAGGGCTGGGACAACCTCCGCTGGCCCTTTAAGGGACCGGGCAGCATGCTTGCCCGGTCTAGAGGAGGCCCCAGCCCTGTTCTTATTAGTGCCCTCCGCCTCATCAGCATCATCTCCAGTCTTTTCATGGCGCCGCTGATCAATGGGATCAGCGGCACCAATACAAAACAAACGTTTTTCTTCACTTTTGGGAGTGTCCGTTATGCCCTTTGCTACCTCCGGCACTGAGTCACCCCCCTCTCCCACAGGGGAGCGAACTACAGCACCGGAGTCTGCCTCTCTGCCCACCGCTGGGCCGCCCTCACTGTACGGCCTTTCGGCCGATGCCTTCTCTGCTCCATCCCTGCTACTGCAAACAGGCATGGAGCTCTGCGCCCTTTTAGTATCTGTACTCTCCCCGCACCTTTGCACCGAGTCCACCACAGAACACGGGCTGGGCTGGGTAACGGGGCTTGCACAATGAGCTGACCCTGCGGCCGACTCAGGGTTTACAGGGAGGGGGGTGTAGATGTAACTCACCACTTCTTGCTGCTTTGGCTTGGTCTTCTTTTTCTTCTTACCCCCAGGTGCCTCATTTGGGAGCTCATCTCCAAACATCAGGTTCTGAGGACACACTGGGGATTCCAGCATGCGGATCTGGGCCATTAGCGCCCCTCCCTGGTAGTTGCTGTCACTGTCCTCCCCTGAGTCGGCAGGTGATACTGCTGGTTGCTGTGCAGGGGGCCCACTGTACGGGGCCTGCTGCTGTTGCCGCAGGCCACCAGGTGGATCTGGCTGTAGTTCTTCCTCCATCTCCTCCACATCATCCACCTGGCTCTCAGGTTGCAGCCCCATCAACCTTTTATTTTTTTCTTCTTCTGTCACCCTGAAGCGCTCCTCATTTTCCAATTTTTCTTTAAATGGCCCACTCTTCTCCAGTAAAGCTGCTCTCCTCTCCTCCAAAACTTGCATGTCAGCCATAAGTCTTTTTATCTCTGCCTTGATCTCAGTTTTTTTCCGTTTAGGAGATACCTTGGCTCTGGCACGGGCACAGCGCAGTTCCTCTCGGAGCCTCCTGATGGTCTTACAGGCGTCTTCATACTCACGGAGGTGACTTTTTACCCGGGAGGTATAGGTGGAAATAGACTCCCGGGTCCTCAGCACTCCCCAGCCTTCCTCACTGAGGTCGGCTTCACCTCCGTGAGCACTCTGCCTTCTTCCGGACGAACCCAGCTTTCCACTGGCAGCACCCAGCTTTCCCAAGGAGGATCCCACCTTGGAGCTTCTCGCCTCTGTGGGGGGAGTTGGAGCAGCATTGCTGCGACTCCTAGTAGAACGCCTCACCCCCAAATCCTCCGATGTTCCGGCCGCTTGCTGGCTTCTACTGCTCCCCTGCGGCCTAGTCCGAGGAGCAGAAGCCTGGGCCTCGCCTCCCTCACTCATGCCTGTAAACCCACTCCCTCCCTGGGGAGGAGGAAGCAGGCCCCAGGTGGAACAGATGGTAATTCCCTGGAGCTCAGGAGACACAGCAGACACACACACAGCACAGCTGAAGCACGACCACACCCGCAACTAATTGGTCAGCACTCCAGAGCTGTACTCACTATTCTGCTGGTGAGGTCACTGTGTACATACATTACATTACTTATCCTGTACTGATCCTGAGTTATATCCTGTATTATACTCCAGAGCTGTACTCACTATTCTGCTGGTGAGATCACTGTGTACATAGATTACATTACTTATCCTGTACTGATCCTGAGTTATATCCTGTATTATACTCCAGAGCTGTACTCACTATTCTGCTGGTGAGGTCACTGTGTATATACATTACATTACTTATCCTGTACTGATCCTGAGTTATATCCTGTATTATACCCCAGAGCTGTACTCACTATTCTGCTGGTGAGGTCACTGTGTACATACATTACATTACTTATCCTGTACTGACCCTGAGTTATATCCTGTATTATACTCCAGGGCTGTACTCACTATTCTGCTGGTGAGATCACTGTGTACATACATTACATGACTTATCCTGTACTGATCCTGAGTTATACCCTGTATTATACTCCAGAGCTGTACTCACTATTCTGCTGGTGAGGTCACTGTGTACATACATTACATGACTTATCCTCTACTGATCCTGAGTTATAAAACTTATAACATGTTGTTGAGACTTATCGATGGTTTAGATGACTCGGGGTCCTAGTCCTGATATTTTAGAAGTTTTCTATTTATGACCATTTACACAATAATTTCTCCATTCAGCGATATCTAGAAAATCCTTAGGAAATGACACAAAGTTTCTCCTAAAGTTCTTCTTTTTGTCTGATTTCTGGCGGTGCTGGGTACGTGCAGTGTATTATATGAGTATTATTTGTTTCTGATGTTGTTATGCATGATTCAGTGTGACTGTATAAGTAAGTGCCCCCCCGCAGCTTCGGATCTAGTACAGGCCAATTATCAAGAATAATAACGATTGGCGCGCCGCCAGATGGGCAGAGTGTGCGCGGAGCGGAGAAATGTCACGGATTGTCTTCGCCAAGGAACTCATTATATCCTGTTTGTCACAGTCACCTTGTTTATTGTTTTCTGCTGTCAGCCATATTCATATCTCCATACAAACAATTCCTATAAACACAAATGGAAGGACAAGGTTTGTTTTGCCATTAAAGGTGTTCTCCGCCCCTAGGCATCTTACCCCCTATCCAAAGGAGATGTCTGATCACAGGGCTCCCGCCTCTGGGGACCCCGCGATCTCCCTGCTGCACCCGACGTTCGTTTAGAGCATCGGGTGCAGCGCCGGAGGCTCGTGACATCACAGCCACACCCCTTCAATGCAAGTCTAAGGGAAGGGGCGTGACAGCTGTCACGCTCCCTCCCATAGACTTGCATTGAAGGGGCATGGCTGTGATGTCACAAGCAGGGCATGACTGTGACGTCATGAGCCTCCGCCCCGCATCGCCAGTCATCCGGCAAGGAGCGAAGTTCGCTCTGTACACTGGAGGTTTGGGGTGCCGCAGCCAAAATCAGGGGGTCCTCAGCGGTGGGACCCCAGCGATCAGACATTTTATACCCCATCCTTTGGATAGAGGATAAGATGTCTAGGGGTGGAGTACCCCTTTAACAGATAAAGGCAATAATCAATGGCGTGGGAAGGGTGATTACTACATCATTGTTCTGACCAATCGTAATGCAGCAGCCATGGGGTTAAATCTCATAGTATTGGTTTATATATAGGGACCCCCTTGTGGGGAGAGTGAGGGGATATTTTCTGGTGTAGTGCTGCTCTCAGCCACTAGGCTGTGCAGGGAGCTTCAGCAACACTACATCCAAGTCAATGGGGCCGATCAGCGGTGGTGAGGGGTGGTGTGCATGGGAGAAAACGTGAAGGGGACTACACTAGTGATGCTTCCCCTACATTCTGCCATCGCTTATGGTATAGTGAATAAACCTGTGACCCGGAGCCAAATGTTAGGGGTGGGGATTAGAGTTAGGGATTAGGGGTTAGGATTAGGGTTAAAGGTGTACTCCGCCCCAAGACTTCTTATCCCCTATCCAAAGGATAGAGGATAAGATGTCTTATCGCGGGGGTCCCGCCACTGGGGACCCCCACAATCTCGGCTGTGGCACAATCTCGAACTTTGCGCCATGCCGGATGACTGGCTATGCGGGGCAGATGCTCGTGACTTCACGGCCATGCCCCGCTTGTGATGTCACTGTCACGCCCCCTCCAAGTCTGTGGGAGGGGGTGTGACGGCCAACGGCTGTCAGGGCATGCTGGGAGTCTTAGTTTTGTGAAAGCTGGTGGCACACTGATTGGGAAACACTGCTATACATGATAAGGGAGCAAAACCAGGAAGACAGCAAGGAATACAAACAGACAAACAAGCAGGGTCAGGCAAGACAAGGTCAGAACCAGGAGGACTACAAGGTACAGGACGACAGGCAAAAGAATAGTCTGGTCATCCATGATGCGAGTTGGAGTTTTGCAACAGCTGGAGACACCCTGGTGGGGAAACACTGATCTATGTGTATTATGGCGCCCTTACTCTCTGTTGACTCTGGATGTCAGATGAGAGAAGGGTTGGGCAAGTGCCCCCCTGCAAAAAAAATTCACAGTTAGGAAAAAAAGTACTAAGTCAGCCACAAATTGAGTAAGTTCTCCCACTTATAAAGATGAGGCTGAAATTTTCATCATAGGTTATAACCTCAAATATGAGAGACGGAATGAGAAAAACAATTCCATAAAATTACATTGTCTGATTTTTAATGAATTTATTTGCAAATTATGATGGAAAATAGGTATTTGGTCACCTACAAACAAGCAAGATTTCTGTCTCTCACAGACCCGTAACTTCTTCTTTAAGAGTCTCCTTTGTCCTCCACTCGTTACCTGTATTAATGGCTCCTGTTTGAACTTGTTATCAGTATAAAAGACACCTGTCCACAACCTCAGTCACACTCCAAACTCCACTATGGCCAAGACCAAAGAGCTGTCGAAGGACACCAGAAACAAAATTGTAGTCCTGAACCAGGCTGGGAAGACTGAATCTGCAATAGGTAAGCAGCTTGATGTGAAGAAATCAACTGTGCGAGAAATTATTAGAAAATGGAAGACATACAAGACCACTGATAATCTCCCTCGATCTGGTGCTCCACGCAAGATGTCCCCCCGTGGAGTCAAAAAATCCCAGAACTACACAGGGGGCCTAGTGAATGACCTGCCGATGGCTGGGACCAAAGTAACAAAGGCTACCATCAGTAACACACTACACAACCGGGGACTGAAATCATGCAGTGCCAGACGTGTCCCCCTGCTTAAGACAGTACATGTCCGGGCCCGTCTGAAGTTTGCTAGAGAGCATTTGGATGATCCAGAAGAGGATTGGGAGAATGTCATATAATCAGATGAGACCAAAGTAGAACTTTTTGGTAAAAACTCAACTTGATGTGTTTGGAGGAGAAAGAATGGTGAGTTGCATCCAAAGAACACCATACCTACTGTGAAGCATGGGGGGTGAAAACATCATGCTTTGGGGCTGTTTTTCTGCAAAGGGATCAGGACGACTGATCTGTGTAAAGTAAAGAATGAATGGGGCCATGTATCGTGAGATTTTGAGTGAAAACCTCCTTCTATCAGCAAGGACATTGGAGATAAAACGTGGCTGGGTCTTTCAGCATGACAATGATCCCAAACACAAACCTGGGGCAATGAAGGAGTGGCTTTGTAAGAAGCATTTCAAGGTCCTGGAGTGGCCTAGCCAGTCTCCAGATCTCAACCCCATAGAAAACCTTTGGAGGGAGTTATAAGTCCGTGTTGCCTAGTGACAGCCCCAAAACATCACTGCTCTAGAGGAGATCTGCATGGAGGAATGGGCCAAAATACCAGCAACAGTGTATGAGAACCTTGTGGAGACAGAAAACATGTGACCTCTGTCATTGCCAACAAAGGGGATATAACAAAGTAATGAGATGAACTTTTCTTATTGACCAAATACTTATTTTCCACCATAATTTGCATAATAAATAAATTCTTTAAAGATCAGACAATGTGATTTTATTGATTTTTTTTTCTCATTATGTCTCTAAAAGCTGAAATTTCGGTTTTGTCTAAGGGCCTAAGTTTTGTACCCACTACACAGTTTAAAGGAACACTATAATGTGATCTAACTACGGTGTGGGGGCAAACTACTGTGTGGGGGCACTATTAGGGGGCAAAATACAGTGTAGGGGACATTATTGGTGGCAGACATCTGTGTTTGGCCACTATTAGGGGCAGTCTACCCTATGGGGATACCACAGTGTGGGGCATACTTTTAAAGAAGCACTATTATCGTGTGTAGCAGTAAAGGGGTACTCCGGCCCCAAGATATCTTATCCCCTATCCAAAGGATAGGGGGATAAGATGTCTGATTGCGGGGGTAACGCCAATGGGTAGCATGCAGCACTCATCTGTAAGTACTGCAGGAAGCACTGGAGGCTGTCAGACGTTACGACTCTGCCCCCGTGTGATGTCACGCCCCGCCCCCTCAATGCAAGTCTATGGGAGGGGGCGTGATGCCCCTCCCATATATTTGCATTGAGGGGGAGGGGCATGACGTCACGATACTCCGTCCACGTGGTCGGGAGGCATAATACTGAGAGCCTCCAGCACTTCCTGCAGTGCTTACAGCTGGGTGCTGCATGCTAGATTGCGGGGGTCCCCATCGGCCGAACCCACGCGATCAGACCCCTGCCAGGCACTCTGGCGTCACGACAATTAAGGGTTAATACCAATATACTCTACACTATCACCGCAACACCCAAGACACCATTACCCTCCCGGTTACCACACCAGAAGCTAATCTCACATCAAGAATGTAAATGTATATGTTCAGTTCCTCCCCAGATTCCCACCTTTTATTCACTCCCGAAAATTCACAAACGGATATCCCATTGTGTCGGGGGTTGATTCTATAACACAAAATGTTGGTATATACCGTATTTATCGGGGTATACCACGCACCGGCATATAACACGCACCCTCATTTTACCACGGATATTTGGGTAAAACATTTTTTTTACCCAAATATCCATGAAAAAATGAGGGTGCGTGTGTGCGCGTGTATACCCTGATATACCCCCAGGAAAGGCAGGGGGAGAGAGGCCGTCGCTGCCCGCTTCTCTCCCCCTGCCTTTCCTGGGGTCTAGAGCGCTGCTGTCGGCCCTTCTCACCCCCTGGTTATCGGCGCCGCTGCCCGTTCTGTCCCCCTGACTATCGGTGCCGGCGCCGATAGCCAGGGGGAGAGAAGCGGCGCCGACAGCCAGGGGGAGAGAAGGGGCAGCGGCACCCATTGCCGGCGCCGCTGCCCCGTTGCCTCCCCCCATCCCCGGTGGCATAATTACCTGAGTCCGGTCCGCGCTGCTCCAGGCCTTCGTCGTGCGTCCCCAGCGTCGTTGCTATGCACGGCGCGGCGCTCTGACGTCATGCGCCGCGCCGTTCAGCGCATAGCAATGACGCCGGGGACACACGACGGAGGCCTGGAGCAGCGGAGCAGCGCGGACCGGACTCAGGTAATTAGGCCACCGGGGATGGGGGGAGGCAACGGGGCAGCGGCGCCGGCAATGGGTGCCGCTGCCCCTTCTCTCCCCCTGGCTGTCGGCGCCGCTTCTCTCTCCCTGGCTATCGGCGCCGGCACCGATAGTCAGGGGGACAGAACGGGCAGCGGCGCCGATAACCAGGGGGTGAAAAGGGCCGACAGCAGCGTTCTAGACCCCAGGAAAGGCAGGGGGAGAGAAGCGGGCAGCGACGGCCTCTCTCCCCCTGCCTTTCCTGGGGGTGTATCGGCATATAACACGCACACAGACTTTAGGCTAAAAATTTTAGCCTAAAAAGTGCGTGTTATACGCCGATAAATACGGTATCTGGACCAAGTATAGAGAGAATATGTGTCTTCTCTACCATCTTACATTCGTGACAAGAGTGACCTGTTACAAAAGATCGATGGTGTGGTGTCCCTGTACCGTATTTCATACGTTACCTTTGTAGAGGTCCCCATGGTCAGAGTCCCTGAGAACCTCGGGGTCCTTCTCCTATGGTTATCCCCTTGTCACCCCTCAGTTAGTCTATCTGTTGTGTCCCGGTACCGTATTTCATACGCTACCTTTATAGAGGTCCCCATAGTCAGAGTCCCTAGGACGTCGGGGTCCCTCTTTTGTAGTTGTCCCCTTGTCACCCCTCAGTTAGTCGATGACTATATAGAAGTTCATATAAGTATAAGTATAGATATATGTATATATGTAATTGCCTACCTGTTTGAGCGTAGCAGGACCTGCAGGTCACGTGATTAGGTTAGAACTCTATGGTTTTGCTACAGGACCTTTGGAGGTTCCCGTGACGTGTTCACCCACAATGCAATGGTGAGTGACAGTCGTTATGGACCAATCCAAAACGTCCCTGCCCAAATAAGGGACCTGCGCCATCTTGATCCCTCTCTTGGGTTGCTGACTCTGAAAGAGGTAGGACCTCCGCAGCTTACAAGACAATTTACTAGGCCAAAGTCTTGGGGCCTCGGCCTCTAGCATAGCGGATATACTAAGCAATTCCCGCTACTCATCGCAAGATCACTGGACCTAATTACTCCCCTAAATCCAGCGGATCTCTGCTATATAATCCTTCAGAAGCTAAATTTGGCTTATCTGATCCCAACCGACTGTCAATCGCTGCTCAGCTATATCTATAGAGACTGTTATCTGGACTGTTACTATTACTACATGTACAGAAATTCTTCAGTAAAAGTTCCTGCAAGTTTTCAGTTACCAGTGGTTGTGGACAATCCTTTATTTCTGCATCTCCTATTGCTCTTGGGAAGGGTGGCAATAGGCCTAGCAAGATTACAGTATTTAACCCTCACCCTGGCGTCACGAGTGACAAGGGTTAACAGCGCCATTTATCATCCCGAACAGCAACACCCGAACTACCCTACACCCCGCAAGGCTTCATTCCCCAATCCACCACCACAATGGTAACCAATTGGAGGGCGATATTCTTCTAGCATCAATGGATGTTGATTAGACATGAGGACGGTCTTAGGGCAGTTCCATCTTTTCTCCAAACAAGGGAAATTCACTTCCGGACACACAGCGAATACGTTGTACAGTTGCTTGATTTTCTATTGACCCATAATTATTTTATTTTTGACACCCGTACCACCACCAGCTCAGGGGAACTGCTATGGGGAGCCCAGTGGCTCCCTCGTATGCAAATGTTACCCTGGGCTGGTGGGAGTACCATTGTTTTTGGGGAGGAGGACGGCAGCTGGAATTCCCTTATTATTTTTTGGGGCAGATACATAGACGACGTGTTTGTTATGTGAACCAGAAGTGAAGGCCCATTTAAAGAATTTGGAGATGGCCTTAAACACAATCCATTGGGTCTGAGATTCACATTGGAGATTGACAGGTATGAACTGACATTTTTGGATGTGCTCATCAGAAGAGGGGATGCAGGCTTTTTGGAAACCACCACTTTCAGGAAGCCCACAGCGTCACGCCCCCTCCCATAGACTTGCATTGAGGGGGTGGGGCGTTACGTCACGAGCTCACGGCTCAGCTACAGCGTTCAGAACAGTTTGTTCCAAATGCTGAGCAGCGGTGTACCCCTTTAAATCCTATCATTTTTATGAGGTGCGTTTTTACTATTTTCAATATCTTTTATGATGGTGATAATGATATCCATACATATATGTTCCTCTCATTTGGTATTCTATATACCTATCTGGTGGCTTATGTACTTATATATTTGTCTACTGTACATGTTTTCTTACGTTAGTGCATTTGCATGTATTGTTGTTTCTTATTGTGCTATGTTTTTGTTACTAATATCTTTTGTTGCTTAAAGGAGTACTCTGCTGCTCAGCGTTCGGAACAAACTGTTCCGAATACTGGAGCCAATCCCGGGAGCTTGTGATCATAGCACCGCCCCCCTAATGACATCATGCCCCGCCCCCTCAATGCAAGTCTATGGGAAGGGGCGTCACACCCCGTCCAATAGACTTGCAGTGAGGGGGCTGGGCGTGATGTCATGAGGGGGCGTGGCTATGACGTCACGAGCTTCCGGCGCCGGCTCCAGCATTTGGAACAGTTTGTTCCAAACACTGAGCAACGGGGTACCCCTTTAAGTGAGTTGCATTGTCATATTTATGCTATTGATATCTGTTTCTCTGTGATATATGTGTTGTCTGTCCTTTATTTGTTACTGGATCAAAGAACTACAAGCAAATCCGCAATTCAATGGGATCTTTGTGAACTGCTAAGTCTACATCTGTCTTATTTATATCTACCGCCTGCCTATGGTTTTGTATGCATTGATTACCTGTATGCCTTACTGTATGTGGATTTCCCGCTCCTGTTTCTTATTCTGTGATCCCCTGATGAACCGATGTATTGTATCAGATACACGGAGAAACACGTTGGGACGTAATGGATGTTTATATCAGGAGAACGGCGTTTACTCAGTAGGATATCACCACTAGATGTTACCTGCAGTCCTACGTAACATCCCACATAACACAGTGATAACTCTCTGAGTACAGATAATGTAGTAGATGTGACCTGCAGTCCTATGTAACACCACAGATAACACAGTGATAACTCTCTGAGTACAGATAATGTATAGATGTGACCTGCAGTCCTACGTAACATCCCACATAACACAGTGATAACTCTCTGAGTACAGATAATGTAGTAGATGTGACCTGCAGTCCTGTGTAACACCACAGATAACACAGTGATAACTCTCTGAGTACAGATAATGTATAGATGTGACCTGCAGTCCTATGTAACACCACAGATAACAGTGATAACTCTCTGAGTACAGATAATGTATAGATGTGACCTGCAGTCCTATGTAACACCACAGATAACACAGTGATAACTCTCTGAGTACAGATAATGTAGTAGATGTGACCTGCAGTCCTATGTAACACCACAGATAACACAGTGATAACTCTCTGAGTACAGATAATGTATAGATGTGACCTGCAGTCCTATGTAACACCACAGATAACAGTGATAACTCTCTGAGTACAGATAATGTATAGATGTGACCTGCAGTCCTATGTAACACCACAGATAACACAGTGATAACTCTCTGAGTACAGATAATGTAGTAGATGTGACCTGCAGTCCTATGTAACACCACAGATAACACAGTGATAACTCTCTGAGTACAGATAATGTATAGATGTGACCTGCAGTCCTATGTAACACCACAGATAACAGAGTGATAACTCTCCGAGTACAGATAATGTAGTAGATGTGACCTGCAGTCCTATGTAACACCACAGATAACAGTGATAACTCTCCAAGTACAGATAATGTAGTAGATGTGTCCTGCAGTCCTATGTAACACCACAGATAACACAGTGATAACTCTCTGAGTACAGATAATGTAGTAGATGTGTCCTGCAGTCCCATGTAACACCACAGATAACACAGTGATAACTCTCTGAATACAGATAATGTAGTAGATGTGACCTGCAGTCCTATGTAAAACCACAGATAACACATTGATAACTCTCTGAGTACAGATAATGTAGTAGATGTGTCCTGCAGTCCTATGTAACATCATTATCGTCCTATGTTATTCTGTGATCCCCTGATGAACCGATGTATTGTATCAGATACACGGGGAAACACGTTGGGACTTAATGGGTGTTTATATCAGGAGAACAGTGTTTAGTCAGTAGGATATCACCACTGTAGATTTTACAATATTTTTTGATATTTGTGTAATAGGATTTTTATGTGGTTTATAATAAAGTTATTTTTCTAGCTATTTTTTGTGAATTGTTCCATAGTTGAGGTTATAACCTATGATGACAATTACAGCCTCTCATCTTTATAAGGGGGAGAACGTGTACAATTGGGGGCTGACTAAATACTTATTTTCCCCACTGTACTTGTGTATGCAGGGATGGGAAGCATATGCTGGGAATTGTAGTTTTGCAACAGCTGGAGGCACACTGGTTGGGAAACACTGGTCTAGAGGAAAGAAAGGACATATCAGAAACCTTTACATACATTAAAGGGTTAAATACGATACAGGAAGGAAGAAGCTTAAAGCCAGAACACACATAGAATGTGGAGGAATTTATAGTTTTATTTCAAAGTTCACTGCAGTAAAATCTCCCCGAGACGTCATTATGGAGAAAGTATAAAACGACGAGGAGTCGGAGAATAATTATCCCAAACTGATCGCGCGTCCATCACTGAGCTCTGCTGCACCGCGCGCCCCGGATATATAACAAGGAGGCGGCGGTGACATTTATTACCGCAGTTATTATTGTTTCCTTATAAATCTGGAATTATGTAATATAGAAGAATAACAGAGGAGCAGAGACTAGGTGTGACCTGCAGTCCTATGTAACACCACAGATAACACAGTGATAACTCTCTGAGTACAGATAATGTAGTAGATGTGACCTGCAGTCCTATGTAACACCACAGATAACAGTGATCACTCTCTGAGTACAGATAATGTAGTAGATGTTACCTGCAGTCCTATGTAACACCACAGATAACAGTGATAACTCTCTGAGTACAGATAATGTATAGATGTGACCTGCAGTCCTATGTAACACCACAGATAACACAGTGATAACTCTCTGAGTACAGATAATGTAGTAGATGTGACCTGCAGTCCTATGTAACACCACAGATAACAGTGATCACTCTCTGAGTACAGATAATGTAGTAGATGTTACCTGCAGTCCTATGTAACACCACAGATAACAGTGATAACTCTCTGAGTACAGATAATGTAGTAGATGTTACCTGCAGTCCTATGTAACACCACACATAACACAGTGATAACTCTCTGAGTACAGATAATGTAGTAGATGTCACCTGCAGTCCTATGTAACACCACAGATAACACAGTGATAACTCTCTGAGTACAGATAATGTAGTAGATGTGACCTGCAGTCCTATGTAACACAACAGATAACAGTGATAACTCTCTGAGTACAGATAATGTATAGATGTGACCTGCAGTCCTATGTAACACCACAGATAACACAGTGATAACTCTCTGAGTACAGATAATGTAGTAGGTGTGACCTGCAGTCCTATGTAACACCACAGATAACACAGTGATAACTCTCTGAGTACAGATGATGTAGTAGATGTGACCTGCAGTCCTATGTAACACCACAGATAACAGTGATAACTCTCTGAGTACAGATAATGTAGTAGATGTGACCTGCAGTCCTATGTAACACCACAGATAACAGTGATAACTCTCTGAGTACAGATAATGTATAGATGTGACCTGCAGTCCTATGTAACACCACAGATAACACAGTGATAACTCTCTGAGTACAGATAATGTATAGATGTGACCTGCAGTCCTATGTAACACCACAGATAACAGTGATAACTCTCTGAGTACAGATAATGTAGTTGATGTGACCTGCAGTCCTATGTAACACCACAGATAACACAGTGATAACTCTCTGAGTACAGATAATGTAGTAGATGTGACCTGCAGTCCTATGTAACACCACAGATAACACAGTGATAACTCTCTGAGTACAGATAATGTAGTAGATGTGACCTGCAGTCCTATGTAACACCATAGATAACAGTAATAACACTCTGAGTACAGATAATGTATAGATGTGTCCTGCAATCCTATGTAACACCACAGATAACACAGTGATAACTCTCTGAGTACAGATAATGTAGTAGATGTGACCTGCAGTCCTATGTAACACCACAGATAAGACAGTGATAACTCTCTGAGTACAGATAATGTAGTAGATGTGACCTGCAGTCCTATGTAACACCACAGATAACACAGTGATAACTCTCTGAGTACAGATAATGTAGTAGATGTGACCTGCAGTCCTATGTAACACCACAGATAACACAGTGATAACTCTCTGAGTACAGATAATGTAGTAGATGTGACCTGCAGTCCTATGTAACACCACAGATAAGACAGTGATAACTCTCTGAGTACAGATAATGTAGTAGATGTGACCTGCAGTCCTATGTAACACCACAGATAACAGTGATAACTCTCTGAGTACAGATAATGTATAGATGTGACCTGTAGTCCTATGTAACACCACAGATAACACAGTGAAAACTCTCTGAGTACAGATAATGTATAGATGTGACCTGCAGTCCTATGTAACACCACAGATAACAGTGATAACTCTCTGAGTACAGATAATGTATAGATGTGACCTGCAGTCCTATGTAACACCACAGATAACACAGTGATAACTCTCTGAGTGCAGATAATGTAGTAGATGTGACCTGCAGTCCTATGTAACACCACAGATAACACAGTGATAACTCTCTGAGTACAGATAATGTAATAGATGTGACCTGCAGTCCTATGTAACACCACAGATAACACAGTGATAACTCTCTGAGTACAGATAATGTATAGATGTGACCTGCAGTCCTATGTAACACCACAGATAACAGTGATAACTCTCTGAGTACAGATAATGTATAGATGTGACCTGCAGTCCTATGTAACACCACAGATAACACAGTGATAACTCTCTGAGTACAGATAATGTATAGATGTGACCTGCAGTCCTATGTAACACCACAGATAACACAGTGATAACTCTCTGAGTACAGATAATGTATAGATGTGACCTGCAGTCCTATGTAACACCACAGATAACACAATGATAACTCTCTGAGTACAGATAATGTATAGATGTGACCTGCAGTCCTATGTAACACCACAGATAACACAGTGATAACTCTCTGAGTACAGATAATGTATAGATGTGACCTGCAGTCCTATGTAACACTACAGATAACACAGTGATAACTCTCTGAGTACAGATAATGTAGTAGATGTGACCTGCAGTCCTATGTAACACCACAGATAACACAGTGATAATTCTCTGAGTACAGATAATGTATAGATGTGACCTGCAGTCCCATGTAACACCACAGATAACACAGTGATAACTCTCTGAGTACAGATAATGTATAGATGTGACCTGCAGTCCTATGTAACACCACAGATAACACAGTGATAACTCTCTGAGTACAGATAATGTATAGATGTGACCTGCAGTCCTATGTAACACCACAGATAACAGTGATAACTCTCTCAGTACAGATAATGTATAGATGTGACCTGCAGTCCTATGTAACACCACAGATAACAGTGATAACTCTCTGAGTACAGATAATGTATAGATGTGACCTGCAGTCCTATGTAACACCACAGATAACACAGTGATAACTCTCTGAGTACAGATAATGTATAGATGTGACCTGCAGTCCTATGTAACACCACAGATAACAGTGATAACTCTCTGAGTACAGATGATGTATAGATGTGACCTGCAGTCCTATGTAACACCACAGATAACACAGTGATAACTCTCTGAGTACAGATAATGTATAGATGTGACCTGCAGTCCTATGTAACACCACAGATAACACAGTGATAACTCTCTGAGTACAGATAATGTATAGATGTGACCTGCAGTCCTATGTAACACCACAGATAACACAGTGATAACTCTCTGAGTACAGATAATGTAGTAGATGTGACCTGCAATCCTATGTAACACCACAGATAACACAGTGATAACTCTCTGAGTACAGATAATGTATAGATGTGACCTGCAGTCCTATGTAACACCACAGATAACACAGTGATAACTCTCTGAGTACAGATAATGTATAGATGTGACCTGCAGTCCTATGTAACACCACAAGTAACACAGTGATAACTCTCTGAGTACAGATAATGTATAGATGTGAACTGCAGTCCTATGTAACACCACAGATAACACAGTGATAACTCTCTGAGTACAGATAATGTAGTAGATGTGACCTGCAGTCCTATGTAACACCACAGATAACAGTGATAACTCTCTGAGTACAGATAATGTATAGATGTGACCTGCAGTCCTATGTAACACCACAGATAACAGTGATAACTCTCTGAGTACAGATAATGTAGTAGATGTGACCTGCAGTCCTATGTAACACCACAGATAACAGTGATAACTCTCTGAGTACAGATAATGTATAGATGTGACCTGCAGTCCTATGTAACACCACAGATAACACAGTGATAACTCTCTGAGTACAGATAATGTATAGATTTGACTTGCAGTCCTATGTAACACCACCGATAACACAGTGATAACTCTCTGATTACAGATAATGTATAGATGTGGCCTGCAGTCCTATGTAACACCACAGATAACACAGTGATAACTCTCTGAGTACAGATAATGTATAGATGTGACCTGCAGTCCTATGTAACACCACAGATAACACAGTGATAACTCTCTGAGTACAGATAATGTAGTAGATGTGACCTGCAGTCCTATGTAACACCACAGATAACACAGTGATAACTCTCTGAGTACAGATAATGTATAGATGTGACCTGCAGCCCTATGTAACACCACAGATAACAGTGATAACTCTCTGAGTACAGATAATGTAGTAGATGTGACCTGCAGTCCTATGTAACACCACAGATAACAGTGATAACTCTCTGAGTACAGATAATGTAGTAGATGTGACCTGCAGTCCTATGTAACACCACAGATAACACAGTGATAACTCTGAGTACAGATAATGTATAGATGTGATCTGCAGTCCTATGTAACACCACAGATAACAGTGATAACTCTCTGAGTACAGATAATGTAGTAGATGTGACCTGCAGTCCTATGTAACACCACAGATAACAGTGATAACTCTCTGAGTACAGATAATGTATAGATGTGACCTGCAGTCCTATGTAACACCACAGATAACACAGTGATAACTCTGAGTACAGATAATGTAGTAGATGTGACCTGCAGTCCTATGTAACACCACAGATAACAGTGATAACTCTCTGAGTACAGATAATGTATAGATGTGTCCTGCAGTCCTATGTAACACCACAGATAACACAGTGATAACTCTCTGAGTACAGATAATGTATAGATGTGACCTGCAGTCCTATGTAACACCACAGATAACACAGTGATATCTCTCAGAGTACAGATAATGTAGAGATGTGACCTGCAGTCCTATGTAACACCACAGATAACACAGTGATATATCTCTGAGTACAGATAATGTATAGATGTGACCTGCAGTCCTATGTAACACCACAGATAACACAGTGATAACTCTCTGAGTACAGATAATGTATAGATGTGACCTGCAGTCCTATGTAACACCACAGATAACAGTGATAACTCTCTGAGTACAGATAATGTATAGATGTGACCTGCAGTCCTATGTAACACCACAGATAACACAGTGATAACTCTCTGAGTACAGATAATGTATAGATGTGACCTGCAGTCCTATGTAACACCACAGATAACAGTGATAACTCTCTGAGTACAGATAATGTAGTAGATGTGACCTGCAGTCCTATGTAACACCACAGATAACAGTGATAACTCTCTGAGTACAGATAATGTATAGATGTGATCTGCAGTCCTATGTAACACCACAGATAAGACAGTGATAACTCTCTGAGTACAGATAATGTAGTAGATGTGACCTGCAGTCCTATGTAACACCACAGATAACAGTGATAACTCTCTGAGTACAGATAATGTAGTAGATGTGACCTGCAGTCCTATGTAACACCACAGATAACACAGTGATAACTCTCCGAGTACAGATAATGTATAGATGTGACCTGCAGTCCTATGTAACACCACAGATAACAGTGATAACTCTCTGAGTACAGATAATGTAGTAGATGTGACCTGCAGTCCTATGTAACACCACAGATAACACAGTGATAACTCTCCGAGTACAGATAATGTATAGATGTGACCTGCAGTCCTATGTAACACCACAGATAACACAGTGATAACTCTCCGAGTACAGATAATGTATAGATGTGACCTGCAGTCCTATGTAACACCACAGATAACAGTAATAACTCTCTGAGTACAGATAATGTAGTAGATGTTACCTGCAGTCCTATGTAACACCACAGATAACACAGTGATAACTCTCTGAGTACAGATGATGTATAGATGTGACCTGCAGTCCTATGTAACACCACAGATAACACATTGATAACATATATAGTAGGTGTTACCTTCAGTCAGCTAACAACTAGAACACTAGTTATCACTGTGTTATCTGTGGTGTTACATAGGACTGCAGGTCACATCTATACATTATCTGTACTCAGAGAGTTATCACGGTGTTATCTGTGGTGTTACATAGGACTGCAGGTCACATCTACTACATTATCTGTACTCAGAGAGTTATCACTGTTATCTGTTGTGTTACATAGGACTGCAGGTCACATCTACTACATTATCTGTACTCAGAGAGTTATCACTGTTATCTGTGGTGTTACATAGGACTGCAGGTCACATCTACTACATTATCTGTATTTAGAGAGTTATCACTGTGTTATCTGTGGTGTTACATAGGACTGCAGGTCACATCTACTACATCATCTGTACTCAGAGAGTTATCACTGTGTTACCTGTGGTGTTACATAGGACTGCAGGTCACATCTACTACATTATCTGTACTCGGAGAGTTATCACTGTGTTATCTGTGGTGTTACATAGGACTGCAGGTCACATCTACTACATTATCTGTACTCAGAGAGTTATCACTGTTATCTGTGGTGTTACATAGGACTGCAGGTCACATCTACTACATTATCTGTACTCAGAGAGTTATCACTGTGTTATCTGTGGTGTTACATAGGACTGCAGGTCACATCTACTACATTATCTATAATCAGAGAATTATCACTGTGTTATCTGTGGTGTTACATAGGACTGCAGGTCACATCTACTACATTATCTGTACTCAGAGAGTTATCACTGTGTTATCTGTGGTGTTACATAGGACTGCAGGTCACATCTATACATTATCTGTACTCAGAGAGTTATCACTGTGTTATCTGTGGTGTTACATAGGACTGCAGGTCACATCTATACATTATCTGTACTCAAAGAGTTATCACTGTGTTATCTGTGGTGTTACATAGGACTGCAGGTCACATCTATACATTATCTGTACTCAGAGAGTTATCACTGTTATCTGTGGTGTTACATAGGACTGCAGGTCACATCTACTACATTATCTGTACTCAGAGAGTTATCACTATGTTATCTATAGTGTTACATAGGACTGCAGGTCACATCTATACATCATCTGTACTCAGAGAGTTATCACTGTGTTATCTGTGGTGTTACATAGGACTGCAGGTCACATCTACTACATTATCTATAATCAGAGAATTATCACTGTGTTATCTGTGGTGTTACATAGGACTGCAGGTCACATCTACTACATTATCTGTACTCAGAGAGTTATCACTGTGTTATCTGTGATGTTACATAGGACTGCAGGTCACATCTACTACATTATCTGTACTCAGAGAGTTATCACTGTGTTATCTGTGGTGTTACATAGGACTGCAGGTCACATCTATACATTATCTGTACTCAGAGTTATCACTGTGTTATCTGTGGTGTTACATAGGACTGCAGGTCACATCTATACATTATCTGTACTCAGAGAGTTATCACTGTTATCTGTGGTGTTACATAGGACTGCAGGTCACATCTATACATTATCTGTACTCAGAGAGTTATTACTGTGTTATCTGTGGTGTTACATAGGACTGCAGGTGACATCTACTACATTATCTGTACTCAGAGAGTTATCACTGTTATCTATAGTGTTACATAGGACTGCAGGTCACATCTATACATCATCTGTACTCAGAGAGTTATCACTGTGTTATCTGTGGTGTTACATAGGACTGCAGGTGACATCTACTACATTATCTGTACTCAGAGAGTTATCACTATGTTATCTATAGTGTTACATAGGACTGCAGGGCCCATCTACTACATTATCTGTACTCAGAGAGTTATCACTGTGTTATCTGTGGTGTTACATAGGACTGCAGGTCACATCTATTACATTATCTGTACTCAGAGAGTTATCACTGTTATCTGTGGTGTTACATAGGACTGCAGGTCACATCTATACATTATCTGTACTCAGAGAGTTATCACTGTGTTATCTGTGGTGTTACACAGGACTGCAGGTCACATCTACTACATTATCTGTACTCAGAGAGTTATCACTGTTATCTGTGGTGTTACATAGGACTGCAGGTCCCATCTACTACATTATCTGTACTCAGAGAGTTATCACTGTCTTATCTGTGGTGTTACATAGGACTGCAGGTCACATCTATACATTATATGTACTCAGAGAGTTATCATTGTGTTATCTGTGGTGTTACATAGGACTGCAGGTCACATCTACATTATCTGTACTCAGAGAGTTATCACTGTGTTATCTGTGGTCTTACATAGGACTGCAGGTCACATCTACTACATTATCTGTACTCAGAGAGTTATCACTGTGTTATCTGTGGTGTTACATAGGACTGCAGGTCACATCTATACATTATCTGTACTCAGAGAGTTATCACTGTGTTATCTGTGGTCTTACATAGGACTGCAGGTCACATCTACTATTTTCTATATCTGTACTCTCTGCAGTCCTATGTAAGACCACAGATAAACATAGCATGCAGTGATTATATTTCCATTATATATCTTCTATATACTCTCCATCTGATGATCGCTCTTGAAGAGTTTCTGTTACTTTTTTTGTTATTAATGATAAAAATAACCTGGAAGAACAAACAAAATCCTGAGACAAGTTCCAGTTTTTATGTCCTTTGTTCTTTGAAGCCGCTGTTCAAACCCACAGAACAGAGGCCGAGATATTAAACAGATACAAAGTTTCTTCAGATTCTTCGGGTTTTATTATTCACGACATTCCTGGCTCCGCCCCCTCTTAAACGCTGCCAGCGATGTGCGGGGAAGACGACTCTTCAAAGAGAATCCTGGTAAGAGATCTCTTCGCTCTTCACATGTTCCTTATCAGACGAGACATCAAACACCCTCAGCCTGGTTACGTTACCGCCATCAGACGCGCTCGCCGTCCTCCATTGTGCGCCGCGTTTAGTGCCTGCGATGTCTAATGAGGAGAACTGACATTTTCTTTAGAATCGGAGAAGATTTTAGTCGGAAAACTGGAGGCAACACCAAAGAAAAGTGAAGATGTTTCTCTTTCCTGTTATTACGGTTTAGTTATTTACGGTTTTGGCGGATCCGCTCAGAAATGCATTGCCATCTATGGGGACGGCAGTGCAGTCCGCGCTGTCTTATCACCACCCACGGGATCTCTGGTAGAAATTCTGTCTGGAGATTCTGCAGTGTGAACCCGGCCTAAAGCAGAAGGCATGAGAGGAGAGGAGGTTATAGGGAACAGAAAGAAAAAAGGACTATTTTTTTCCCCAAAAACGGTGCCACACCTGTACTTGTGTGGTATTACAAATTGGCTCTGACTAAAATAAGCTGTAATACCACTAACAACCTGGGGACAGGGGTGGCGCAGTTTTTGGAAGAAATCACCTCTGTTTTTCTAATCTTGGATAAGCTCTTTATGTGGGAGCCAGGAGTGGAGCCTGAATCACAGATGTATCAGACTTTACACACACACACAACACACATATATATATATCAGGAATTACACACATACCTTATACCTCAATAATAATTCGTTTTTTCTCTATATGAAAAAATATATTTTCCTTCTTATCCAAGTCTTGCTGAGCTGTTGAGGACCATCCTCCATCTTCCTCATCTTGGTTGCTCAGCTATCATGGCGGCCTCTGTTGTTATGGCTGTGTTTGTAGATGGAGATGGGGTCACATCTTGGTTGCTGGAGACAGTAGTGCACCAAGGTTCATCCTCCTGAGGAAAATGTGAATGCTTAAAAATGGTTGATATGGTCTCTGGAGTCTTCTTAGACACCGAGTGACACCAGCTGCCATCTTTCATTTATCCCAGAGAATAAGTTGTGAGGTAAAGTTGTGAGTTTAAGTTGTGAGTTTAAGTTGTGAGGTAAAGTTGTGAGGTAAAGATTTGAGGTAAGGATGTGAGGTAACGATGTGAGGTGTGTTTCTGAGGTAACTATGTGAGGTAAAGATGTGAGGTAAGGATGTAAGGTAAAGATGTGAGGTAAGGATATGAGATTAAGATGTGAGGTAAAGATGTGAGGTAAGGATGTAAGGTAAAGATATGAGGTAAGGACGTGAGATTAAGATGTGAGGTAAATATGTGAGGTAAGGTTGTGAGGTAAAGATGCAAGGTAAAGATGTGAGGTATGGATGTGAGGTAAAGTTGAGAGGTAAAGATGTGAGGTAAAGATGTTAGGTAAGTGTTACGCCGAGCGCTCCGGGTCCCCGCTCCTCCCCGGAGCGCTCGCAGCGTTCTCTCATTCGCAGCGCCCCGGTCAGACCTGCTGACCGGGTGCGCTGCGATATTACTCCCAGCCGGGATGCGATTCGCGATGCGGGACGCGCCCGCTCGCGATGCGCATCTCGGCTCCCGTACCTGACCCATTCCCCGTCTGTCTTGTCCCGGCGTGCGCGGCCCCGCTCCTTAGGGCGCGCTCGCGCCGGGTCTCTGCCATTTAAAGGGCCGCTGCACCACTGATTGGCGCAGCAGGCCTAATCAGTATTCTCACCTGTGCACTCCCTCGCCGGATCTTGTTGCCATTGTGCCAGTGAAAGCGTTCCCTTGTGTGTTCCTAGCCTGTGTTCCAGACCTCCTGCCGTTGCCCCTGACTACGATCCTTGCTGCCTGCCCTGACCTTCTGCTACGTCCGACCTTGCTCTTGTCTACTCCCTTGTACCGCGCTTATCTTCAGCAGTCAGAGAGGTTGAGCCGTTGCTGGTGGATACGACCTGGTTGCTACCGCCGCTGCAAGACCATCCCGCTTTGCGGCGGGCTCTGGTGAATACCAGTAGCAACTTAGAACCGGTCCACCAGCACGGTCCACGACAATCCCTCTCTGGCACAGAGGATCCACCTCCTGCCAGCCGAATCGTGACAGTAAGGTTGTGAGGTAAAGATGTGAGGTAAAGTTAAGAGGTAATAATGTGAGGTAAAGATGTGAGGTAAAGTTGTGAGGTAAAGATGTAAGGTAAAGTTAAGAGGTAATAATGTGAGGTAAAGATGTGAGGAATAGATGTGAGGTAAAGTTGTGAGGTACAGATGTGAGGTAAAGATGTGAGGTATGGATGTGAGGTAAAGTTGAGAGATAAAGATGGGAGGTAAAGATGTTAGGTAAGGTTGTGAGGTAAAGATGTGAGGTAAAGTTGTGAGATAATGATGTGAGCTAAAGATGTGAGATAAAGTTGTGAGGTAATGATGTGAGGTAAAAATGCAAGGTTAAGATGCATCATGTGATATATTTGAGAGACTTGGATGCAATAGGCCACAATTTGAGATGTGCCCAAGTTCTGTACAATATAAGGGTTTTACACTGTGAGGAACAAAAGAACATGAAGAAGGCAAACCCCCACTATGCATAAATTCCCACCATTGTGTGTGGTGTAAAACCCTGAATAAGCTCCTGTACTAGTCATTATCTATATTACTGAAGTGAATGCACTGACTGGTGTTTGGTAGCGCTCCCTACAGTACAGGGAGGTATTACATGTTCTGTACTCTTTACCTGTATTACTGAAGTATATGCACTGACTGGTGTCTGGTAGTGCCCCCTACAGTACAGGGAGGTATTACATGTTCTGTACTCTTTACCTGTATTATTGAAGTGTATGCACTGACTGGTGTCTGGTAGCGCCCCCTAGAGTACAGGGAGGTATTACATGTTCTGTACACTTTACCTGTATTACTGAAGTATATGCACTGACTGGTGTCTGGTAGCACCCCCTACAATACAGGGAGGTATTACATGTTCTGTCCTCTTTACCTGTATTACTGAAGTGTATGCACTGACTGGGGTCTGGTAGTGCCCCCTACAGTACAGGGAGGTATTACATATTCTGTACTCTTTACCTGTATTACTGAAGTGCATGCACTGACTGGTGTCTGGTAGCGCTCCCTACAGTACAGGGAGGTATTACATGTTCTGTACTATTCTTTACCTGTATTACTGAAGTGCATGCACTGACTGGTGTCTGGTAGCACCCCCTACAGTACAGGGAGGTATTACATGTTCTGTACTCTTTACCTGTATTACTGAAGTGTATGCACTGACTGGTGTCTGCTAGTGCTGCCTAGAGTACAGGGAGGTAATACATGTTCTGTACTCTTTACCTGTATTACTGAAGTGTATGCACTGACTGGTGTCTGGTAGTACCCCCTACAGTACAGGGAGGTATTACATGTTCTGTACTCTTTACCTGTATTACTGAAGTGTATGCACTGACTGGTGTCTGGTAGCGCCCCCTACAGTACAGGGAGGTATTACATGTTATGTACTCTTTACTAGTGTTGAGCGGCATAGGCCATATTCGAATTTGCGAATATTCGCGAATACATGGACGAATATTCGTCATATTCGCGTATATTCGCATATTCGTAATGTTCTCGTTTTATTTTCGCATATGCGAATATTCGCGGGTGCGAAAATTAACATATGCGAAAACTTACATACACAAAATTAACATAAGCTAAAATTCGCATATGCGAAAAATATCATATGCAAATTTTCGTATGTGCGAAAATTCGCACACCAGTCTCACACAGTAGTATTAGAGCCTTCTTACACCACACAAGCTGGAAGCAGAGAGGGATGATCACTGTGATGTGTACTGTGAAGAAAAAAACAAAAACAAAAAACGAATATTCGTAATTACGAATATATAGCGCTATATTCGCGAATATTCGCGAATTCGCGAATATGCGATATTCGCGAATAAAATTCGAATTGCGAATATTCGCGAGCAACACTACTCTTTACCTGTACCAGGGTTAGCTGCTCCTTTGGACACCAGGTGAGGGTGACTCCATGTTACTTTTTTAGGACACTGTGTACTGTACAGGACCCTGAAGAAGCTCCTGTCCTCTACATACACAGTGATTACAGCTCCAGCAGATCTTTATTACTTTTATATGGAAGGATTATTATCTATTATCTACTTATTTATCTTTAATCCTCACTTTTTACTATTTTTGGATGACATTTTGGGGCTTCAGAACCAATTCCCAGGTTTCCATAGATTTATAGTCTCAGCATACAATGGTCTCAGCATACAATGGTCTCAGCATACAATGATCTCAACATACAATATAATACAATGGTCTCAACATACAATGGTCTCAGCATACAATGGTCTCAACATAAAATATAATACAATGGTCTCAGCATACAATGGTCTCAGCATACAATGGTCTCAGCATACAATGATCTCAACATACAATATAATACAATGGTCTCAGCATACAATGGTCTCAGCATACAATGGTCTCAGCATACAATGGTCTCAACATACAATATAATACAATGGTCTCAGCATACAATGGTCTCAGCATACAATGGTCTCAGCATACAATGGTCTCAGCATACAATGGTCTCAACATACAATGGTCTCAGCATACAATGGTCTCAGCATACAATATAATACAATGGTCTCAGCATACAATGGTCTCAGCATTCAATATAATACAATGGTCTCAGCATACAATGGTCTCAGCATACAATATAATACAATGGTCTCAGCATACAATGGTCTCAGCATTCAATATAATACAATGGTCTCAGCATACAATGGTCTCAGCATACAATATAATACAATGGTCTCAGCATACAATGGTCTCAGCATACAATGGTCTCAGCATACAATGGTCTCAGCATACAATATAATACAATGGTCGTCCTGGAACCAATTTGCACTGTAATGTGAGGGACCTCTGTATGCTTCTGCAGTATTTTTGTATTTTCTCACCTGACATCAGAGGACCCCCTTAACTCACATTCATTCTTTACATAAAGGGTCCCCGTGTGGCCTTCATTATGGCGCTGCCGCCATCTTCTCCTCTGTCTCCATTACCCAGCTTTACAAAGCACCAAATGTAGTTAAACTCAATTAACATTTTTTAATGAACATTTTCCAGGACTTGGAGACAGAACGTTCTCCGACTTCTTCAGGTTATAAATCTTTCCTGAGGTTTAATTACCGATCCGGATGACGTCTTTCCAGCTGGAGCGCGGCGCATTGCCGCCGTACATGATGTGAACGCAGAACCGTGAACAATGGCTCCTGTACTGTAAACCTGTTCTACACAATAAATGCTGCACCGTATCGCGGGGCTCCTGGGGAGTTCACTGCAGAGACTGTCTGGGCGGGAGGGAGAGGGTTAATGAGCCCTTATTGCTGTTCACACTGCGCACTGGATTCTTGGTCTGATCTGTGGATATTTCCTATATTCTCATCATTACATATGATTCCCACAGGGTGAACCTAACTCTGTTATATGATGTCTTATCCTCCAGTCACCTCCAGAGCTGCACTCACTATTCTGCTGTTACATCATATCTTATCCTCCAGTCACCTCCAGAGCTGCATTCACTATTCTGCTGTTACATCATGTCTTATACTCCAGTCACCTCCAGAGCTGCATTCACTATTCTGCTGTTACATCATGTCTTATCCTCCAGTCACCTCCAGAGCTGCACTCACTATTCTGCTGTTACATCATGTCTTATCCTCCAGTCACCTACAGAGCTGCACTCACTATTCTGCTGTTACATCATGTCTTATCCTCCAGTCACCTCCAGAGCTGCACTCACTATTCTGCTGTTACATCATGTCTTATCCTCCAGTCACCTACAGAGCTGCACTCACTATTCTGCTGTTACATCATGTCTTATCCTCCAGTCACCTACAGAGCTGCACTCACTATTCTGCTGTTACATCATGTCTTATCCTCCAGTCACATTCAGAGCTGCACTCACTATTCTGCTGTTACATCATATTTTATCCTCCAGTCACCTCCAGAGCTGCACTCACTATTCTGCTGTTACATCATGTCTTATACTCTAGTCACATCCAGAGCTGCACTCACTATTCTGCTGTTACATCATGTCTTATGTTCCAGTCACATCCAGAGCTGCACTCACTATTCTGCTGTTACATCATGTCTTATCCTCCAGTCACCTCCAGAGCTGCACTCACTATTCTGCTGTTACATCATATTTTATACTCAAGTCACCTCCAGAGCTGCATTCACTATTCTGCTGTTGCATCATATTTTATCCTCCAGTCACCTCCAGAGCTGCATTCACTATTCTGCTGTTACATCATATTTTATACTCCAGTCACCTCCAGAGCGGCATTCACTATTCTGCTGTTACATCCTGTCTTATCCTCCAGTCACATCCAGAGCTGAACTCACTATTCTGCTGTTACATCATATTTTATACTCCAGTCACCTCCAGAGCTGCATTCACCATTCTGCTGTTACATCATGTCTTATCCTCCAGTCACATCCAGAGCTGCACTCACTATTCTGCTGTTACATCATGTTTTATCCTTCAGAGATGTACTCTTTATAATGCTGTTACATCATGTCTTATATCCCAGTCACCTCCAGAGCGGCATTCACTATTCTGCTGTTACATCATGTCTTATATCCCAGTCACATCCAGAGCTGCACTCACTATTCTGCTGTTACATCATATTTTATACTCCAGTCACCTCCAGAGCTGCATTCACTATTCTGCTGTTACATAATGTCTTATCCTCCAGTAACATCCAGAGCTGCAGTCTCTATTCTGCTGTTACATCATGTCTTATATTCCAGTCACCTCCAGAGCTGCATTCTCTATTCTGCTGTCACATCATGTCTTATCCTCCAGTAACATCCAGAGCTGCATTTACTATTCTGCTGAGTTCCTGGTATTGGCGGCAGCACATGTATATACACTGCTCAAAATAAAGGTAACACTTACACAACACAATGTAACTCCAAGTCACTGACACTTGTGTGAGATCCCACTGACCACTCAGGAAGAACACTGATTGACAATCAATTTCACATGGAACAGACAACACGTGGAAATTATAGGCAAATAGCAAGACACCCCCAATAAAGGAATGGTTCTGCAGGTGGTGACCACAGACCACTTCTCAGTTCCTATGCTTCCTGGCTGATGTTTTGGTCACTTTTGAATGCTGGCGGTGCATTCACTCTAGTGGTAGCATGAGACGGAGTCTATAACTCACACAAGTGGCTCAGGTAGTGCAGCTCATCCAGGATGGCACATCAATGCGAGCTGTGGCAAGAAGGTTTGCTGCGTCTGTCAGCGTAGTGTCCAGAGCATGGAGGCGCTACCAGGAGACATTACGAAGTAGAAGTCCCGGCACTCAATTAATCTTTTTTCTTCTTTTTTTATTTATTATTTGCAATATCACATGTAGTATAACGCAGCACGCGTCACGGCACAAAAGCCTTTCTCAACTGCATAAAGCAGTATTGTTTCATTTTCCCGTCCTCGCCTTGTTAATTCTTCATTCAAGTCTCTAAGATGAAATCAAAGTGAATTTATTACAGTGATCCCTCAACATACAATGGTAATCGGTTCCAAACGGACCATCGTTTGTTGAAACCATCGTATGTTGAGGGATCCCTGCAATGTAAAGTATAGGACAGTGGTCTACAACCTGCGGACCTCCAGATGTTGCAAAACTACAACACCCAGCATGCCCGGACAGCCGTTGGCTGTCCGGGCATGCTGGGTGTTGTAGTTTTGCAACATCTGGAGGTCCCCAGGTTGGAGACCACTGTTAGAGGAAGTTGTACTCACCTGTCCCCGCCGCTCCGGACCGTCACCGCTGCCCTGGATGTCGCCTTCCATCGCTGCCGCCGCATCCCTGAGGTGTCCCCGCCGCTCCCTCAAGGCCTCTGCTTCTCCGGCATCCGCGCTCTCCGTCGCCGCCATCACGTCGCTACGCGCGCCGCTCCTATTGGATGACGAGACGGCGTACGCAACGACGTGATGACGTCGATGGAGAGCGTCGACGATGCAGGGGATCCCGAAGAGGACGCGCCGGAGCCGCGAGGACAGGTAAGTGACTAGAGATGAGCGAACTTACAGTAAATTCGATTCGTCACGAACTTCTCGGCTCGGCAGTTGATGACTTTTCCTGCATAAATTAGTTCAGCTTTCCGGTGCTCCGGTGGGCTGGAAAAGGTGGATACAGTCCTAGGAGACTCTTTCCTAGGACTGTATCCACCTTTTCCAGCCCACCGGAGCACCTGAAGGTCGAACTAATTTACGCAGGATAAGCCATCAACTGCCGAGCCGAGAAGTTCGTGACGAATCAAATTTACTGTAAGTTCGATCATCTCTATAAGTGACCATCACCGGAGCTCACGGGGCAATGTAAACGGCTATCCGGGGGCAGCTGAAGCAGTCTGCGCTGCCGGATAGCCCTTTATGCGATGGCCCCGACATACAAAAGCATCGTATGTTGATGCTGCCTCTGAGAAGCCATCGTATGTTGAAATTATTGTATGTCGGGGCCATCGTAGGTCGAGGGGTCACTGTATATGATTATAAAAAGAAATATGAGCAAACTCAAATATACCCCAGAGCAATCTCGCTATCTCATATTCACGATTCATCCCCCGGGGGTTCAATTTGTGAATCCATTAAGTTTCTCGTTTCAGGAGGGGCTTCATTAAACTCCCCTCCCCCCTGCGAGGAGCCACTATCTCTTCTAATACCTGGTATTGGAGCTGCGCAATGTTATGGCCCATTTCTTTTTTTTTTAAATGGGCAGGTATCGGGAACAGTAAATTATCGCACCGTATCGTGGATTTCTGCCTGTTAATGCGGTCTCCTATACGCTGGGTGGTTTCCATAACGTACAGGAGACCGCGCGGACGCTTGATCAAATACACCACATTTTTCGTTTTTGCATTAAATACCTTACCACTATGCGGGCGTACAATCCTGTCTCCCTTCAAAACATTTGAACACTGGGCACAGCTCAAACACGGGTATGTCCCATTTTTCCGGGAACCTAAGAACATGTGTTTGGTTTTAACACTGGACCCCAGATCTGCCCTAACCAATCAATCCCGTAAATTGGGGAGCCTTTTATTGCACATTAGGGGGGCAGTCTGAAATTCCGATATGTCCGGATATATTATGTTACCTAATATTGACCAGTTCTCACATATTATCCTATCAATTATGTTCATCTGGGGATGGAAAGTCCTGACGAACGGTATTTTTTATATTCTTTTGTAGTCTCTCGGGGTCTATCCTGTGGGATAGCATTATTAACCCTCTCTGGATATCCCCTTGCTTAAAATTTCTCTACCAACTCACTAGTACGTTTTTCTCTCAAAAGGGGGTCAGTAACAATCCTCTGTATCCTCTTCTTTTGCGAAAAAGAAATAGATTTTTTAATTGAGGTTGGGTGAGCGCTATGAAAATAAAGCAAACTATTCTTATCCATTGGTGTCAAAACCACCATTGTTGTTCTTCATCAGGAGAGTGTCAAGAGAACGAACCTGTCTGTCATCTACCGTCATCGTAATTTTCAATTCATCCCAGATGTTATCTAAATATTGGAAAAATTCTTCCAAGGATGAACATGGCCCCTCCCATATGCAAATGATGTCATGGAGACAGACCGATACATCAGGAGACGTGCAGGAGGCCGTAGGAGGGCAACAACCCAGCAGCAGGACCGCTACCTCCGCCTTTGTGCAAGAAGGAGCAGGAGGAGCACTGCCAGAGCCCTGCAAAATGACCTCCAGCAGGCCACAAATGTCCATGTGTCCACTCAAACAGTCAGAAACAGACTCCATGAGGGTGGTATGAGGGCCCGACATCCACAGGTGGGAGTTGTGCTTACAGCCCAACACAGTGCAGGATGTTCTGCATTTGCCAGAGAACACCAAGATTGGCCAATTCGCCACTGGTGCTCTGTGCTCTTCACAGATGAAAGCAGGTTCACACTGAGCACATGTGAGTCTGGAGACGCTGTGGAGAACGTTCTGCTGTCTGCAACATCCTCCAGCATGACCGGTTTGGCGGTGGGTCAGTAATGGTGTGGGGTGGCATTTCTTTGGGGGGCCGCACAGCCCTCCATGTGCTTGCCAGAGGTAGCCTGACTGCCATTAGGTACCGAGATGAGATCCTCAGACCCCTCGTGAGACCATATGCGGGTGCGGTTGGCCCTGGGTTCCTCCTAATACAAGACAATGCTAGACCTCATGTGGCTGTAGTCTGTCAGCAGTTCCTACAAGAGGAAGGCATTGATGCTATGGACTGGCCGCCCGTTCCCCTGAATCCGATTGAGCACAACTGGGACGTCTCGCTCCATCCACCACAGACTGTCCAGGAGTTGGCGGATGCTTTAGTCCAGGTCTGGGAGGACATCCCTCAGGAGACCATCCGCCACCTCATCAGGATCATGCCCAGGCATTGTAGGGAGGTCATACGGGCACGTGGAGGCCACACACACTACTGAGCCTCATTGGGACTTGTATTAAGGACATTACATAAAGTTGGATCAGCCTGTAGTGGGATTTTCCACTGTGATTTTGAGGGTGACTCCATATCCAGACCTCCATGGGTTGATACATTTGATTTCCATTGATAATTTTTGTGTGATTTTGTTGTCAGCTAATTCAACTATGTAAAGAGGAAAGGATTTCATATGATTAGTTCATTCATTCAGATCTAGAATGTGTTATCTTAGCGTTCCCTTAATTTTTTTGAGCAGTGTACATATCCTAATGGGCTAAATTTTATAGAAGACAATTATATACTCGCCACTATTCTGCACACTCACTGGGGGGGGGGGGGGGGGTGGCATGGGGTCATTATCTACACGAGTAATTTCCACACATTGTGTCTCCGACTGTCGCAAAACTACAACTTCCAGCATGCCTGGACAGCCTTTGGCTGTCTGGACAGGCTGGGAGTTTTAGTTTTGCAACAGCTGGAGGCACACAGTCTGATCTACACTGATGAAATAGGTGTTTTATATTAGATCCCTGGTGGCCTAGGGCAAAGAAGTGGATTATATAACATACTTTGTGGTCTAGAGTAGTAAAGTGGTAGATGTAATATTCTTGGTGGCCTACGTTAGTAAAGGGGTTAACTTAACCCTCGTGTTGGTCTACAGTAGTGGGAGGGTTAATATAACGTCCTTGGGGAAATAGGGTAGTGAAGGAATTGATGGAAGGTCCTTAATATAACATATTTGGGGAACAAGCTTAAAGGGGCACTCAAGCATTTTACAAAAATCTTAAATACAGCTGGGGCCTTAGAGAAGAAAAAATAATAACTATACTTACCTTCCCCTAGTCCCCCACAGCTCTGTTTATCTCCTGATGCTTCCGTCTTCTTTCTGCTTCCGAGACGAGAGCTTAGTGCGGGATCTGCCGCCTCAGCCAATCACGGGCTACATTGGTGTCTCTTCACCTCCAGTGATTGGCTGAGCCGGCAGGTCCTGCACTGAGCACTCATCTCAGAAGCAGAAAGAAGACAGAAGATGCGGGAACTGGAGGAAGGTGAGTATAGTTTTTGTTTTGTCTTTTCTTCTAAGGCCCCAGCAATATACAGTATCCTATTCTTGTAAAACACAGAAATACCCCTTTAAGTAATTATTGTTCTTGGCAAGGGAGTAAAATCAAGATACTTATAATAATAAATCATTTTATTGGGTTGTGCCTAAGGTCTCCAAACTCATGGCCTCCAGATGTTACACAATTATATTTTTTTGCAACAGCTGGAGGTCCACGGTTTAGAGACTGCTGAGTTATACAAACTGTTTTTTAAAATTTTTTTTTTTTTTATGACCCTCATGTCCAGGAAATTATTTCTTTATTCCTCTCATTGTGTATAACATAGGGAGATAAGAATGTCAGCTTATGGGGTCAGGGATGATGGGAGTGACACATTGTATGATAGGAGATTAGATTGTCAGCTCATGGGGTCAGGGATGATGGGAGTGATACATTGTATGATAGGAGATTAGATTGTCAGCTCATGGGGTCAGGGATGATGGGAGTGATACATTGTATGATAGGAGATTAGATTGTGAGCTCATGGGGTCAGGGATGATGGGAGTGATACATTGTATGTGATGGGAGATTAGATTGTCAGCTCATGGGGTCAGGGATGATGGGAGTGATACATTGTATGATAGGAGATTAGATTGTCAGCTCCTGGGGTCAGGGATGATGGGAGTGATACATTGTATGATAGGAGATTAGATTGTGAGCTCATGGGGTCAGGGATGATGGGAGTGATACATTGTATGATAGGAGATTAGATTGTCAGCTCATGGGGTCAGGCATGATGGGAGTGATACATTGTATGATAGGAGATTAGATTGTGATCTCCTGGGGTCAGGGATGATGGGAGTGATACATTGTATGTGATAGGAGATTAGATTGTGAGCTCATGGGGTCAGGGATGATGGGAGTGATACATTGTATGATAGGAGATTAGATTGTGATCTCCTGGGGTCAGGGATGATGGGAGTGATACATTGTATGATAGGAGATTAGATTGTGAGCTCCTGGGGTCAGGGATGATGGGAGTGATACATTGTATGATAGTTGATTAGATTGTGAGCTCCTGGGGTCAGGGATGATGGGAGTGATACATTGTATGATAGGAGATTAGATTGTGAGCTCCTGGGGTCAGGGATGATGGGAGTGATACATTGTATGATAGGAGATTAGATTGTGAGCTCCTGGGGTCAGGATGATGGGAGTGATACATTGTATGTGATAGGAGATTAGATTGTGAGCTCCTGGGCTCAGGGATGATGGGAGTGATACATTGTATTATAGGAGATTAGATTGTGAGCTCCTGGGGTCAGGGATGATGGGAGTGATACATTGTATGTGATAGGAGATTAGATTGTGAGCTCCTGGGGTCAGGGATGATGGGAGTGATACATTGTATGTGATAGGAGATTAGATTGTGAGCTCCTGGGCTCAGGGATGATGGGAGTGATACATTGTATTATAGGAGATTAGATTGTGAGCTCCTGGGGTCAGGGATGATGGGAGTGATACATTGTATGATAGGAGATTAGATTGTGAGCTCCTGGGGTCAGGCATGATGGGAGTGATACATTGTATGATAGGAGATTAGATTGTGATCTCCTGGGGTCAGGGATGATGGGAGTGATACATTGTATGTGATAGGAGATTAGATTGTGAGCTCCTGGGGTCAGGGATGATGGGAGTGATACATTGTATGATAGGAGATTAGATTGTGAGCTCCTGGGGTCAGGGATGATGGGAGTGATACATTGTATGTGATAGGAGATTAGATTGTGAGCTCCTGGGGTCAGGGATGATAGGAGTGATACATTGTATGTGATAGGAGATTAGATTGTGAGCTCCTGGGGTCAGGATGATGGGAGTGATACATTGTATGATAGGAGATTAGATTGTGATCTCCTGGGGTCAGGGATGATGGGAGTGATACATTGTATGTGATAGGAGATTAGATTGTGAGCTCCTGGGGTCAGGATGATGGGAGTGATACATTGTATGATAGGAGATTAGATTGTGAGCTCCTGGGGTCAGGGATGATGGGAGTGATACATTGTATGATAGGAGATCAGATTGTTATCTCCTGGGGTCAGGGATGATGGGAGTGATACATTGTATGTGATGGATTAGATTGTGAGCTCCTGGGGTCAGGATGATGGGAGTGATACATTGTATGTGATATGAGATTAGATTGTGATCACCTGGGGTCAGGGATGATGGGATTGATACATTGTATGTGATGGGAGATTAGATTGTGAGCTCCTGGGCTCAGGGATGATGGGAGTGATACATTGTATTATAGGAGATTAGATTGTGAGCTCCTGGGGTCAGGGATGATGGGAGTGATACATTGTATGTGATAGGAGATTAGATTGTGAGCTCCTGGGGTCAGGGATGATGGGAGTGATACATTGTATGTGATAGGAGATTAGATTGTGAGCTCCTGGGCTCAGGGATGATGGGAGTGATACATTGTATGTGATAGGAGATTAGATTGTGAGCTCCTGGGGTGAGGGATGATGGGAGTGATACATTGTATGATAGGAGATTAGATTGTGATCTCCTGGGGTCAGGGATGATGGGAGTGATACATTGTATGATAGGAGATTAGATTGTGAGCTCCTGGGGTCAGGGATGATGGGAGTGATACATTGTATGATAGGAGATTAGATTGTGAGCTCCTGGGGTCAGGATGATGGGAGTGATACATTGTATGATAGGAGATTAGATTGTGAGCTCCTGGGGTCAGGGATGATGGGAGTGATACATTGTATGATAGGAGATTAGATTGTGAGCTCCTGGGGTCAGGGATGATGGGAGTGATACATTGTATGATAGGAGATTAGATTGTGAGCTCCTGGGGTCAGGATGATGGGAGTGATACATTGTATGTGATAGGAGATTAGATTGTGAGCTCCTGGGCTCAGGGATGATGGGAGTGATACATTGTATTATAGGAGATTAGATTGTGAACTCCTGGGGTCAGGGATGATGGGAGTGATACATTGTATGTGATAGGAGATTAGATTGTGAGCTCCTGGGGTCAGGGATGATGGGAGTGATACATTGTATGATAGGAGATTAGATTGTGAGCTCCTGGGGTCAGGGATGATGGGAGTGATACATTGTATGTGATAGGAGATTAGATTGTGAGCTCCTGGGGTCAGGGATGATGGGAGTGATACATTGTATGTGATAGGAGATTAGATTGTGAGCTCCTGGGCTCAGGGATGATGGGAGTGATACATTGTATTATAGGAGATTAGATTGTGAGCTCCTGGGGTCAGGGATGATGGGAGTGATACATTGTATGATAGGAGATTAGATTGTGAGCTCCTGGGGTCAGGCATGATGGGAGTGATACATTGTATGATAGGAGATTAGATTGTGATCTCCTGGGGTCAGGGATGATGGGAGTGATACATTGTATGTGATAGGAGATTAGATTGTGAGCTCATGGGGTCAGGATGATGGGAGTGATACATTGTATGATAGGAGATTAGATTGTGAGCTCCTGGGGTCAGGGATGATGGGAGTGATACATTGTATGATAGGAGATCAGATTGTTATCTCCTGGGGTCAGGGATGATGGGAGTGATACATTGTATGTGATGGATTAGATTGTGAGCTCCTGGGGTCAGGATGATGGGAGTGATACATTGTATGTGATAGGAGATTAGATTGTGATCACCTGGGGTCAGGGATGATGGGAGTGATACATTGTATGTGATGGGAGATTAGATTGTGAGCTCCTCGGCTCAGGGATGATGGGAGTGATACATTGTATTATAGGAGATTAGATTGTGAGCTCCTGGGGTCAGGGATGATGGGAGTGATACATTGTATGTGATAGGAGATTAGATTGTGAGCTCCTGGGGTCAGGGATGATGGGAGTGATACATTGTATGTGATAGGAGATTAGATTGTGAGCTCCTGGGGTCAGGGATGATGGGAGTGATACATTGTATGATAGGAGATCAGATTGTTATCTCCTGGGGTCAGGGATGATGGGAGTGATACATTGTATGTGATGGATTAGATTGTGAGCTCCTGGGGTCAGGGATGATGGGAGTGATACATTGTATGATAGGAGATTAGATTGTGAGCTCCTGGGATCAGGGATGATGGGAGTGATACATTGTATGTGATAGGAGATTAGATTGTGATCTCCTGGGGTCAGGGATGATGGGAGTGATACATTGTATGATAGGAGATTAGATTGTGAGCTCCTGGGGTCAGGGATGATGGGAGTGATACATTGTATGTGATAGGAGATTAGATTGTGAGCTCCTGGGGTCAGGGATGATGGGAGTGATACACTGTGTGATAGGAGATTAGATTGTGAACTCCTGGGGTCAGGGATGATGGGAGTGATACATTATATGATAGGAGATTAGATTGTGAGCTCCTGGGGTCAGGGATGATGGGAGTGATACATTGTATGATAGGAGATTAGATTGTGAGCTCCTAGGGTCAGGGATGATGGGAGTGATACATTGTATGATAGGAGATTAGATTGTGAGCTCTTGTGGTCAGGGATGATGGGAGGGATACATTGTATGTGATAGGAGATTAGATTGTGAGATCCTGGGGTCAGGGATGATGGGAGTGATACATTGTATGTGATAGGAGATTAGATTGTGAGCTCATGGGGTCAGGGATGATGGGAGTGATACATTGTATGATATGAGATTAGATTGTGAGCTTCTGGGGTCAGGGATGATGGGAGTGATACATTGTATGATAGGAGATTAGATTATGAGCTCCGGGGGTCAGGGATGATGGGAGTAATACATTGTATGTGATAGGAGATTAGATTGTGAGCTCCTGGGGTCAGGGATGATGGGAGTGATACACTGTATGTGATAGGAGATTAGATTGTGATCTCCTGGGGTCAGGGATGATGGGAGTGATACATTGTATGATAGGAGATTAGAATGTGAGCTCCTGGGGTCAGGGATGATGGGAGTGATACATTGTATGATAGGAGATTAGATTGTGAGCTCCTGGGGGTCGGGGATGATGGGAGTGATACATTGTATGTGATAGGAGATTAGATTGTGAGCTCCTGGGGTCAGGGATGATGGGAGTGATACATTGTTCCTGGAGAAATGGATTATTTGAACTGTGCTTCTTTCCTTCAAAAACAGGAATAAAATAAAAAGTAGTGAGAAATGACATGAGATTCCATATTGTGCATAGCGACTTCAGTAATATCGGTTTTGTTCTCCAAAAGAAAAAGAATTTTGGTAAATGTCTAATGCGCCATTGCTTTATTTCACTTGAGACAGCGGCGGTAATCAGCAGGAAGAGAGGAATATCATAAAGGCCGAGATGGCCTCATTCTTTCTTCAGAAGCTTCAGTATCGCCCGTCTAGTAATGATCCCAATAAATATACAACACGTCCCTAACTTCTCATTTTCTTCTATTTTCTAGATAAAGATGAGTCACGAAAATGAGATCAATTTATTTTATAGACATAAAGTGCAGAAGCTTCCAGGATCGTATCTGACTGCAAATGTCTCCAGTGCTGAATAACCAAAGTATGGACGGCAAATAAAAAATGTCACAAAGGAGAAATCCTATAGAATATAATTACTATAATACTGCTCTTATATACAAGAATATAACTACTATAATACTGCTCCTATGTACAAGAATATAACTACTATAATACTGCCTCCTATATACAAGAATATAACTACTATAATACTGCTCCTATGTACAAGAATATAACTACTATAATACTGCCTCCTATATACAAGAATATAACTACTATAATACTGCTCCTATGTACAAGAATATAACTACTATAATACTGCTCCTATATACAATATAACTACTATAATATGGATCCTATATACAAGAATATAACCACTATAATACTGCTCCTATATACAAGAATATAACTACTATAATACTGCTCCTATATACAAGTGTCACGATGCCGGCTGGCAGGTAGTGGATCCTCTGTGCCAGAGAGGGATGGCGAGGACCGCGCTAGTGGACCGGTTCTAAGCCACTACAGGTTTTCACCAGAGCCCGCCGCAAAGCGGGATGGTCTTGCTGCGGCGGTAGTGACCAGGTCGTATCCACTAGCAACGGCTCACCTCTCTGGCTGCTGAAGATGCTGAAGATAGGCGCGGTACAAGGGAGTAGGCAGAAGCAAGGTCGGACGTAGCAGAAGGTCGGGGGCAGGCGGCAAGGATCGTAGTCAGGGGCAACGGCAGGAGGTCAGGAACACGGACTAGGAACAGACAAGGGAACGCTTTCACTAGGCACAAGTGCAACAAGATCCGGCAAGGGAGTGCAAGGGAAGTGAGGTAATATAGGGAAGTGCACAGGTGATTACCAATTAAGCTAATTGGGAAGATTGGGCCAGGCACCATCATTGGTGCACTGGCCCTTTAAATCGCAGAGACCCGGCGCGCGCGCGCCCTAGGGAGCGGGGCCGCGCGCGCCGGGACAGGACCGAGGGAGAGCGAGTCAGGTACGGGGGCCGGGGTGCGCATCGCGAGCGGGCGCTATCCGCATCGCGAATCGCATCCCGGCTGAAGGCGGGACCGCAGCGCACCCGGTCAGTGGATCTGACCGGGGCGCTGCAACAACGAAGATGAGGCGGGCGCTCCGGGGAGGAACGGGGACCCGGAGCGCTCGGCGTAACAGTACCCCCCCCCTTGGGTCTCCCCCTCTTCTTGGGGCCAAAGAACCTGAGGAAAACAAACTCAATTTTTCCGTGATGAGGTCCGATGCAAATTAGGAGGGGTTCTGTGTGGAAACGTACGAGACAGTCCAATCTTTTATTGTAAAAACAATAGATGTAGAGGGGTCTAAAAAAAAATTTTCCTGCAGATCCGGAGTCCAAGAAGAGCATAGTAGAGAAGGAGAAGGTAGAGGCAGATATCCGCACAGGCACAGTAAGGCGTGGAGAAGCAGAGTTGACATCAAGAACTGTGTCACCTTTGTGCGGAGTCAGCGTACGTCTTTCCAGGCAGGGAGGACGGATAGGACAATCCTTCAGGAAGTGTTCGGTACCGGCATAGTACAGGCAAAGATTCTCCATGCGGCGTCGTGTCCTCTCTAGAGGTGTCAAGCGAGACCGGTCAACTTGCATAGCCTCCGCGGCGGGAAGCACAGGAACGGATTGCAGAGGACCAGAGGAGAGAGGAGCCGGGGAGAAAAAACGCTTCGTGCGAACAAAGTCCATATCCAGGCGGAGCTCCAGACGCCATCCGGAAGAACGCATGTCAATGCGAGTGGCAAGATGAATGAGTTCATGTAGGTCAGCAGGAGTCTCTCGTGCGGCCAGAACATCTTTAATGTTGCTGGATAGGCCTTTTTTAAAGGTCGCGCAGAGAACCTCACTATTCCAGGACAACTCGTAAGCAAGAGCACGGAACTGAATGGCGTACTCGCCAACGGAAGAAACACCCTGTTCCAGGTTCAGCAGGGCAATCTCGGCAGAAGAAGCTCGGGCAGGCTCCTCGAAGACACCACGGACCTCAGCGAAGAAGGACTGGACTGTGGCTGTGGCAGAATCATTGCGGTCCCCATCAAACTTGTCCGGCAGGGACAAGCAGGGGTTAAGAACGGCTGGTTGCTGCGGAGGAGTTGCAGGAGCCGGCGGAGGAGATGGTTGTTGCAGCTGTAGCTGTGACTGAAGTTGCTGTATCTGCGGCAGCAGCTGCTGTGACTGAAGTTGCTGTATCTGCGGCAGCAGCTGCTGTAACTGTGACTGAAGACGCTGTGTCTCGGAGATCAAGTATGCCAGCTGTTGATCTCGTTGGGCGATCTTTACGCCAAATTTGTCCGGCAGGGACAAGCAGGGGTTAGGAAGGACCGGTTGCTGCGGAGGAGTTGCAGGAGCCGGCGGAGGAGATGGTAGTTGCAGCTGGAGCTGTTGCTGTATCTGCGGCTGCAGCTGCTGTATCTGTGACTGAATACGCAGTGCCTCGGAGGTCAAGTATGCCAGCTGTTGATCTCGTTGCGCTATCTGTTGCGACTGCTGGGCGATCTGACGAGCTTGCTGGGCGACCAGCGTAGGGAGGTCAGCGACAACTGGCAGAGGAACTTCAGCGGGATCCATGGCCGGATCTACTGTCACGATGCCGGCTGGCAGGTAGTGGATCCTCTGTGCCAGAGAGGGATGGCGAGGACCGCGCTAGTGGACCGGTTCTAAGCCACTACAGGTTTTCACCAGAGCCCGCCGCAAAGCGGGATGGTCTTGCTGCGGCGGTAGTGACCAGGTCGTATCCACTAGCAACGGCTCACCTCTCTGGCTGCTGAAGATGCTGAAGATAGGCGCGGTACAAGGGAGTAGGCAGAAGCAAGGTCGGACGTAGCAGAAGGTCGGGGGCAGGCGGCAAGGATCGTAGTCAGGGGCAACGGCAGGAGGTCAGGAACACGGACTAGGAACAGACAAGGGAACGCTTTCACTAGGCACAAGTGCAACAAGATCCGGCAAGGGAGTGCAAGGGAAGTGAGGTAATATAGGGAAGTGCACAGGTGATTACCAATTAAGCTAATTGGGAAGATTGGGCCAGGCACCATCATTGGTGCACTGGCCCTTTAAATCGCAGAGACCCGGCGCGCGCGCGCCCTAGGGAGCGGGGCCGCGCGCGCCGGGACAGGACCGAGGGAGAGCGAGTCAGGTACGGGGGCCGGGGTGCGCATCGCGAGCGGGCGCTATCCGCATCGCGAATCGCATCCCGGCTGAAGGCGGGACCGCAGCGCACCCGGTCAGTGGATCTGACCGGGGCGCTGCAACAACGAAGATGAGGCGGGCGCTCCGGGGAGGAACGGGGACCCGGAGCGCTCGGCGTAACAACAAGAATATAACTACTATAACACTGCCTCCTATATACAAGGATATAACTACTATAATACTGCTCCTATATACAAGAATATATCTACTATAATACTGCTCCTATATACAAGAATATAACTACTATAATACTGCTCCTGTATACAAGAATATAACTACTATAATACTGCTCCTATATACAAGAATATAACTACTATAATACTGCCTCCTATATACAAGAATATAACTACTATAATACTGCCTCCTATATACAAGAATATAACTACCATAATACTGCTCCTATATACAAGAATATAACTACTATAATACTGCTCCTATATACAAGAATATAACTACTATAATACTGCTCCTATATACAAGAATATAACTACTATAACACTGCCTCCTATATACAAGAATATAACTACTATAATACTGCTCCTATATACAAGAATATAACTACTATAATACTGCTCCTATATACAAGAATATAACTACTATAATACTGCTCCTATATACAAGAGTATAACTACTATAATACTGCTCCTATATACAAGAATATAACTACTATAACACTGCCTCCTATATACAAGGATATAACTACTATAATACTGCTCCTATATACAAGAATATATCTACTATAATACTGCTCCTATATACAAGAATATAACTACTATAATACTGCTCCTGTATACAAGAATATAACTACTATAATACTGCTCCTATATACAAGAATATAACTACTATAATACTGCCTCCTATATACAAGAATATAACTACTATAATACTGCCTCCTATATACAAGAATATAACTACCATAATACTGCTCCTATATACAAGAATATAACTACTATAATACTGCTCCTATATACAAGAATATAACTACTATAATACTGCTCCTATATACAAGAATATAACTACTATAACACTGCCTCCTATATACAAGAATATAACTACTATAATACTGCTCCTATATACAAGAATATAACTACTATAATACTGCTCCTATATACAAGAATATAACTACTATAATACTGCTCCTATATACAAGAATATAACTACTATAATATTGCTCCTATATGCAAGAATATAACTACTATAATACTGCTCCTATATGCAAGAATATAACTACTATAATACTGCTCCTATATGCAAGAATATAACTACTATAATACTGCTCCTATATACAAGAATATAACTACTATAATACTGCTCCTATATACAAGAATATAACTACTATAATACTGCCTCCTATATACAAGAATATAACTACTATAATACTGCTCCTATATACAAGAATATAACTACTATAATACTGCTCCTATATACAAGAATATAACTACTATAATACTGCTCCTATATACAAGAATATAACTACTATAATACTGCTCTTATGTGCAGGAATATAGTTTTTTCCAGTAGATTAGACTTTCCTGTGAGGCTGTTTTCTCTCGATCACTATGGGGATCCCTGCTCTCTATCGGTCTCATAGATCCCCTTGCCTTGAGCTCTTCCTTCACAGAACATGGCTCCGGCGCTCCAAACATAAATGACAGAGATGTGATTAACCATTTATCGTCTAATAAGTAATTATCATCCTCATTGATTTACATTTCCGTTCTCTGCGCATTTAATTGCAGCAAAACTTTGTGACATTTATGTAACAGAAACAATAGAGAATGTGACACATTATACAGGAGGCAAAGAAGTTGTGAAAGAATCATAGTATTGAAGAATTCAGCGTACTGGAGATGTGATGGAATGAGTGGCGTCACGGTGAGAGTTCTCCCCCAGATGGTGATGACCAGTCGTAGATCCTTATACAGCTGTGTCTCTCAACCAGTGTGCCTCCAGCTGTGTCCGAAACCTATAGGGAATCACGGCTAGAGAACTTCCCTTCCCCTGAGCTAAGAGCAGTGTTTCTTAACCAGTGTGCCTCCAGCTGTTGCATAACTACAACTCCCATCATGGCTGAGCTCACTATAATTTTGCCTGTCGTCCTGTACCTTGTGGTCCTCCTGGTTCTGACCTTGGTTTGCCTGACCCTGCTTTCCTGTCTGTTTGTATTCCTTGCTACCTTCCTGGTTTCGTCCCCTGACCCTATCATGCGTAGCAGTTTTTCCCAACCAGTGTGACTCCAGCTGTTGCAAAACTACAACTCCCAGCATGCCCAGAAACCCCCCCCACACACACACACACACACACACTGTGAAGGAAACCTCTGGGGATCCATGGCTAAATAATTGCCCTTTCCTTGAGCTAAGAGCAGTATTTTTTAATCAATGTGCCTCCAGCTGTTGCAAAACTACAACTTACAGCATGACCGGACAGTTTTGCCACAGCTGGAGGCACAGTGGTTTGGAAACACTCCTATACATGATAAGGTTTTCGGAAATGTAGTAAGGAGAGAGAGTAAAAGGTTGGGTTTATAATGTATAACTACAACTCTCAGCATGCCTGGACAGCCAACGGCCATTGTTTCCTAACCAGCGTGCCTCCAGCTGTTGCAAAACTACAACTCTCTATATGTTTGGACCCCCAACAGTTCCCTAAAAATCATCATGGATAAAGAACTCCCCTTCCTTTGAGCTAAGGGCAGTGTTTCCCAACCAGTGTGCCTCCAGCTGGTGCACAACTACAACTCCCAGCATGGCTGGCCTAACTGTCATTTTGCCTGCTGTACTGTACCTTGTAGTCCTCCTAGTTCTGACGCCTATTGTTTGCCTGTTTGCATTACTTTCTACCTTCATGGTTTTGTCCCCTGGCCCATATAATGTATAGCTGTGTTTCCCAACCAGTGTGCCTCCAGCTGTTGCAAAACTACAACTCCCTGCATGCCCAAAAGAACCCCCTGCGGAGGAAACTTCTAGGGAACCATGGCTAAAGAATTGCCTTTTTCTTGAGCTAAGATCAGTGTTTTCCAATCAGTGTGCCTCCAGCTGTTTCAAAACTACAACTCCCAGCATGCTCAGACAGCTGTTGGCTGTCTGGGCATGCTGGAAATTGTAGTTTTGCAACAGCTGGAGGCACACTAGTTGGGAAACACTGGTATACATAAGGTTTTCGGGAATGAAGCAATTAGAGAAAGCAACGGGTCTTGTATATAATTTACAGTGTAATATATATATATATATATATATATATATATATATATATATATAAAATTATACGTATGTACAGCCTGAATTATACATTTTACTATTCTTTCACTGTATTTAGTTTTCTAATAATTCTGCAAAATTGTAAAGTGTTTGAATTCCTTAGCGTTTTCAACATCTTTGCTTGCCGTCAATTGATATTTTGCGCTGCTGCTGCGTTCAGCTAGCAGAGGATCATATTAACTGGATACATTGTAACTCTTAGCTGTGACAGGTTTTAGGTCAGAATGAGTTGAAAGAGTTAAATTCATGTTGAAAATGTTAAGGAGTTTAGTCAGTCTATGAGACAGAAATTGTCATTATTCAAGTGATTCGTTTAAATTTATTGTATTTTTTTTAATACAATTTTTCCAAGCAGAGCCCAAGGAAAGGAAAAGTTGGGTCATAGGAGAACCGGGATACACCGAACAGGATGGACAGACGTCCCAACATATGGAATAAGGAGAAGTCGTAACGTAAGGAATGAAATGAGACAATACAGGCAATAAAAGCAGGGTGTATAAAACGGTCTTCTAGGGATCGACCGATATTCGGTTTGGCCGATATTATCGGCCGATATTCACGATTTTGGACGTTATCGGTGTTGGCAATTACCTTGCCGATAATCCGATAATGCACCGCACCCCCCCACCGCACCGGCCCGGCCGCTGCCCCATTGCCTCCCCCATTCCCGGTTTTATTATCACCTGTTCCCGGGGTCCACGTTATTTCTGGCTCCTGCGCCGTCCTGTGTTACGCTGTGCGCTGCGCAGCGCAATGACGAGTGACGTCCTCAACGCAACGTCACCGTCATTGCGCACAGTGAAAGCTCAGGAGGACGGCGCCGGAGACAGAAGTAGAGCGGACCCCGGGAACAGGTAATAATAAAACCGGGAATGGGGGAGGTAATGGGGCAGCGGCGGCAGTTTCTGGCCAGAACGGTGCGGTGGGGGCGCGCGGTGCAGGGGCAGGAGGGTTCGGTGTCGGTGATAGGACTCAGGACCCCAGGACAGGCAGGGGGAGAGAAGCGGGTGGCGGCGACGGTCTCTGGTACCAGCAAAAGCCTCTGCAGTTCATTGATTTAAAGCGTCCGCTTTAATTCAATGATCTGCCGCGGTGTTGCCGGGGGGGTTGGATAAATAGCCGATAACTTATACCAGAATATCGGTATAAGTTATTGGCTATCGGCCCTAACCTCCACAGAGTATCGGTATCGGCCCTAAAAAAACGATATCGGTCGATCCCTAGTAAGAAGTCTTCTTCACGATGGGAGCACAAACATTGACGTGTGGGTGGAGATAAGTCTTATAGCAGAGGTTTCAGGGATGTGAAAATATTTACCGATTATAGGCAAAATACATATAAAAAGACATGGAAATAGAGTCCCAGGCATTATGTTTATTATTATTATTTATTTTTTTTATTGAAATTTTTTTTATTTTTTATTATTATTTTTAATTGTATTTTTTATTTATTATTATTATTTTTAATTATTATTTTTTGTATTTTAATTATTGTTTTTAATTGAATTTTTTTAAATTGAATTTATTATTATTATTCACTGCATCTTAAAGATATATAAACTAGATGGGCAGCAATATAAGAAAAAAACATTGTAAAGATGAGTATGCAATCACAGGTATAAAAAGAAAACATTAAAGGGGTACTCTGCCCCTAGACATCTTATGCCACTCGGAACCCCCACGAACTCTCTTGCAGCACCCGGTGTCATCTGCTGCACAGAGCGAACGTCACTCTTTGCCTGATGACGGGCGATATAGGGGCCCGAGTATTGTGATGTCACAGCCCCGCCCCCTCATGATGTCACCACGCCTGTATCGCCTGTCATCAGGCACTGAGCGAAGTTCGCTCTGTGCACCAGATGTCTGGGGTGCTGCAGGAGAGATTGCGGGGGTTCCCAGCGGCGGGACCCCCGCACGATCAGACATCTCATGCTCTATCCTTTGATTAGGGGATAAGATGTCTAGGGGCGGAGTACCCCATTAATAAGTAGGAATTAGAGCTAAATAAATAAATAACAAAATAAATGTATAGACAGTTAAGATGAAGAAAATTAATAGGATAGATAAATTAATGAATAAATAATATAGGGAAATGAACAGGATAAATAAATAAAAAATAAAAAAATAACAAAAGGAATGCCTATGAATGAATAACTAAAGTAAAATAAAGGATAGATAAATGAGTAAATAAAAAGTATAGAGAGATAAATGGGATAAATGAATAGAGAAATAAATAGGATAAATAGAATACATATAGAAATAAATAAATCAATCAATCAATTAAAAAACGGAATAGGATAGATAAATACAGATAGAATAAGGAAAGAAAAATTAAGTAAGAATAAAAATAAATACACACTGAAGAGAATCAAAACGTAGCCCAGAGAAATGTCCTGTGCCACGTTTTTGTCTCCTCGGCCCTGCGATACATATGATGTCTCAGACATATTGCTAAATCTGGTCCAACTCATTTTGTACTGAATTGTCCCTATAAGTAGTGTTGCTCATGAATATTCGCAATTCGAATATTATTCGCGAATATCGCATATCGCATATTCGTAATTACGAATATTCGTTTTTTTTTTTTTTTTTTTTCACAGTACACATCACAGTAAACCCCCCTCTCTGCTTCCAGCTTGTGTGGTGTAAAGAAGGCTCTAATACTACTGTGTGAGACTGGCGTGCGAAAATTTGCATATGCGAAAATTAGCATATGCGAATTTTCGCATATGCTAATTTTGTATATGTTAATATTCACATATGTTAATTTTCGCATACGCGAAGTTTCGCATATGCGAAAATAAAACAAGACTATAACGAATATGCGAATATTCGCGAATATATGACGAATATTCGTCCATATATGCGCGAATATTCGCGAATTCGAATATGGCCTATGCCGCTCAACACTACCTATAAGGGCCGGTTCAGGCTTCGCTTTTGTCTCTGTTTCCGCCTCAGTACCTTTCTCTTGAATACCGCTATAATGGGGTGAAGGTTTGCTGGATCTGCCCTCATGTTGCCCCTAGAGCTCTAATATTTGTATTAAAGAAAGACCTTGGGCAACTGACTAGTTTTCTAATCTCCAAACAATAGCAGCTTCAGTCTGTAAACATATAAATGGATATAATCACAGTAACCAATATAGGAAAATAATGTGTTTAAAAAACAACAACAAAAGTTACATGTTTTATAAGTTTTTATTTTTATTTTTTTTCTCTGGTTTTTGTTGATAATTTTATGACCAATATTCCAATTCCATATCCAGGTCTTGTCTGCAGCTAAAATGTTAAATTCAGCATAAGGTCGCCCGCCCCGGTGAAGGTCAGAGATCTGGTTCCGCAGATTGACATCAATTAGGATCATGAAATATAATATTCGTCTTTAATAAACGTTTCATATCCAGACACGGATGAGTCTCGTGTACATAGAACGACTTTGTCCCAACAGGTCTGACCTTCTGTATCTGGATGGAGGACCATGTGTATAAGTATATGCTGCCTCCATAGGTGACCAATGATGAGGGTCCGGGGTGAGAAGGTTCATGGGGTACAGTCAAGAAATGTGACCTCTATGGGACACGACCTTAACTTCCCACCTCAGGTCACCTCATAAAGCAGATACAGGTAGACAGGAGGCACATAACAGATATGGGGAGACAGGAGGCACATAACAGATATGGGGAGACAGGAGGCACATAACAGATGTGGGGAGACAGGAGGCACATAACGGATATGGGGAGACAGGAGGCACATAACAGATATGGGGAGACAGGAGGCACATAACAGATATGGGGAGACAGGAGGCACATAACGGATATGGGGAGACAGGAGGCACATAACAGATATGGGGAGATAGGGGGCACATAACAGATATAGGGAGACAGGAGGCACATAACAGATATGGGGAGACAGGAGGCACATAGAAGATATGGGGAGACAGGAGGCACATAACAGATATGGGGAGACAGGAGGCACATAGCAGATAGGGAGAGACAGGAGGCACATAACAGATATGGGAAGACAGGAGGCACATAACAGATATGGGGAGACAAGAGGCACATAACAGATATAGGGAGACAGGAGGCACATAGCAGATATGGGGAGACAGGAGGCACATAACAGATATGGGGAGACAGGAGAAACATAGCAGATATGGGGAGACAGGAGGAACATAACAGATATGGGGAGACAGGAGGCACATAGCAGATATGGGGAGACAGGAGGTACATAGCAGATATGGGGAGACAGGGGGCACATAACAGATATGGGGAGACAGGAGACACATAACAGATATGGGGAGACAGGAGGCACATAACAGATGTAGGGACACAGGAGGCACATAGCAGACATGGGGGAGACAGAAGGCACATAGCAGATGTAGGGAGACAGGGGGCACATAGCAGATGTGGGGAGACAGGAGGCACATAACAGATATGGGGAGACAGGGGGCACATAACAGATATGGGGAGACAGGAGGCACATAACAGATATGGGGAGACAGAAGGCACATAACAGATATGGGGAGACAGGAGGCACATAACAGATATGGGGAGACAGGAGGCACATAGCAGATAGAGGGAGACAGGAGGCACATAACAGATATGGGGAGACAGGAGGCACATAACAGATATGGGGAGACAGAAGGCACATAACAGATATGGGGAGACAGGAGGCACATAGCAGATATAGGGAGACAGGAGGCACATAGAAGATATGGGGAGACAGGGGGCACATAACAGATATGGGGAGACAGGGGGCACATAACAGATATGGGGAGACAGGAGGCACATAACAGATATGGGGAGACAGGAGGCACATAGCAGATATGGGGAGACAGGAGGCACATAACAGATATGGGAAGACAGGGGGCACATAACAGATATGGGAAGACAAGAGGCACATAGCAGATATGGGGAGACAGGGGGCACATAGCAGATATGGGGAGACAGGAGGCACATAACAGATGTAGGGAGACAGGGGGCACATAACAGATATGGGGAGACAGGAGGTACATAGCAGATATGGGGAGACAGGGGGCACATAGCAGATATGGGGAGACAGGAGGTACATAGCAGATATGGGGAGACAGGGGGCACATAACAGATATGGGGAGACAGGAGACACATAACAGATATGGGGAGACAGGAGGCACATAACAGATGTAGGGAGACAGGAGGCACATAGCAGACATGGGGGAGACAGAAGGCACATAGCAGATGTAGGGAGATAGGGGGCACATAACAGATGTGGGGAGACAAGAGGCACATAACAGATATGGGGAGACAGGGGGCACTTAACAGATATGGGGAGACAGGAGGCACATAACAGATATGGGGAGACAGGAGGCACATAGCAGATATGGGGAGACAGGAGGCACATAGCAGATATGGGGAGACAGGAGGCACATAGCAGATGTAGGGAGACAGGGGGCACATAACAGATGTGGGGAGACAGGAGGCACATAACAGATATGGGGAGACAAGAGGCACATAACAAATATGGGGAGACAGGGGGCACATAACAGATATGGGGAGACAGTGGGCACATAACAGATATGGGGAGACAGGAGGCACATAACAGATATGGGGAGACAGGAGGCACATAGAAGATATGGGGAGACAGGAGGCAAATAACAGATATGGGGAGACAGGAGGCACATAACAGATATGGGGAGACAGGAGGCACATAACAGATATGGGGAGACAGGAGGCACATAACAGATATGGGGAGACAGGAGGCAAATAACAGATATGGGGAGACAGGAGGCAGATAGCAGATATGGGGAGACAGGAGGCACATAGCAGATATAGGGAGACAGGGGGCAGATAGCAGATATGGGGAGACAGGAGGCACATAGCAGATATAGGGAGACAGGGGGCAGATAGCAGATATGGGGAGACAGGAGGCACATAGCAGATATGGGGAGACAGGAGGCACATAGAAGATATGGGGAGACAGGAAGCACATAACAGATATGGGGAGACAGGGGGCACATAGCAGATATGGGGAGACAGGGGGCACATAACAGATATGGGGAGACAGGAGGCACATAGAAGATATGGGGAGACAGGAGGCACATAGAAGATATGGGGAGACAGGAAGCACATAACAGATATGGGGAGACAGGAGGCACATAGCAGATATGGGGAGACAGGAGGCACATAACAGATATGGGGAGAAAGGAGGCAAATAACAGATATGGGGAGACAGGGGGCACATAGCAGATATGGAGAGACAGGAGGAACATAACAGATATGGGGAGACAGGAGGCACATAACAGATATGGGGAGACAGGAGGCACATAACAGATGTGGGGAGACAGGAGGCACATAGCAGATATGGGGAGACAGGGGGCACATAACAGATATGGGGAGACAGGAGGCACATAACAGATATGGGGAGACAGGAGGCACATAACAGATATGGGGAGACAGGAGGCACATAACAGATATGGGGAGACAGGAGGCACATAGCAGATATGGGGAGACAGGAGGCAAATAACAGAAATGGGGAGACAGGGGGCACATAGCAGATATGGGGAGACAGGAGGCACATAGCAGATATGGGGAAACAAATTAAGATATGTCATTGGTAAAAACCTTGATTACAGGTTTAAATCCCAGCTGGGCCAACTCAGCTCTTCTTCCTTCCAAGGTTGATAAATGGTTAACATAAAATTGGGTAATAGCAACTGTTATTCAGTAGCCGATATGGTAAATTTCGAAAACTAACGCTAAAAAGTAATTTGAATGCCAGTGGGAGATAGGTGCTACATACATATGTTACTTTATTATTATTATCATTATTATTATTAGAATAAATATAATCCTAATAAACAATGGCAAAAATAATTATTATTATCTCCACTATTATTATTGTTGGAATAAATATATTCCTCAATAAGGATTATATTTATTCTAACAATATTAATAGTGGAGATAATAATAATAAAAATTATTACTATTGCCATTGTTAATTAAGATTATATTTATTCTAATCATATTATTATTATCATTGTTAATTAGGATTATATTTATTCTAATATTATTATTATTATTGCCATTGTTAATTAGGATTATATTTATAATAATATGTGGGCACATTGCTCTAGTTTTCACAGATATAGATTCTAAATATCTTTTATGGTGGGTAATTTTTTTTTTTTTTCGGGCGACGTGTAGAACAATAAAGATTTAACCTACCTGAGATCTGAGATTGGGGACCTACATACTGAGCCATTGACATTCAACTGAACAGGAGATTTTGTTGTCCAGCTAGATGCCAAACACTTACCCAGCCCCTATATTCTGATACTGTTGGTATAGTGAAGGTTTCTAGTCCTGTTAGTTTAACCCATTGTGGACACCTTATACATTTTTAAGCAACTTTTGTGCTTTTAAGGACACTTAAGATGTTTGCCCATGGGAAACATCCATGACATATTGATCTAACATCACTAAATCAACGCACCATAAATTATTGTTCCCAGAGGTGGTGGCCTGTGCGGTAAAGTCTATGACAACCTCTCCGCTTGTAAACGGGTCAATGGAAATAAAATTCATATACCATAAATCTATTTTTATAGAAAAGCCTTCTAGCTATTAAACAGGTTAAAGAGGTACTCCAGAGGAAAGAACATTTTTCAAATCAACTGGTGCCAGAAAGATATACAGATTTGTAAATTGCTTACATTGAAAAATCTCAATCCTTCAAGTGCTTATCAGCTGCTGCATGCTCAACGGGAAGTTGTGTAGTCCTTTCCAGTCTAAACACAGTGCTCTCTGCTGCCACCTCTGTCTGTGTCAGAAACTGTTTGCTTTGGGGATTTGCTTCTGCTCTGGACAGTTTCTCACACGGACAGAGGTGGCAGCAGAGAGCACTGTGGTCAGACTGGAAAGAACTACACAACTTCCTGAGGAGCATGTTAAGATTAAGGGTTAAGATTTTTAAATAGAAGTCATTTACAATTCTGTATAACTTTCTGGCACCAGTTGATTAGACAAAATTTTTCCCCCTCTGGAGTACCCCTTTAAATGTTTACTAATAAGAAAACCGAAATTTCCCAAACTTTCAGTAAACTTTCAAAGAATGTCGTCGATGTACCTATCTATGATCGATGGTAAGGTGTAGTAAAGTCTAACAAGATACAAGGTACCATTAAAGGGGTACGCCGGTGGAAAACATTTTTTTTTTATCAACTGGCGCCAGAAAGTTAAACAGATTTGTAAATTACTTCTATTAAAAAAAAATCTTAATCCTTCCAGTACTTATTAGCTACTGAATACTACAGAGGAAATTCTTTTCATTTTGGAACACAGAGCTCTCTGCTGACATCTCTGTCCATTTTAAGAACTGTCCAGAGTAGAAGAAAATCCCCATGGCAAACATATGCCGCTTTGGACAGTTCCTAAAATGGACAGAGATGTCAGCAGAGAGCACTGTGCTCGAGATGTCAGCAGAGAGCTCTGTGTTCCAAAAAGAAAATAATTCCCTCTGTAGTATTCAGCAGCTAATAAGTACTGGAAGGATTAAGATATGTTAACAGAAGTAATTTACAAATCTGTTTAACTTTCTGGCACCAGTTGATTTAAAAAAAAAAAAAATAATAATAAAGTTTTCCACCGGAGTACCCCTTTAAATCAGATCATTTGAGACATTTTCCCCCCTCTGGAGTACCCCTTTAAATATTTACTAAAAATAAAATATTTCCCAAAACTGTCAGAAAACTATTTTACAGAAAGAGAGCAATGAATGTCGTCGACGTACCTATCTATGATTGATGGTAAAGTCTGACAAGATACAAATCATTAAATCAGTGATCTCAAACTGTGGCCCTCCAGATGTTGCAAAACTTCAACTCCCAGCATGTCCGGACAGCCAACGGCTGTCTGGGCATGCTGGTAGTTGAAGTCTTGCAACATCTGGAGGGCCACTGTTTGAGACCACTACATTAAATAATATAACACAACTAGAGATGAGCGAACTTACAGTAAATTTGATTCGTCACGAACTTCTCGGCTCGGCAGTTGATGATTTATCCTGCATAAATTAGTTCAGCTTTCAGGTGCTCCCGTGGGCTGGAAAAGGTGGATACCGTCCTAGGAGACTCTTTCCTAGGACTGTATCCACCTTTTCCAGCCCACGGAGCACCTGAAAGCTGAACTAATTTATGCAGGATAAGTCATCAACTGCCGAGCCGAGATGTTCGTGACGAATCAAATTTACTGTAAGTTCGCTCATCTCTAAACACAACATATGATAAAATTAACTATTATATGGAGGTGACATTAAAGGAGAACTCTGGCGAAAAATAACTTATCCCCTAACTTATCCACAGGATAGGGGAAAAGTAGCAGATCATGGGGGGTCCGAGCGCTGGGGTTCCCTGTGATCACCGGGAACCCACATCCCTCAGTAAGGAGTGCTTTTCGTCTACCGGTAGACAGCACGCGCTCCATTCATTCTTATGGGAGCGCTCCCTTTTGGCGCTCCCTTAGGAATGAATGGACGTGTGCCGGCTGCAGCGCACACTCCTCACTGAGCACCGGGTCCCGTCCTGGTGATCGCAGGGGGCCCAAGCGGTCGGACCCCCCGCGTTCAGCTATCTATCCCCTATCCTGTGGATAGGGGATAAGTTATTTTTTGCCGGAGATCTCCTTTAAGGTTCTGCTCGCAGTGTCACATGCGGCAGCCGCTCATCGATATCCGCTAAGGTAATGATCATTGCTTATCCCCAATGTTTTCCTCCAGCCGGTCCCCTCCGCGTGTGATTCGCTGCAGCACTCTCCAATTATTCTCCATTAGTCGGAGGGAGACGCTTTTAATTGGAGATATGGTCCAGTGCACAATCTCACAAACAGGCATAAGACAGAATAATTACCCTGCCACATCTGCTTAGGCGAGACGCGGGTGTCACCCGGATAGAAGCAATCACTGCGCGTCCTGGCGACCCGAACACTTCAAAAACTGAAGGCAAAAACAACTTCACATCACAGACAAAGTCACATCCTTATTACAGCCGCAAAAAAAACCCTGCCAAAGTCCTCCCCCCCCCCGACAAGTCAAGATTTCATTTATTTTCTCCTTTTCTCATCATCGCCCGCTTGTAGCCAGTTATGTTAAAAATTATCAATTTTTTTAAAGCAATTTCTCGTGAAATAATTTTCTTTAACCCCTTGAAGAAGAAGGTTCATGCAAGAAATGTATCCACTATGCAAAGGGTAGGGAATAAGTTTTAGATCGCAGGGGGTCCGAGCACTGGGTCCCCCTGCGATTTCCTGTTTGGAGCCCCGGCTCTCCTTTACAAGCGGGGCTGCCACACCCCCTCTATATAGCTCTATGGGAGAGCTGAAGATTGCCAAATGACTCTCCTATAGAGATATATGGAGCCCCCCTGGTGGCTCCTGCTTCGGGTGGGGGGTTTCACGCGCCACTGTGAAGGAGATCTGGGGCTCCTAACTGGAGATCGCAGGGGGCCCCAGTGCTCGGAACCCCCGCGATCTAAAACTAATCTCCTATACTTCAGATAGGGAATAAGTTTTCTTCATGATACTTCTCCTTTAAAAGCGATCTCCGACGAAAAATAACTTATCCCCTATCCACAGGATAGGGGCCGACTGCAGGGGCCCCCCACAATTACCGGGACAGGACCCAGAAGCTCTCAGTTCAGCTCCTCACTGAGCGCTTGGTCCTGTCCCGGTGATCGTGGCAGGCCCCACCGGTAGGACCCTCAGCTACTTATCCCCTATCCTGTGGATAAGGGGATACGTTTTTTTTTGCCAAAGATCTCCTTTAAGAATGCAGCCAATTAAAACTTTCGCATTTTCGTTTTTTTCCTCCTTGTCTCTTAAAGGGGTACTCAGCTGCTCAGTGTTTGGAACAAACTGTTCCGAACCCTGGAGCTGATGCTGGGAGCTTGTGACATCATAGCTCCGCCCCCTCATGATGTCACATCCCACCCCCTCGATGCAAGCCTATGGAAGGGGGATTGACGGCTGTCACGCCCCCTCCCATAGACTTGCAATGTGGGGGGGGGGTGGAGTTTGACATCATGGGGGGCGGGGCTATGACGTCACGAGCTCCTAGCACTGTCTCCAGTGTTCGGAACTGGTGGGGCCCCCAACGATCTCCAGGACAGGACCCCGGCACTCTCAGTGAGGAGCAAGTTTCGTCCACTAGTACTGTGGATAGGGGATAAGTTATTTGCCGAGTACTCCTTTAATTGCATCAGAGTGATCGCTGATGACCGCCATTACTAACGGGTCCCTGGTTGCTGACAAAAGCCGGGACCCGCTGTGCATGAGGCGAGTGCAGCTCCTTCATATTACTGTGTAATTTGTTGCTTTCCCAATAGACTGACCACAGCCACATTACTGCAGTTTCACCCAGATATGACATTAATATCCGGCGCTCGCTCTGCTCATTTAGGAGAGCGGTCGTATTACTGTTGCCTACCGCTGACCAGAGAGAGGTTATTATCCTTACATCAGTCTGTAATATACTGGATATAAGATGTGAACACAGGAGCTTCTTTCTACAGAGAAAATAGGGAGACGGATTTATTAGTATTGTATATTATCTACCATGGACACAGTCCTCATGTATCACTCACATCAGTCCCAGCGGGCTCGTAATACAGAAAAACACAAAACCTAATAAAAACAGTCTATAAACTAAGAAGAACTTGGGACAGAACACCAGGGTTCATTTTCTTCTGAGAACAAAAGAAAGGGGATGAAAGATGAAATTCAGCATGCCCGATCCTTCCCATCCCTGACATTTGCCATGGTGTGGGTTAAGGAAACCTTAGTTTGGGGAAGAGTCAGGAGGCCCCATACACATTACATGATTGGTCGATCATGTAATATAATCACCATTTCCATATGTAGGTTGAAGCACAGCCATTCCCTGAAACAGAAACAGCTGTGTAGGAGGCTTGAAACTGGGTGAGGAACAGCCAAACTCTGTCACAAAAGTTGAGGTAGTGGAAGTTTCATGTCACAGGTCGTACACCATGACATGACACCAGCAAGACACATATTGCATCAGCAAGTTCTCTCCCAGGAAAACATTTCAAAGCAGACTGGGGTTTCAAGATGGACTGTTTAAGCTCTTTAGAAGAAGCACAAAGGAAAGGGCAAAACTGAGATACGTAGGTGCAGTGGTTATCCTAGGAAAGTGCAAATAATGGAGGACATATCAGGTAACTTTTCTTCCAAATCAGAATATGTCCAGCAGTGCCAACAGTTCAGAATTGGCAGAAACCCGGCTGGAAAGGGGTACGATAATAAGTGTCTGCAGGCAACAATGAGGCATAATGGATGGTCAGGATTAATGGTCCTCAATGCTGAGAAATACAGGCAAATACCTATCCATCATGCAATGTCCTCAGGGACCACAACCCCCAACATTAAAGGGAAACTATCATCAGAATCACCTGCACTAACCTATTAGTATATGTTTGTAGTCTGGCTAATACTGATGACAATGGTACTTACTGTTCCCAGATCTGTGCCGCTGATGTTCCTGATTTTCTTAATTCGTTTATGAGGTTATCAAATCAGGTGCATATTTCTAATGCTTGTGTCCTGCTTCTTACCTTAGCCAAGCCAAGTGGGAGCTGCACATGTGCACAGGCTGTTTCTTTAAGGGTCTGTGCACATCCCTAATTCCTGTCCTCCTCCAATCCCTGCCGGGGACCACCTATATGAGAGCACTTCTACCTTCCTGTGGTGCCTGAGCAATAGTATAGCTTTCCTTACAAGTGAGGGTATCTGCTGCCATTTTGATCTACTGTGTTCCTGACCCAAGCCTGGTACCTTACTCTGTCTTTGCCTGATATAGCAGGTACCTTCCTGATTCTCCAGTGCATGACCCGTCTGTTGACCATATCTCTGTATACTTAGCTAGCTAAACACCACCTGGCTACTTCTGAGCTACTCAGCTCTGCTACTAACACCAAGTCAGCTCTGGCACATTGAACTCTGTTTGCTGCATTATACCCTACACAGCATAGGCTTTCTCCTCCTGCCTGTATCTCCAGTTCATGGCACCGGGGTGTTCTGTGCTGCCTGTCCACCTGTCAGTTAACCAGGACCACTCTTGTGGTAGTGAACTCGTATCTCCCCTGCAGCTACAGTCCAGCTTTTGGATCCAGGAACAGAATAAAGGGTGAAAACTAGGCGAACACTTAGACTTTACTCCTAAGTTTGTTCCTAAGCCAAACCGGTAAGTGGCAGAACAGATCCAGACCGGTCGGGACCTTACAATATTCAGACTGTGTAGTCTAAGCTTACGCAGGATTAGTAAATCTGAGCATGGATATGAGAAAAATGTGAATGACACTCGGTCAAAACTGGAGCAACACAAGTTCTCACCATGGAAGCCATGAAATGAGTGCATCTCTAGACAAGCCTAAGCCAAATTCCATTTATTCCCCCTCTCTATAATACATCAGTCATCAACATTTTCCTGCTCTAGACACTTGGCTGCAATAAGCCTGAAAATCGCTGCCGCTCAGGAAATGCATTGTGCTAAAGACTCCACCAAAGGGCCGGGAAATTGCTTCACAAATTAAATAAGGATTGAGCTTGGAAGAATTGTAATAGAGTCATAAGAGAAGAATGGGACCTGATTACATGAGACACGACGTATCAGCAGGAGGAGGACACCACGCCAGGACCGGAGAACGTTCTTCTGCTGAAGAGAGGAAGACGAAGGTCGGGCAATTACCAGTCTCTGACGGTAATGGATGTGGACAGGTACAGCTGCCGTCACCAGAAAAACTCAAGTGATCAAAGTGAATGAAACGGATCGAATGTCATCGGGGTTTCTATGGCGAATTTATTCCATCTCCTCATTGACTTGAATATTTGCATATTTAATGCTGGAACTTATTTTATTTTTGATAGACAATGTAGACGACGTAAATTGTCGATTAGGTCAAGTGGAGTTTACGGGACTCCTGAAGTAAAGCTGTGGTGATCGGGATCTGATGTGATCGGGATCTAGATACAAAGACCAACAATATATGGAAAATGCTGCAAAAAAACAAAACAAAAATAAAAACAAACCATCACTGCGGAGGGTCCTGTGTATTCGTGATATTATGATGGGGACCAACAAAACTAAGAGGAACAAAAAGAAGAAAATACAATAATATCTCAAATCTGTAACAAAAAGATCACTGTAAAAGGTCCTATGTATCAGGTCTGATATGATGGGGATCTACATACAAAAGGCCAACAAAACAACGAAGAACAAAAAGTCATCATCCAATGATATATCTAAACCGTAGATAAAAGATCACTGTGGACGTTCCTGGCTGTTCGTCATAATATGATGGTGATCTAAATACGAAGACCAACAAAACCAGGAAGAATAAAAGGAAGAAGAACAAATAATGTATCTAAAAGGCAACAAAAAGATGACTGCGATCGTTGCTGTGTATCAAGCTTAAAGGGGTACAAACTGTTCCGAACACTGGAGCCGGCCCTGGGAGCTCATGGCGTCATAGCCCCGCCCCCTCACAATGTCACGCCCCGCCCCTCAATGCAAGTCTATGGGAGGGGGTGTGACATTCGTCACGCCCCCTCCCATAGACTTGCATTGAGGGGGCCCCTCCCATAGACTTACATTTAGGGGGTGTGGCATCATGAGGGTCGGGGCTATGACGTCACGAGCTCCCGGCGCAGGCTCCAGCGTTAGGAACAGTTTGTTCCAAACGCTGAGCAGCGGAGTACCCCTTTAATACAATCTGTAAATAGAGAAAAAGAGAAAAGACCCAAGGAGGCGCCTAGTGCTTTACCCTAGGAGGCAAATGGTTCCCCACAAAAAGTGGGGGTAGATGGGGAGTCTAATATATGGCCGCTCAACTGGGGCATATATTAAATGCACATATGACCTCAAGAGGAGCAAGAGGAGGATTCTGTGCAAGCCCATAGGTCTCATGATTGGTCCAAATGGAACTCCTGTAGGGAGAACTGGATAGAGCGAGGAAAAGTCCAGAAAGATCTCACAGCCAAGTCATGGAAGTGAATTGAAGTTCAAGCTTTATTGGTTCACAACAACAATAACAACGCGTTTCGGGGTTTACAAACCCCTTCTTCAGATTGACAGATTTTAATACAATGGGGATCTAAGTACAAAGAGCAACAAAACTAGGGAAAACAAAAAAATCAACATGCAGTAATATATTCAAACTGTAACAAAAAGATCACAGTGGACGTTCCTGGCTGTCTGTCTGTTATAATATGATGGTTATCTAAATACGAAGACCAACCAAACCAGGAAGAACAAAAAATTCTACGTACAATAATATATTCAAAATGTAACAAAAAAGGTCACAGGGGATGTTCCTGTGTATCAGGCCTGATATGTTGGGGACCGACATACACAGACCAACAAAACTAGGGACAACAAAACAAACAAACAAACATTATTGTATCTAAACTGTAACATAAAGATCACTGTAAGTGATCATAATATGATGGGGATCTACATACAAAGGCCAAGAAAACAAGAAAGAACATACAGTAATGTATCTAAACTGTAACAACAACATCACTGTGGACACTGTTCCATCATTATCAGGATTTTTGGGGGTTTTTCCTACAATATTCAGTCCTGATGCATGAATGTCTGGTTAGTGGGAGCCCATAATATGGAAATGACCTCCAGGCTGAGACGTCTCCAGATCTGTCTGCGCCCGGAGGATGGATTCAAGCAGAACTTCTATTCCAGCAGTAAAACATTCGGGGACATCAAAGTCCAGAACTGCAGGTAGTAACTTACTGTTCAGCAATAAATCTGACCCGGTGCCCAGGACTTCTCCATCAGGACTATTAGATAACATCAGGTTTATACTTAAAGGGCCGGTGTCCAGGCTTCTGTAAATGAAACGTTACCGCCATATAATGCAAAATTCTGTAACTTTCTAGAATCTATATACACACAGTATGTGTGTGTATATATATATATATATATATATATATATATATATATATATGGGATGAGTATTTAAAGGGGTACTCCAGTGAAAACCTTTTTTCTTTTAAATCAACTGGTGCCAGAAAGTTAAACAGATTTGTAAATTACTTCTATTAAAAAATCTTAATCCTTCCTGTACTTATTAGCTGCTGAATACTACAGAGGAAATTCTTTTCTTTTTGGAATGCTCTCTGCTGACATCATTATAATAATAATAATGATAACTCTTTAGTGGGATTTGAACCCAAGGCCCCAGCACTGCAAGGCAACAGTTCTAACCACTGAGCCACCATGCTGCCCTTAGCATAGATCTGCTATGCACGGTTGCTAAAATGGACAGAGATGTCAGCAGAGAGCACTGTGCTCGTGATGTCATCAGTATTTCAAAAAGAAAGGAATTTCCTCTGTAGCATTCAGCAGCTAATAAGTACTGGAAGGATTAAGATTTTTTAATAGAAGTAATTTACAAATATGTTTAACTTTCTGGCACCAGTTGATTTAAAAGAAAAAAGGTTTTCACCAGAGTACCCCTTTAACTCAGGGAGAGTTCACCACTCCTGGTGTGACGGAGCTTTCAAGGGCCACTAAGCACTCCGCAGGCATTCTGGGTAGGGGAATATGCAAATCAGCTCATTACATCACCTTTTCAGGTGATTTTCCCTGGTATCAGCTTAGCTCCAGTTACGGAATATAAAAAGCTAATCAGGATTAATGCCAAGCCAGAACACTCTCTCCTTCTGAAAAGGTGATGTAATGAGCTGATTTGCATATTCCCCTATATATATATAGTGGCTCCCTCTGTAGCCGTGCATCCCCTCCCCTATTTTCACAGGAGGTGGTTTGGATCGTTAGTGGATCCAACATGTCACCCAGCCTGAGGTAGGTGAGTGTTTAGGGACCCATCCGATAAGAGGCCACCTCCGCGTGGTGGATGGGGGACACGTTTTGATCAAAAAGTGCGCTAAGAGCCTCCATTTTGTTGACCAAGTGTGCTGCTGCCATTTTCTTTTTTTACATATATATGTAAGTTTATATATTCCATTAAAATGCTGAAAGATTTTAATACAGATCTAATATTTCATGTTCAGGCAATCCTCTTGGACTGACACATTAAACCTGCCCTGATAACTATCAAAATAAAAGAGATTTAAGCTGATATTATATATATCTTATAGGGTATAATGAAGACAAATGCAGCAAATTCGAGAACCTGCAAAATGGAGATGACTCGGAAACTTCTACAGTATAAGAGAGTATTGCAGGTACGTTCTGTGTCCTTAAAGGGGTACTCCACCCCTAGACATCTTATCCCCTATCTCTTGGATAGGGGATAAGATGCCTGTTCACAGGGGACCAGCCGCTGGGGACCCCCCGCGATCTCGGCTGTGGCACCCCAGACATCCGGTGCTCAGACTGAACTTCGTTCCATGCCGGATGACTGTCTAAGCCGGGCAGAGGCTCGAAACATCACGGACACGCCCCTCTCATGACATCATGGCCACGCCCCCTCAATGCAAGTCTACGGGAAAGGGTGTCACGCACCCTCCCATAGACTTGCATCCAGGGGGCGTGAGCATATCACGAGCCTCCGGAGTTGCACCTGACGCTCTAAACGAATGCCGGGTGCAGCAGGAACTAAATATTGCAGCTTCTTTCCTGCAGTTGTAATCTACAATATGTCGGACGAACCATTCAGACCGTGCGTTGTCGTATGTCAAAGCATCGGTCTAATATTAAGAATCACATTGCACAGTGTATCACTGCATTTTACCATCGTTCACAAGAATGATATTTCATCTTGACATTTAGTGATCCTTGAATCCATCCCAGGAGATAAACCCAATCGTTCTCAACATTTAATTAATAGAGAATCCTATTGGGTATTCACACTTTTGACTTTGACACCGCACGGTCTGAATGAGACCATAGAGAATGCTCGTTAACAATTCCAACCATTCTCTTTGGTCTCATTATATTTTTTCTATTTTTTCTTTTGTGTTTTCAGTTTATTACTATACATATATATATATATATATATATATATATATATATATATATATATATATTTATTATCTATGTTCTATTCTTGCACACAATGCTTTCCCTTTCTAGTATTTAGTTGATATTATTATTTTCATGTATTTTCATTTATCAATCCTCATAACATAACATCAGTTCTAATATTATTTTTATATTTTTGTTTGGAACACATGTTTTATTCGTGCACACAATGTTGCCCATTTATTATGTGACTGCATTTTTCATTTTTCTATATAAATATGGGCATTTTTTGTTTTCAAAAATTTCCCTCTTATGATCATTATCTGTATATGCACTTTTAGGATAAAAATCATCTGAATTTGTATTTGTTTATTTGTAAATGTATTTCTCTAGTATTCATTGGTCCACAGAGTTTTTCCTCCTGCTGTGACTAATTAGTACCAAGATAAATGCATCATTCTGTTGTTCTCACCTATGCCTGATGAAGCTGCCTTTGCAGTGAAATGTGTTGCATTCTGGGAAAATAAATTACCTTTGCTTTAACTTACCTTCTGCTGTCTGTATCCAGCGCCATGCTGAGCCGGCATTCCTGCTGAAGCTACTTTCTTTCTACAGCTAGGTACTTAGGCAGCCATATATGAAGGCCAGGTATGTGCATAGTTAGGTAGCCAGGTATGTAGGTAGTTAGATAGCCAGGTATGTAGGTAAGTAGTTAGGCATCCAATTAGGTAGCCAGGTAGTTAGTCAAGTATGTAGCCAGCACCCCCTCCATCCAGTGGTGGATACATAGTCTAGTCTTGGGAGCGGCACTATCAGAGTATTTTGTGTTAGCAGACAGAAAATAAGGTGTTGTTTATGGAAGTTACAGGTAGGTACCCCCCACAGTAGGTGTAAGCAGCAGGGTCCTCCCACAGTAGGTGTAAGCAGCAGGGTCCCTCCACAGTAAGTGTCGGCAGCAGATTTTTTCCCCCTCCCCCCAATCCCAGGTTAGAAAATAAAAAAATGATGCTCACCTGATGTCCCACGCAGCCTTCTCCTCCGGAGCTCAGCAGTGGCCCGCGTCTTCCTTGAGTGAAGTTATGGGTGCCTGCACTGCGCAGCGGGGGTGGAGGTCACGTCTCCTCTGTGTAGGCTGCAGATACGGTGGGTTACACTGAAAGGATGCCTTCTCCAGTATGTGCGTGTACTGCACATACAGGAGAAGGCAGCGCTGTCTGCTGGGGATCCGGGACAAGTGTCCTGGATCCTCAGTAGCGGCGGCAGCGGCTGGCCCTTACCCGGTTGTGCCCTCGGACAACATCCGATCGGACTGGCCGGTCAGTCCACCCCTGGTTGTGGGTATGCTCTGTGACCTGTGCAGAGGTCAGTGTGCCGAGAGAGGCAGAAGGAGCAGTGTCCAACATCCATTGACTTGAATAGGAATGTGTTGTGAGCATTCTCTGTCACCTGTTCAGAGCTCAAGTGATAGAAATGAGGTGATCTGTGTCTATTACTTATATACTTCTGTGGAAAAGTGTTGTGCCATGCTTTGTGACCTGTGCAGGGATCAATTTGCAGCAAGAGGCAGGAGGAGAACTGCATCCATTATCCATTGACTTAAATGGAAAGTGTTGTGGGCATGCTCTGCGACCTGTTCAGAGCTCACTATGTAGGGATGGGGAGGAGGAGATCTGTGGCCTTCACCTATAGACTTCCAAGGCAAAGTGTTGTGCCACAGGATGTATCGGATTATTATTAGGCTTAGTGGCCAGAGGTAGAACTGCAAGATTTCACAGGTTTTATAAAATATAATAATTATCCAGGCATGCTGGGAGTGGTAGTTTGCCACAGTTGGAGGCACTCTGATTGAAAACAATGTACAATTGCATGGACACTGATGATCCTAAGGAAACAACTCTTTCATGTTTTTCCCCATCGGCAGAACATATAAATAGGTACTCCACTGGCCAGCGTTTGGAACTAAATCTTCCGAACGCTGTTTTGTGCTGCGGGGGTCAACCACGCCCCTGATGATGTCACGGCCACGCTCCCTCAATGCAAGTCTACGGGAGGGGGTGTGACCGACCCCCGCAGAGTGAAAAAAGCATTCCGAACATTCAGTTCCAAACGCTGGCCAAACAGTGGAGAACCCCTTTAAGAACAATTTTTAATGATCCTAATTTTTCCATCGACTCCTGGAAAGGACGGAGCAATGCTGACGGGGCCGAATCCGATGGAGACGCTAGATGTATATATTCTCAATGTCGCATTCCTCGCGGCCAATTTGGATTCCTGTGTAATTGGTGAATTTGAGTTTTCACACCATTTCCCAACTCAATTACGAAAAATAGATGCAGAGTAAGCAGCGCCGCTTATTACCGCAATATTTTAGACCAGCGACATCTTCTCCGAAGACAAACCGGGACCATCCAGCTGTAATTAGATTCCTGGCCGAGGTTTTGTCTCTTTTTAATCAATACTTTTATGTTTTTCTATTTGCACAAGTTTTTGCTCATTGTAAGAAATAAGAAACATCAGACGTGAAAGGGATTTTAGAGACAAAGTTTCAGGCCAGGTTCACTTAGGGACAAAAATAAAATAAAATAATGCAGTAAAGCCCTGACCTGTGTTATTGTGACAAGTGTGTCCGTCTCCAATCCAATGCTGGATCATATAGAAGGAAAAAGTCAATGGGGGAAAAATGCCCCAATGCACCCTAAAAGCTGGGCACATGGCAGCTGCAGCGGGGCCTCATTACTGCACAATGGATGATGGTTATGTGTGAACGGTAACTTATCATCTGTCATGTTATGAGACCAACATTCCACTTCCATCAGTGGTCGGCCAGTGGTCACCCATATTTGTAGGCAAAACTTTGCAAAGTTGCAATTTGATGCATCCTTATTCCTTACTATAAACAGAAGTCAAGGCAACTATAGAGCAACCGCACCCCCCTCCCACCGCCATCATTTATTGGACAGGAGGTTAAAGAGGTACTCTGCCCCTAGACATCTTAAAGGAGCATTTTTTTTTATTTGACTATGCTACAGGGGCTGTGAAGTTCATAATATAGTGTCTGTACCTGTGTGTGACTGTTTTCTCACAATTCTTCTGTGATTTTCACCCCAATATTTGTTTTTATCAGCATACAAAATGACTGTTGTCTCAGATTTTTCCCATGTTGCAATGTGGCCGAGACCTGACATCACTAGTCAGCTGATGACAGGAAGCCTGTCTGCTTCAATGGGTGGAGGGATCGCTTGGTGGGAGAGAGATCAATCTGCAACTGATGCAACAGCTGTAGGCACCCTGATAGAAAACCACAGGTCTTTTGAATGGATGCAGCTCATTTATGTTTCAATGGGTGGGGTGGCTGATGTGTGGGAGGGAGGAAAATGGAATTGTAGGATTTGTAGTAAAAAAAAAGAAAACAAACAGGAAATAATAGTCCACAAAAAGCTAGCCACAGTGTTATGGTAATCTCACAACACAGCCATTTAGCCCCAAGACAAGCGCAAATCCTTCCTAAGCACGTCCATTACTGTCTGCCAGGTACACACTAAAATCACCTTATGGTGGAGAACCCCTTTAAGATGTCTCCATGCTGCACCTGGCATTCATCTAGAGCATCGGATGCAGTGTTGGAGATGCCCCCTCAATGCAAGTCTGATGGCCGTCACGCCACCTCCTATAGACTTGAATTGTAGGGGCATGGCTGTGACATCATGAGCAGGGTGTGACCGCGATGTCACGAGCCTCTGCCCCACATCGCCAGTTATCTCACAAAAGTTCGCTCTGTGCACCGGATGTATGGGGTGCCGCAGCCGTGATCGTGGGGGTCCCAGTGGCGAGACCCCAGCGATAATACATCTTATCCTCTATCCTTTGGATAGGGATAAGATGTCTATGGGCGGAGTAGCCCCATAAAAGGAATCTGTCAGGTGCCAATCACATTCCTAACACTGTTAGTGCAAGAACACACACAGGACCTTTCATATATCTGTTTGAGCTTCCATAACATAGAAAAATGTTTTAATTATTGTGCAAAAAGTCAAAGAGGCGTTTCCGAGAACCAGAAGCAAAAGGCTTGGAACACCTCCTCGCTCTTCTCCTCCTCCCATCCCTGTCTTTGCTTGTTCGATAACCAGCTGGAAGCCGAGCCCTGTTCTCGAATTTCCCACCTGTGCACAATTTGTATGTACAGTGGGAATCATATGGAAACAGGGCTCGGCTTCCAGCTGACTGTCAGTTAAGCAGGAACAGAGATGGGAGGGTAGGGGAAGAAATGTTCTAGATCTCAGCACCTCTTCGACACTTGGCACCAGAGAATAAAAGCATTTTATAAGTCATTGAAGTTCAGATAGATGTTAGGACAATGTATGTATGTATTTTATTAGTTCAGATAATTACAGATGTGGACATTTATGTTAATAGTCTTTTTTATGAGGGCAGTTCCTTTTTTAATTTTTAATACTTTTTATTTACTTTTTTTAAACTTTTTTTTTACCATACACTATTGGTAATGCAATACTAATACATTTCAGAATCAGAAAACCACAAGGTTGGGAGTAGTAGTCAATGCTGACAACAGATGAGAGATCAAACTGAAGCAGCAATGATGCTAATTAAAATGTTTATCATTTTTATTTTTTTACTGATGAATTTACTGATTAGCTCCAGATACTAAAACGTGTCTTTGTTTGTAATGTTTCTATTTTCTGATTGCAATTTTTCTATTTTATTTTTAGCCCATAATTATAGAGCAGCCATCTTACATGAGCTGTTTTATGTAACAGCATTATCTAATATGATTAACAGCAAGCCCCATGGCCATAGACTCAATATGCATCTCCAAACCCTCTTATTTGAATGGGGCAGGCTTGTGTCCTTCTCTATCTACAGGGAAAGGGTGGCTGAGCTCCTATTGTCTTCTCTATCTACAGGGAGAGAGAGGTTAAGCTCCTATTGTTTTCCCTATCTACAGGGAAAGAGGCTAATCTATTGCCTTCTCTATCTACAGGGAGGAGGAGGATGATCTATTGTCTTCGCTATCCACAGGGGAAGTGGAGACTGAGCCCCTATTGTCTTATCTATCTGCAGTGAGGGGAAGGCTGGGCTCATTTTATCTTCTCTTTATACAGGGAGGCTGAAGCTGAGCTACTATTGTCTTCTCTATCTACAGGGATGGGAGGCTGATCTCCTTTTGTCTTCTCTAGATACAGGGAGGAAGAGGCTGAGCTCCTATTGTTTTCTCTATTTTCAAGAAGGGGAAGGCTGAGCTCCTATTGTTTTCTCTATCTACAGGGAGGGGGGGATTAGCTCCTATTGTCTTCTCTATCTACAGGGAGGAGAAGGTTAAGCTTCTATTGTCTTCTCTATATACAGGGAGGGGAGGCTGATCTATTATTGTCTTCTCTAATTACAGGGAGGAGGAGGCTGATCTCCCATTGCCTTCTCTATCTACAGGGGAGTGGAAGGCTAAGCTCCTATTATCTTCTCTATCTACAGGGAGAGAGAGACTGCGGTCCTATTGTCTTCTCTATCTACAAGGAGAGGGAGGCTGATCTCCTATAGTCTTCTCTATGTATCAGTGTCACCTCTCACTGTAATTCTCTACAGATCACTTTCCAGCAGCCTCCTCCTTATCATCACAGACACAACAAAAGTTCTCAGATTAGTTTTAGTCCTAGTGCTTAGACTAAGAACTGCATGATTTCAGGATTAATTTACTATATAGATAGGAAAATTAGAAAAACACCACAAAAACGTGTATATATATATAATATGGTTTTCCTTGAGAACTGGGATAGGGACCATTGAAATTCCAACTCCTAGCATGCCCGGACAGCCTTCAGCTGGTGTGCCTTAAGACTGAATTAGGGACCACTAAATAAGAGCAGTGGTCTCAAAACTGTGGACCTTTAGCTGTTGCAAACCCGCATGCTTATAGAGTCTTCAGCTGATTGACTTTGATGATGAGTTAAAGGGGTACTCCCCTGGAAAGCATTTTTTTTTTTCATCAACTGGTGCCAGAAAGTTAAAGGGGTTATCCAGGAAAAAACTTTTTTTTATATATCAACTGGCTCCAGAAAGTTAAACAGGTTTGTAAATTACTTCTATTAAAAAATCTTAATCCTTTCAGTACTTATGAGCTTCTGAAGTTAAGGTTGTTCTTTTCTGTCTAAGTGCTCTCTGATGACACGTGTCTCGGGAACCGCCCAGTTTAGAAGAGGTTTGCTATGGTAATTTGCTTCTAAACTGGGTGTTTCCCGAGACCGGTGTCCTCAGAGATCACTTAGACAGAAAAGAACAACCTTAACTTTAGAAGCTCATAAGTACTGAAAGGATTACGATTTTTTAATAGAAGTAATTTACAAATCTGTTTAACTTTCTGGAACCAGTTGATATATATATATATATATATATATATATATATATATATATATATATATATATATATATATATATATATATATATAAAAGTTTTTTCCTGGAATACTCCTTTAAACAGATTTGTAATTTACTTCTATGTAAAAATCTTAATCCTTCCAGTACTTATCAGCTACTGTATGCTCCACAAGAAGTTCTTTTATTTTTGAATCTCCTTTCTGTCTGACCACAGTGCTCTCTTCTGACACCTCTGCCCATTTTAGGAACTGTCCAGAGCAGGAGAGGTTTGCTGTGGGGATTTGCTTATATTCTGGACAGTTCCTGATATGGACAGAGGTGTCAGCAGAGAGCACTGTGGTCAGACAGAAGGAATATTCAAAAAGAAAAGAACTTCCTGTGGAGCATACAGCAATTGATAAGTACTGGAAGGATTAAGATTTTTTTTTTTTTATAGAAGTAATTTACAAATCTGTCCAACTTTCTGGCACCAGTTTATATAAAAAAAATAATGTTTTCCAGTGGAGTACCCCTTCAAGGACCATAGAATGAGAGTTATGGTATCCAAAGTGTGGACCTCTAGCTGTTGCAAAACTCCAACTCCCAGCATGCCCGGACAGCCGTTGGCTGTCCGGGCATGCTGGGAGTTGGAGTTTTGCAACAGCTAGAGGTCTACAATTTGGAGACAATTGAATTAGTAAGTAATGGAAACTATTTCTAGGGAGGAATTACTTCATAAAGTCCTAACTTAGGACTAAGGCTGCGTTCACACGCCCGTCTAGACCTGTCCCGTTCTTCTCCCGTCAAAATTTAAAACGGACTTGAAAAAACGGACAATTACGGATGCAAACGGAATGTATCCGTTTGTATCCGTTTGGATCTGTTTTTGTTCAGTTAATAAACCCAAAAAAATTTTTTTTGTTCTGAGCATGCTCAGAAGTAAAAAAAAGTATCAAAAAACGGATTGAAAAAAACAAGGCTCATCCGTTTTCCATAGACTTCAATGTTAAATTTACTGTATCAGTTTTTTCTTCCGTTTTTCGGATGGAAGAATAAATACTGCATGTGCCGTTTTTTCTGCCGTAAAAAAAAAAAAAAACGGAAATGAGTGCAGACGGGTGAAAATGGATTGTAAAAGAATCGCGTTTACAGCCTGCAAAAAAGGAAACAAAACAGGGATAAAAAAAACGGGGACAGACATGTGAATGCCCCCTTAGGAAGCTGTAACATTGCTGCAAAACAGAAAAGATGATGACGGATTGCGGCTTTCTTAGACTCCCTCTGTCTCTTCATCAGGGGCGGTTACTGCAATATCTGAGGAGTCACATATTTATATTGAATCTTAAGTAAAATTTATGACTATGGCCTGGAAGTCTTTTACTCCAGGATCTACAGGGCCGCAGGAAGAGTTTAGCGATGCAATGAGGCAGATCTGATTGCCCGGCGCTCCCCCGGCCATACATCAGACATCGTGAACTAAAGAAACACTGCAGAGTCACCGCACTGAGCAAACCAATAAAATGGCTCATCAATTAGCTGCGCGGGTGGAGGAGGGGCGGCGGGGTCCGGGATCTCGTCCATGAAGGGTGAACGTGATCTCAGGAAACGGAGAACAACTTCTCACTCGTGACATTCATTGCAGAATTGAGGGCAGATTGGAGGGGAAAATCTTAAAGGGGTACTCCGGTGGAATTTTTATTTTTTTATTTTTTGGAAAGTTAAATAGATTTGTAAATTACTTCTATTAAAAAATCATTACCCTTCCAGTACTTTTTAGCAGCTGTATGCTACAGAGGAAAGTCTTTTCTTTTTGAATTTATTTTTGTCTTGTCCACAGTGCTCTCTGCTGACACCTCTGTCCGTGTCAGGAACTGTCCAGAGCAGCATAGGTTTGCAATGGGGATTTTCTTCTGCTCTGGAAAGTTCCTGATATGGGCATCAGGAGAGCACTGTGGACAAGACAAAAAAGGAAATAAAATAAAAAATTAAGATTTTTTAATAGAAGTCATTTACAAATCTGTTTAACTTGATGGCACCAGTTGATTTAAAAAAAAAAAGTTTTCCAACGGAGGACCGCTTTAAACCCTTTCATGAGACAAAAAATCAACACCAAATGACCCCATCATTACACCCAAATGTCCTCTAACGATCAAAACTAGACCCATGACTCTGGAACGCAGCATAAAATCCACAGCTCACCACTATTTAAAGGGAGACTCTGCCCCTAGACATCTTATCCCCTATACAAAGATGCCTGATCACAGGGGGTCCAGCCGCTGGGACCCCCCGCAATCTCCTGCCCGGCAACACGTAATCCGCATGCACGGAGTGAACTTCACTACGGGCCAGATTACAAGCTACCAAAGCCATCACATCCTCTATAAAAATTAATGGAGGAGGCATGACGACCACGGCCGCCTGCAGCCTAGCACAGCCGGCGATCTGAACATAAATGCTCAGAATGCAGGGTGCCAGGCGGGAGGTTACAGAGCTGCTGCCAGACACCCTCATGACCAGAGTCCAGACATCTTATCCCCTATCCATTGGAGAGGGGATTAGATGAGAGTTCAGCGAACTTACAGTAAATTGGCTCGCAGCGAACCTCGCAGCTCGGCTGTTGATTACTTTAGTCTGCGTAAATTAGTTCAGCTTTCCAAGGGCTCCAGTTGCCGGGAAAAGTCCGGGATGACAGTCTTAGGACACCTAGGTCTGTATCCACCTTTTCCAGGCAACTGGAGCCCTTGGAAAGCTGAACTAATTTACGCAGACTAAAGTAATCAACAGCCGAGCTGCGAGCTTCGCTGCGAGCCAATTTACTGTAAGTTCGCTGAACTCTGGATAAGATGTCTAGGGGTGGAGTACCCCTTTAACATGGATGGGTTGTAACAGTAGATGACCAGCTCTGGGACCATTGTGTCTAAGGGAAACGGAAAGGTGAAAGTCCAGGGGGCAAAAGAGCCAATTGACTATAGGGAATAGTGATTCCCTTCTCCTCCCTGCTGTGACATCTTCTCAGGTCACAAAGCATTCCCACAAAACTCTTCCATTTAAGTCCCCCTTACCCTGCCTGTAAAGTTACATTTGCACAGGCCACAAAGCATGACAACAACACTGCACCGTAAGGCTAGGTTCACACTACGGAATTTCTGACTCCAATTCCTCTTTGAAATTGAAGGCAGAAATTCCGCTTACTAAAATGTATAGAATAGTGAATGGTTTTCCGTTCACCAATTCACACTTCGGAATTTGTGAAGCGGAATTTGTGAACAGAAAATCCGCTTTAAAATTTCCGCCTGAAGAATGGGGTTGCTAATTTTTCAGGTGGAATTACTCGCGGAACACATTGCAGTCTATTGGAGACTGCAGTGTCTGCACAGTCCTAGCGCCGACTGATTCAGCCAGCGCTGGCCGCACTCGTAATCTCCGGGCGGAAATTTTTTGCCCGGAGGTTCTGCAGTGTGAACCTAGCCTAAGAGTTACTATATACAGCGGTTACACATCTGAATTCCTTCTCCTCTCTGCAAAGTAACCACTTCACAGACCACAGAGCACGCCCACAGCACTCTTTTATAAAAGTCAATAGGTGACAGTCTCTGATCACCTCCTGCACACTGACCCCTGCAGCGGTCACAAAGCATGCCCACAACACTCTACCATAGAAGTCAATATTAGTGTTGAGCGGCATAGGCCATATTCGAATTCGCGAATATTCGCGAATATATGGACGAATATTCGTCATATATTCGCGAATATTCGCCATATATTCGCGAATATTCGCCATATATTCGCGAATATTCGCATATTCGTAATATTCCCGTTTTATTTTCGTGTATGCGTAAATTCACGCATGCGAAAATTTACATAAGCGAAAATTCGCATATGCGAAAATTTGTATATGCAAATTTCGCATACGCGAAAATTCGCACACCAGTCTTAGAGCCTTCTTTACACCACACAAGCTGGAAGCAAAGAGGGATGATCACTGTGATGTGTACTGTGAAAAAAAAAAAGAATATTCGTAATTACGAATATATAGCGCTATATTCGCGAATTCGCGAATAAAATTCGTATTGCGAATATTCGCGAGCAACACTAGTCAATATGCAGTGGTTACACAGCTGAACTTCCCTTCCATGAAAAGTGACGTCTGCACAGAGCACAGAGCATGCCCACAGCACAGATTAGAAAAAAGAACAATTATGTAGCAGTACCTGGTAAAAATTAGTCAAATAAAATATAAGAGCTCCATTCCCTTTAAAGCGAACGATTGGGGCGGGCGGCGGTGATTGTGATGTTACGGTCACACCCCTTGTGATGTCAAGGCATGCCTCTCAACGCCATCTCCCATAGACTTGCATTGAGGGGGCATGGCATGATGTCACGAGGGGCATGGCCATGACATCACGACTCCCGCTGCCTGCACCCAGTGTTCTAAATGAATGTTAGGTGCTGCATAGGGATTGTGGGGGTCCCACCTGCAGGACCCCCGCAATCAGACATCTTATGCCCTATCCTTAGGGGATATGATGTCTAGGGGTGGAGTACCCCTTTAAGCGGTTAATATATAGCCGTCTCCTATAGCGACCTGTAGCGGCTGAGCTCCTTCCCCAGTTAATGATCATTATGCCGTTCACCGAGCTGCGGTCTCCTGATGCTCGGGCTGATACGCAGCAAATTCCCCATCAGCCCTGATAGAGCTGCTAATTCTCTGCTCAATGTGGCGTGATGTAACCAAAAAGCTAAAACACAGCAAAAAGATGACTGGGCATTTATAATAGTTATAGAACAAAGAACAGAGGAACCATATGCATACGAGGGAGGGGGGCACCTGTCTATATTTGCAACCTAAGGCAGATATGACTCAAAGCAATGCAAAGTACAAAGGAGCGAGGGAGCCCCAGACCTCATATTGGAGGTTAAGCAGCTCATTTCTTCCTTCCCCAGCAGCTCTTCAGCGTCGGGCCCCAGAGGACCTCATTATCCTCATCCCACCGGTGGATGTGCTATCTGTAAGAATTAAGCTGATCGATTTGTTCCTGTGAGCAACAGCATTAAAGAGCCAGAGGAAGAGACTAAAAGAGTTGTCTGAAGGTGACCACAAGAGTGAGGGAAACTTCATGCGCCTTGATGTCCTTGTGTCAGGAGACCACCCCCACATGACATGGAAATGAGCAGACGAAAGGGATACGACTGCCGGAGATAATAAGTCTGACACAGGGAAAAGGCAGGGTAAGATGTCATGGGATAGGGACCCCCAAATACCCCCCTCCCCAAACCCCACCGCCCAATAAATAAAACCACTTACACTGATATGGGGTAAAAGGCCACGGCCGTTTATTGAGGGTAATTAACTTTATTAATAAATAACCATTAAATAACCATAAATAATTCATAATAATTAACCGATAAAACCATCAACCAAATTAAACCACTAGTGCAACTCTTTCACCAAAGCTGTCCACCCAGAAGATCTGGGTGACACACTCCACTAATATTAGCTATACTTGTCCACCAACTGGTGACCCCCTCAACAAACAGATCGTGACAGGGAGGGGGGGACGGGCCGCTGTTATTTCTTCAGTTGAATCTTCTTGACTAGCCGAATGCTCAGTCATCCCTTTCTTAAATAGACTTATAAGTTCCCGCCGTGGCCTGGATAGCCAATCCACATCTTCTCTTCTTCTGCCCAGCGACAGCACCATCCTTAAATAGAAGACTCCATGTACAAGTTAGTAACAATGTTAACTCTTTAGATTCCCTAGCTTTCATTACCATTACTCTTTTTTTTTATTTTTATTTTTTTTATAAACCACATATTCAAGTGTTGAGAGAGGGGGGTGGATGGGGGCCCATCCCATGGGGCCCCTCCATTACCTTCCAGGGCCCGTCCATCTACAGGCCCTGGTGAGGAGGCATAAGATTGGACAGAATGAGTGGTTAGGAAAGTGTGCAATGCCTGAGAGTCCATATGTATCTCCCCCTCATCCAGGGTACGAGAACCCGGCCTGGAGCCATAAGAGTTGTATCTCAGACTCTTGTTTGAATGAAGTCCCAAATTCTGCTGTTATTGAGAGGAGAGAATCTTATAGGAAATTGCTGACTCTGCAGAGTAATGAATAGACACTGGTGCTCCTCAGGGGCGTGGCTAAATAAATACAGACGAGGCAGACAAATGCAGACTAAAAGACAAATACAGTCATCAAAATCAATACAGACCTAAAAATAAATACAGACCCCACGCCAGACCCAAAAAAATATAGAGCCCACACCAGACCCAAAAATAAATATAGACCCCACACCAGACCCAAAAATAAATACAGAAACCCACACCAGACCCAAAAATAAATATAGAGCCCACACCAGACCTAAAAATAAATACAGACCCCACACCAGACCCAATTATAAATACAGATCCCACACCAGACCAAAAAATAAATACAGAACCCACACCAGACTAAAAAATAAATAGAAACCTCACACCAGACCAAAAAATAAATACAGACCCCACACCAGACACAAAAATAAATATAGAGCCCACACCAGACCTAAAAATAAATACAGACCCCACACCAGACCTAAAAATAAATATAGAGCCCACACCAGACTCAAAAATAAATACAGACCCCACTTCAAACACAAAATAAATAGAGACCTCACACCAGACTCAAAAATAAATAGAGACCTCACACCAGACTCAAAAATAAATACAGACCCCCCACACCAGACCCAAAAATAAATACAGACCCCACACCAGACCCAAAAATAAATATAGACCCCACACCAGACCTAAAAATAAATACAGAGTCCACACCAGACTCAAAAATAAATAGAAACCTCACACCAGACCTAAAAATAAATACAGACCCCCACACCAGACCCAAAAATAAATCCAGACCCCACACCAGACCTAAAAATAAATATAGACCCCACCCCAGATCCAAAAATAAATATAGACCCCCACACCAGACCCAAAAATAAATACAGACCCCCACACCAGACCCAAAAATAAATACAGACCCCCACACCAGACCCAAAAATAAATATAGACCCCACACCAGACCTAAAAATAAATACAGAGTCCACACCAGACTCAAAAATAAATAGAAACCTCACACCAGACCTAAAAATAAATCCAGACCCCCACACCAGACCCAAAAATAAATCCAGACCCCACACCAGACCTAAAAATAAATATAGACCCCACCCCAGATCCAAAAATAAATATAGACCACACATCAGACCCAAAAATAAATATAGACCCCACACCAGACACAAAAATAAATATAGACCCCCACACCAGACACAACAATAAATATAGACCCCCACACCAGACACAACAATAAATAGAAACCTCACACCAGACACAACAATAAACAGAAACCTCACACCAGACCTAAAAATAAATACAGACCCCACACCAGACCTAAAAATAAATACAGAACCCCACACCAGACCCACAAATAAATACAGACCCCACACCAGACCTAAAAATAAATACAGAGCCCACACCAGACTCAAAAATAAATACAGACCCCACACCAGACCTAAAAATAAATACAGAGCCCACACCAGACCTAAAAATAAATACAGACCCCACACCAGACACAAAAATAAATACAGACCCCACACCAGACCTAAAAATAAATACAGAACCCCACACCAGACCCACAAATAAATACAGACCCCACACCAGACCTAAAAATAAATACAGAGCCCACACCAGACTCAAAAATAAATACAGACCCCACACCAGACCTAAAAATAAATACAGAGCCCACACCAGACCTAAAAATAAATACAGACCCCACACCAGACACAAAAATAAATACAGACCCCACACCAGACCTAAAAATAAATACAGACCCCACACCAGACCTAAAAATAAATATAGACCCCACACCAGACCTAAAAATAAATATAGACCCCACACCAGACACAAAAATAAATATAGACCCCACACCAGACCCAAAAATATAGACCCCACACCAGACCCAAAAATAAATACAGACCCCACACCAGAAATAAAAATAAATACAGACCCCCACACCAGACCCAAAAATAAATATAGACCCCACACCAGACCCAAAAATAAATATAGACCCCACACCAGACACAAAAATAAATATAGACCCCCACACCAGACACAACAATAAATAGAAACCTCACACCAGACACAACAATAAACAGAAACCTCACACCAGACCTAAAAATAAATACAGACCCCACACCAGACCTAAAAATAAATACAGCCCCCCACACCAGACCCAAAAATAAATATAGACCCCACACCAGACCTAAAAATAAATACAGAGTCCACACCAGACTCAAAAATAAATAGAAACCTCACACCAGACCTAAAAATAAATACAGACCCCCACACCAGACCCAAAAATAAATCCAGACCCCACACCAGACCTAAAAATAAATATAGACCCCACCCCAGATCCAAAAATAAATATAGACCCCACATCAGACCCAAAAATAAATATAGACCCCACACCAGACACAAAAATAAATATAGACCCCCCACACCAGACACAACAATAAATATAGACCCCCACACCAGACACAACAATAAATAGAAACCTCACACCAGACACAACAATAAACAGAAACCTCACACCAGACCTAAAAATAAATACAGACCCCACACCAGACCTAAAAATAAATACAGAACCCCACACCAGACCCACAAATAAATACAGACCCCACACCAGACCTAAAAATAAATACAGAGCCCACACCAGACTCAAAAATAAATACAGACCCCACACCAGACCTAAAAATAAATACAGAGCCCACACCAGACCTAAAAATAAATACAGACCCCACACCAGACACAAAAATAAATACAGACCCCACACCAGACCTAAAAATAAATACAGACCCCACACCAGACCTAAAAATAAATATAGACCCCACACCAGACCTTAAAATAAATATAGACCCCACACCAGACACAAAAATAAATATAGACCCCACACCAGACCCAAAAATATAGACCCCACACCAGACCCAAAAATAAATACAGACCCCACACCAGACCTAAAAATAAATACAGACCCCCACACCAGACCCAAAAATAAATCCAGACCCCACACCAGACCTAAAAATAAATATAGACCCCACCCCAGATCCAAAAATAAATATAGACCCCACACCAGACCTAAAAATAAATATAGACCCCACACCAGACACAAAAATAAATATAGACCCCACACCAGACCCAAAAATATAGACCCCACACCAGACCCAAAAATAAATACAGACCCCACACCAGACCTAAAAATAAATACAGACCCCCACACCAGACCCAAAAATAAATCCAGACCCCACACCAGACCTAAAAATAAATATAGACCCCACCCCAGATCCAAAAATAAATATAGACCCCACATCAGACCCAAAAATAAATATAGACCCCACACCAGACACAAAAATAAATATAGACCCCCACACCAGACACAACAATAAATAGAAACCTCACACCAGACACAACAATAAACAGAAACCTCACACCAGACCTAAATATAAATACAGAACCCCACACCAGACCCACAAATAAATACAGACCCCACACCAGACCTAAAATAAATACAGAGCCCACACCAGACCTAAAAATAAATACAGACCCCACACCAGACACAAAAATAAATAATGAGCCCACACCAGACCTAAAAATAAATACAGACCCCACACCAGACTCAAAAATAAATACAGACCCCACACCAGACCTAAAAATAAATACAGACCCCACACCAGACCTAAAAATAAATACAGAGCCCACACCAGACTCAAAAATAAATATAGACCCCACACCAGACCTAAAAATAAATACAGACCCCACACCAGACCTAAAAATAAATATAGAGCCCACACCAGACCTAAAAATAAATACAGACCCCCCACACCAGACACAAAAATAAATATAGATCTCACACCAGACCTAAAAATAAACACAGAGCCCACACAATGTTAACGCTAGAGTACCCCTTAAATACAAACTCCAGAAAAGACCCCAAACTTAATACATTTAACAAACATCTCCATTCATCAGTATGTGGTCTGACATACAGATCAATGTGCTGGAGATGCTGCAGGCCATGTAGGCTGCTCACAGTAATACGAGGAACATGCCGCATGCATTGTGTTAAAGTACGACTCCTGGGACACTTTGGAGAAATGGTCGCACTGGTTCCACAACCAAATCAATGTAACGCTGAGCTATCAGTGCACTGGGAATGAAGACTAGAGGGGTCCGACTACTGTATATTATGCCACCCCACACCATCATTCCTCCTGAAGGTCCCTTCATAGCATGGTCTCCAGAGCAATCTCCGGCTATCATTGTGTCGGAGACATAATCGTGACTCAAAGCTGAAGAGGATAGACCTCCATTCCGTCCTCTATTGCCGTCTTGCTCTGTGCCATGATGGCCTGTGAGAGCGGTGAAGTGAGATCAGTGGACACCTGTAAATACATAGGCAAAATAGGCAGCCACCCAGGGCGCCCTCTTGATGGGGCGCAGCTCTGCATGCTGCAAGAAAGTTATTAGCCAGCCAGCAACCGAAGCCCCCGCTGAGCCAGCACCACCGTGTCATCCCAGTAGTAAGGAAATTACATGAGGAGGAGGTTTGTTACAGTGTGTCACCCCAGTAGTAAGGAGATTACATGAGGAGGAGGTTTGTTACAGTGTGTCATCCCAGTAGTAAGGAAATTACATGAGGAGGAGGTTTGTTACAGTGTGTCACCCCAGTAGTAAGGAGATTACATGAGGAGGGGGTTTGTTACAGTGTGTCATCCCAGTAGTAAGGAAATTACATGAGGAGGAGGTTTGTTACAGTGTGTCATCCCAGTAGTAAGGAGATTACATGAGGAGGAGGTTTGTTACAGTGTGTCACCCCAGTAGTAAGGAGATTACATGAGGAGGAGGTTTGTTACAGTGTGTCATCCCAGTAGTAAAGAGATTACATGAGGAGGGGGTTTGTTACAGTGTGTCACCCCAGTAGTAAGGAAATTACATGAGGAGGAGGTTTGTTACAGTGTGTCATCCCAGTAGTAAGGAGATTACATGAGGAGGAGGTTTGTTACAGTGTGTCACCCCAGTAGTAAGGAGATTACATGAGGAGGAGGTTTGTTACAGTGTGTCAGCCCAGTAGTAAGGAGATTACATGAGGAGGAGGTTTGTTACAGTGTATCATCCCACTAGTAAGGAGATTACATGAGGAGGAGGTTTGTTACAGTGTGTCATCCCAGTAGTAAGGAGATTACATGAGGAGGGGGTTTGTTACAGTGTGTCATGCCAGTAGTAAGAAGATTACATGGGGAGGAGGTTTGTTACAGTGTGTCACCCCAGTAGTAAAGAGATTACATGAGGAGGAGGTTTGTTACAGTGTGTCATCCCAGTAGTAAGGAGATTACATGAGGAGGAGGTTTGTTACAGTGTGTCACCCCAGTAGTAAAGAGATTACATGAGGAGGAGGTTTGTTACAGTGTGTCATCCCAGTAGTAAGGAGATTACATGAGGAGGAGGTTTGTTACAGTGTGTCACCCCAGTAGTAAGGAGATTACATGAGGAGGAGGTTTGTTACAGTGTGTCATCCCAGTAGTAAGGAGATTACATGAGGAGGAGGTTTGTTACAGTGTGTCACCCCAGTAGTAAGGAGATTACATGAGGAGGAGGTTTGTTACAGTGTGTCACCCCAGTAGTAAGGAGATTACATGAGGGGGAGGTTTGTTACAGTGTGTCATCCCAGTAGTAAGGAGATTACATGAGGAGGAGGTTTGTTACAGTGTATCACCCCAGTAGTAAGGAGATTACATGAGGAGGGGGTTTGTTACAGTGTGTCACCCCAGTAGTAAGGAGATTACAAGAGGAGGAGGTTTGTTACAGTGTGTCACCCCAGTAGTAAGGAGATTACATGAGGAGGAGGTTTGTTACAGTGTGTCATCCCAGTAGTAAGGAGATTACATGAGGAGGAGGTTTGTTACAGTGTGTCACCCCAGTAGTAAGGAGATTACATGAGGAGGAGGTTTGTTACAGTGTGTCACCCCAGTAGTAAGGAGATTACATGAGGGGGAGGTTTGTTACAGTGTGTCATCCCAGTAGTAAGGAGATTACATGAGGAGGAGGTTTGTTACAGTGTATCACCCCAGTAGTAAGGAGATTACATGAGGAGGGGGTTTGTTACAGTGTGTCACCCCAGTAGTAAGGAGATTACAAGAGGAGGGGTAAGGGGCACTCCACTGGAAAACATTATTATTTTTTATTAATTGGCTCCAGAGAGTTAAACAGATTTGTAAATTACTTCTATTTAAAAATCTTAATCCTTCTAATACTCATCAGCTGCTGTATACTACAGAGGAAGAGGTGTTAGCAGAGAGCACTATGGACAGACAGAAAATAAATAAAAAAAGAAAAGAACTTCCTCTGGAGTATACAGCAGCTGATAACTACTGGAAGGATTAAGATTTTTAGATAGAAGTAATTTACAAATCTGTTTAACTTTCTGGCACCAGTTGATAAAAAAAAAAAAAAAAAAAATGTTTTCCGGTGGAGTACCCCTTTAAGGATGAAGAGATTGCTGCACTGAGCTGTAGTGTCAATGTTGAGACGTCTGGACTGCGCGATCACCTTGAGAAGTGCTGACTGCTCCTTCCATCTTCATTGTTCATTTGCTTCAGAATTTCAGATATAACAGAGAGAACTCCTGAGCCAAGATGTGCTGCTCTGCGGACTCATGAAACGCCGTTCAGTGGTGTCTGGTGGCGAATCCAGCCTGATGAGCAGCGCAATGAACGCTATTACACTGATCAACGTTTTATAGCTGCCAGGCTGTCCCGGAACTGTAGATGCCACCAAGCTGCCGCTGGAGATCTATATCCGGGCATGAAGAATGCCGCCTCAGCAAAATGAGAACCGCTGTCAATAATATTCAAAAGACCAGGCAACAGAGGGTTAAGCAGTACAGTCCTGGCCTAAAGCTTTGAGACTGACTCATATTTTGCTTTTCACGTTTGTGGTTCCATTTCTGATTGTTATGGAGAGCGATGAATTGCACAATCCATTCCTTGGCAAAATGAGCTTAAAGTGTACCTCCTGTTATTAGCAAAAAATATTAATATGATGTGAACACTAAATTATAATGTAGATAGTAACATTATTGTAAAATACAGTGGTTAAAACTGTGTATATTTTAGGGTGGCAAAAAACAGTCTCTGTCGCTATTGCCTTTGTGTCTCTGTGAGGAGACCAAATACAGGAAGTGAGGGCGGACAAGGGCCCTGTGCAGGCTCCTGGCTTGTCAGTCATCCTGAGCCTCAATGTGCAGAGCCCCACTTGTCCTCAGTGTACAGAGCCCTGCTTGTCCTCAGTGTACAGAGCCCCGCTTGTCCTCAGTGTACAGAGCCCTGCTTGTCCTCAATGTACAGAGCCCCACTTGTCCTCAGTGTACAGAGCCCTGCTTGTCCTCAGTGCACAGAGCCCCGCTTGTCCTCAGTGTACAAAGTCCTGCTTGTCCCCCATGTACAGAGCCCTGCTTGTCCTCAGTGTACAGAGCCCTGCTTGTACTCAGTGCACAGAGCCCTGTTTGTCCTCAATGTACAGAGCCCCACTTGTCCTCAGTGTACAGAGCCCTGCTTGTCCTCAGTGCACAGAGCCCTGCTTGTCCTCAATGTACAGAGCCCCACTTGTCCTCAGTGTACAGAGCCCTGCTTGTCCTCAGTGTACAGAGCCCCGCTTGTCCTCAGTGTACAGAGCCCAGCTTGTCCCCCATGTACAGAGCCCTGCTTGTCCTCAGTGTACAGAGCCCTGCTTGTACTCAGTGCACGGAGCCCTGTTTGTCCTCAGTGTACAGGGCCCTGTTTGTCCTCAGTGTACAGAGCCCTGCTTGTCCTCAGTGTACAGAGCCCAGCCTTTCCTCAGTGTACAGAGCCCTGCTTGTCCTCAGTGTACAGAGCCCCGCTTGTCCTCAGTGTACAGAGCCCTGCTTGTCCTCAGTGTACAGAGCCCTGCTTGCCCTCAGTGTACAGAGCCCTGCTTGTCCTCAGTGTACAGAGCCCTGCTTGTCCTCAGTGTACAGAGCCCCGCTTGTTCTTGGTGTACAGAGCCCTGCTTGTCCTCAGTGTACAGAGCCCCGCTTGCCCTCATTGTACAGAGCCCTGCTTGTCCTCAGTGTACAGAGCCCCGCTTGTCCTTGGTGTACAGAGCCCTGCTTGTCCTCGGTGTACAGACCCCGGCTTGTCCTCAGAGTACAGAGCCCTGCTTGTCCTCAGTGCACAGAGCCCTGCTTGTCCTCAGTGTACAGAGCCCTGCTTGTCCTCAGTGTACAGAGCCCTGCTTGTCCTCAGTGTACACAGCCCTGTTTGTCCTCAGTGTACAGAGCCCCGCTTGTCCTCAGTGTACACAGCCCTGTTTGTCCTCGGTGTACAGAGCCCTGCTTGTCCTCAGTGTACAGAGCCCTGCTTGTCCTCAGTGTACAGAGCCCCGCTTGTCCTTGGTGTACAGAGCCCTGCTTGTCCTCAGTGTACAGAGCCCCGCTTGCCCTCATTGTACAGAGCCCTGCTTGTCCTCAGTGTACAGAGCCCCGCTTGTCCTTGGTGTACAGAGCCCTGCTTGTCCTCAGTGTACAGACCCCTGCTTGTCCTCAGTGTACAGAGCCCTGCTTGTCCTCAGTGTACAGAGCCCCGCTTGTCCTCAGTGTACAGAGCCCTGCTTGTCCTCAGTGTACAGAGCCCTGCTTGCCCTCAGTGTACAGAGCCCTGCTTGTCCTCAGTGTACAGAGCCCTGCTTGTCCTCAGTGTACAGAGCCCCGCTTGTCCTTGGTGTACAGAGCCCTGCTTGTCCTCAGTGTACAGAGCCCCGCTTGCCCTCATTGTACAGAGCCCTGCTTGTCCTCAGTGTACAGAGCCCCGCTTGTCCTTGGTGTACAGAGCCCTGCTTGTCCTCAGTGTACAGACCCCTGCTTGTCCTCAGAGTACAGAGCCCTGCTTGTCCTCAGTGCACAGAGCCCTGCTTGTCCTCAGTGTACAGAGCCCTGCTTGTCCTCAGTGTACAGAGCCCTGCTTGTCCTCAGTGTACAGAGCCCCGCTTGCCCTCATTGTACAGAGCCCTGCTTGTCCTCAGTGTACAGAGCCCCGCTTGTCCATGGTGTACAGAGCCCTGCTTGTCCTCAGTGTACAGAGCCCTGCTTGTCCTCAGTGTACAGAGCCCTGCTTGCCCTCAGTGTACAGAGCCCTGCTTGTCCTCAGTGTACAGAGCCCTGCTTGTCCTCAGTGTACAGAGCCCTGCTTGTCCTCAGTGTACAGAGCCCTGCTTGCCCTCAGTGTACAGAGCCCTGCTTGCCCTCAGTGTACAGAGCCCTGCTTGCCCTCAGTGTACAGAGCCCTGCTTGCCCTCAGTGTACAGAGCCCTGCTTGCCCTCAGTGTACAGAGCCCTGCTTGCCCTCAGTGTACAGAGCCCTGCTTGCCCTCAGTGTACAGCCCTGCTTTCTGTTAACCTAGAGATAAGATACCACGTCCCCCCTCCCTTGATTTTCCCTACAGAATGTTTCTCTAGTCTGTGATACATTTTGTTGGTAATAAAGCCGCGTCTGCTCATCGCCTGGATCTACGGCTGCTTTTATTATATATTTAGCGCTATTTCTCTTTCAGTTTTTTATCCTTTCACGCGGGAGGAGTAAAATCTACGAAATTTAATTACAGCTCAGCGCTCGGTATTTTTCCATCTCTCAGGATCGCCCCAAGCTGAGGCGCATTGTCTCATCATTACCCGTTATTTACCTGAATTGTCTGATCATTAACCGTGATTTACCCGAATCACCGCATAGTCGAGTCCCCCTCCCCCCATCATCTCCAGGAGAGCGTCCGGTGCATATTAATGTCCAATTAGAGCAGTGTTTCCTAACCAGGGTGGCTCCAGCTGTTGCAAAACTACAACTCCCAGCATGCCCGGACAGCATTTCGCTGTCCGGGCATGGTGGTAGTTGTAGTTTTGCAACAGCTGGAGGTACCCTGGTTTTGAAACACTGAATTAAAGGCTTCTACACAGCAATAATTACAAATAAATACTACTTACATATAAATGTCAACCACACGACCATCATCTCTACACACAGCAGCACCGTGTAACTTTGCATTGTATAGATTTTCTTTCTCATAAGGGCTTTGTGTAATTAAAGGGGTACTCCACTGGAAAACTTTTTTTATTTTTTTAAATCAACTAGTGCCAGAAAGTTAAACAGATTTGTAAATTACTTAATCTTAATCCTTCCAGTACTAATCAGCTGTTCTTATGATCCACAGGAAGTTCTTTTCTTTTTGAATTTCCTTTCTGTCTGACCACAGTGCTCTCTGCTGACAACTCTGTCCATTTTTTGAACTGTCCAGAGTAGGAGGAAATCCCCATAGAAAACCTCTCCTGCTCTGGACAGTTCCTAAAATGAACAGAGGTGTCAGCAGAGAGCACTGTGATCAGGCAGAAAGGAAATTCAAAAAGAAAAGAACTTCCTGTGGATCATACAGCAGCTTAAAAGTACTGGAAGGATTAATTTTTTTTTAAATAGAAGTGATTTACAAATCTGTTTAACTTTCTGGCACCAGTTGATTTAAAAAAAAAAAAAAAAAAAAAACAGTTTTCCAGTGGAGTACCTCTTTATCATTTATATCATGAAAAGTTCTGAACTTTCTAATAAACTGTATTTACACTACTCATTGGCTACAACAGCGGTTCCCAACCAGGGCTATAGTTACCTCCATGGGTACTTAGCAGTTTTCCTGTGGACATATGGAAAGAAAAGAAAAATACGTAATGGCGGCCATATCCACTGGTCACTGCTTGTAAAGTGGCTGCAGCCCTGATCTTAGACTGGCGGAGGGTGGCACCATCACTTTAAGAGACCGGTCTGCTGGGGATGGTAACTACTGGGGATCTACTGCTATGGGCAATTGTAGTTGGACCTTGGACTAGATCAGGGGTCTCAAACTCCCGGCCATTTGCTGCCCGCGGAACGAAGTTTTGCGGCCCGCACTAGGGATCTGGAATTTGTATTGCCCGACGCCCGGGACATGCAGATCCGGGCACCGGGCAGGTAATTTCTTCAGGCATTTAGTTCTGCTTCAGGCAAACAGGGCTAAATGCCTTAAGACTTCACACACTTCGGCAAACACTGCTACATGGGACCCGGTGCACATATGATGGGGCAAGCAGTCTTGCCCCGTCACTAAACTGCTACTTTCATCTGCTTGCGGGGACTTCCTGGAGGGGGTGTGCGCGGTGAGTGATGCCACTTATAGCGTGCACCGCCGCCAGGAAGTCCCCGCAGGCAGATGTAAGTAGCACTGTCCAGGTGGAAAAACTGTGCTACAGCTACCTAATGTGGGGAATCTGTACTAAGGCTACCTAATGTGGGGAATCTGTGCTAAGGCTACCTAATGTGGGGAATCTGTACTAAGGCTACCTAATGTGGGGAATCTGTACTAAGGCTACCTTATGTGGGGAAACTGTGCTGCGCTACCTAATGTGGGGTAACTGTGCTATGGCTACCTAATGTGGGGAAACGGTTCTGCACTACTTATTGTGGGGAAACTGTGCTAAGGCTACATAATGTGGGGAATCTGTGCTAAGGCTACCAAATGTGGGGAATCTGTGCTGCGCTTCCTAATGTAGGGAATCTGTGCTAAGGCTACATAATGTGGAGAATCTGTGCTAAGGCTACCTAATGTGGGGAATCTGTACTAAGGCTACCTAATGTGGGGAATCTGTGCTGCGGCTACCTAATGTGGCGAATCTGTGCTGTGCTACCTAATGTGGTTAATCTGTGATAAGGCTACCTAATGTGGGGAATCTGTACTAAGGCTACCTAATCTGGGGAATCTGTACTAAGACTACTCAATGTGGGGATCTGTACTAAGGCTACCTCATGTGGGGAAACTGTACTAAGGCTACCTTATGTGGGGAAACTGTGCTGCGCTACCTAATGTGGGGTAACTGTGCTATGGCTACCTAATGTGGGGAAACTGTTCTGCACTACTTATTGTGGGGAAACTGTGCTATGGCTACATAATGTGGAGGATCTGTGCTACGGCTACCTAATGTGGGGAAACTGTTCTGCGCTACTTATTGTGGGGAAACTGTGCTATGGCTACATAATGTGGGGAATCTGTGCTATGGCTACCTAATGTGGGGAAACTGTGCTAAGGCTACCTAATGTGGGGAATCTGTGCTAAGGCTCCCTAATGTGGGGAATCTGTGCTAAGGCTACCTAATGTGCGGAATATGTGCTATGGCTACCTAATGTGGGGAATATGTGCTAAGGCTACCTAATGTGGGGAAACTGTGCTAAGGCTACCAAATGTGGGGAATATGTGCTAAGGCTACCTAATGTGGGGAATCACTGCTAAGGCTACCTAATGTGGGGAATATGTGCTAATTCTACCTAATGTGGAGAAACTATGCTAAGGCTACCTAATGTGGGGAATCTGTGCTAAGGCTACCTAATGTGGGGAATCTGTGCTAAGGCTACCTAATGTGGGGAATCTGTCCTAAGGCTACCAAATATGGGGAAACTGTTCTACGCTACCTAATGTGGAGAATCTATGCTAAGGCTACCTAGGCAGCCTACTTCTATATGGGGGCAGTATGAGAGCAAGAAAACACTTGACTCAGGACCTTACACTGACTAGTGATTCTTGACAGGAGATGACAGACACGAGCTAAGTTAGAGCTCCTTCCGGTCTGTGAGACATGATGGTGGCAGGGCTAGTTGGCCAGATTGGCTGAGACTGTTGCTGTGGCTACTCACTAGTCATTTACAGAGAAAAGCAATTAAGTCCAACAGAACAAGTCAAGTCACAGTAACAAATAATACAGTAAAGACATTTTGGGGGGCTACAACCACCTGACAGAGTAAAGGTGTTCTGCTCTGGGATACCACAGGAGCAGGCACTCAGTGTACAGGAGCAGACACTCAGTGTACAGGAGCAGACACTCAGTGTACAGGAGCAGGAACTCAGTGTACAGGAGCAGGCACTCAGTGTACAGGAGCAGGCACTCAGTGTACAGGAGCAGACACTCAGTGTACAGGAGCAGGCACTCAGTGTACAGGAGCAGGCACTCAGTGTACAGGAGCAGGCATCCAGTGTACAGGAGCAGGCACTCAGTGTACAAGAGTAGGCGCTCAGTATAAAGGAGCAGGCACTCAGTATACAGTAGCAGGCACTCAGTGTACAGGAGCAGGTTGTTGGGGTACAGGAGCAGGTACTCAGTGTACAGGAGCAGCCACTCAAGGTACAGGAGCAGGCACTCAGTGTACAGGAGCGGGCACTCAGTGTACAGGAGCAGGCACTCAGTGTACAGGAGCAGCCACTCAAGGTACAGGAGCAGGCACTCAGGGTACAGGAGCAGGCACTCAGTGTACAGGAGCAGGTTGTCGGGGTACAGGAGCAGGTTGTCGGGGTACAGGAGCAGGCACTTAGTGTACAGGAGCAGGCACTCAGTGTACAGGAGCAGGCCCTCAGTATACAGGAGCAGGTTGTTGGGGTACAGGAGCAGATTGTCGGGGTACAGGAGCAGGCACTCAGTGTACAGGAGAAGGTTGTTGGGGTACAGGAGCAGGTTGTTGGGGTACAGGACCAGGCACTCAGTGTACAGGAGCAGGCACTCAGTGTACAGGAGCAGACACTCAGTGTACAGGAGCAGGCACTCAGTGTACAGGAGCAGGCACTCATTGTACAGGAGCAGGCACTCAGTGTACAGGAGCAGGCACTCAGTGTACAGGAGCAGACACTCAGTGTACAGGAGCAGGCACTCAGTGTACAGGAGCAGGCACTCAGTATACAGGAGCAGGTTGTTGGGGTACAGGAGCAGGTTGTCGGGGTACAGGAGCAGGCACTCAGTGTACAGGAGCAAGTTGTCGGGGTACAGGAGCAGGCACTCAGTGTACAGGAGCAGGTTGTTGGGGTACAGGAGCAGACACTCAGTGTACAGGAGCAGGCACTCATTGTACAGGAGCAGGCACTCAGTGTACAGGAGCAGGCACTCAGTGTACAGGAGCAGACACTCAGTGTACAGGAGCAGGCACTCAGTGTACAGGAGCAGGCACTCAGTGTACAGGAGCAGGCACTCAGTATACAGGAGCAGGTTGTTGGGGTACAGGAGCAGGTTGTCGGGGTACAGGAGCAGGCACTCAGTGTACAGGAGCAGGTTGTCGGGGTACAGGAGCAGGCACTCAGTGTACAAGAGCAGACACTCAGTGTACAGGAGCAGGCACTCAGTGTACAGGAGCAGGCACTCAGTGTACAGGAGCAGGCACTCAGTGTACAGGAGCAGGACCTCAAGGTACAAGAGTAGGCGCTCAGTATAAAGGAGCAGGCACTCAGTATACAGTAGCAGGCACTCAGTGTACAGGAGCAGGTTGTTGGGGTACAGGAGCAGGTACTCAGTGTACAGGAGCAGCCACTCAAGGTACAGGAGCAGGCACTCAGTGTACAGGAGCGGGCACTCAGTGTACAGGAGCAGGCACTCAGTGTACAGGAGCAGCCACTCAAGGTACAGGAGCAGGCATTCAGGGTACAGGAGCAGGCACTCAGTGTACAGGAGCAGGTTGTCGGGGTACAGGAGCAAGTTGTCGGGGTACAGGAGCAGGCACTCAGTGTACAGGAGCAGGCCCTCAGTATACAGGAGCAGGTTGTTGGGGTACAGGAGCAGGCACTCAGTGTACAGGAGCAGGTTGTTGGGGTGCAGGAGCAGGTTGTTGGGGTACAGGACCAGGCACTCAGTGTACAGGAGCAGGCACTCAGTGTACAGGAGCAGGCACTCAGTGTACAGGAGCAGGCACTCAGTGTACAGGAGCAGGCACTCAGTGTACAGGAGCAGGCACTCAGTATACAGGTGCAGGTTGTTGGGGTACAGGAGCAGGTTGTCGGGGTACAGGAGCAGGCACTCAGTGTACAGGAGCAGGTTGTCGGGGTACAGGAGCAGGCACTCAGTGTACAGGAGCAGACACTCAGTGTACAGGAGCAGGCACTCAGTGTACAGGAGCAGGCACTCAGTGTACAGGAGCAGGCACTCAGTGTACAGGAGCAGGACCTCAAGGTACAAGAGTAGGCGCTCAGTATAAAGGAGCAGGCACTCAGTATACAGTAGCAGGCACTCAGTGTACAGGAGCAGGTTGTTGGGGTACAGGAGCAGGTACTCAGTGTACAGGAGCAGCCACTCAAGGTACAGGAGCAGGCACTCAGTGTACAGGAGCGGGCACTCAGTGTACAGGAGCAGGCACTCAGTGTACAGGAGCAGCCACTCAAGGTACAGGAGCAGGCATTCAGGGTACAGGAGCAGGCACTCAGTGTACAGGAGCAGGTTGTCGGGGTACAGGAGCAGGTTGTCGGGGTACAGGAGCAGGCACTCAGTGTACAGGAGCAGGCCCTCAGTATACAGGAGCAGATTGTCGGGGTACAGGAGCAGGCACTCAGTGTACAGGAGCAGGTTGTTGGGGTGCAGGAGCAGGTTGTTGGGGTACAGGACCAGGCACTCAGTGTACAGGAGCAGGCACTCAGTGTACAGGAGCAGGCACTCAGTGTACAGGAGCAGGCACTCAGTATACAGGAGCAGGTTGTTGGGGTACAGGAGCAGGTTGTCGGGGTACAGGAGCAGGCACTCAGTGTACAGGAGCAAGTTGTCGGGGTACAGGAGCAGGCACTCAGTGTACAGGAGCAGGTTGTTGGGGTACAGGAGCAGACACTCAGTGTACAGGAGTAGGCACTCATTGTACAGGAGCAGGCACTCATTGTACAGGAGCAGGCACTCAGTGTACAGGAGCAGGCACTCAGTGTACAGGAGCAGACACTCAGTGTACAGGAGGAGGCACTCAGTGTACAGAAGCAGGCACTCAGTGTACAGGAGCAGGCACTCAGTATACAGGAGCAGGTTGTTGGGGTACAGGAGCAGGTTGTCGGGGTACAGGAGCAGGCACTCAGTGTACAGGAGCAGGTTGTCGGGGTACAGGAGCAGGCACTCAGTGTACAGGAGCAGGTTGTTGGGGTACAGGAACAGACACTCAGTGTACAGGAGCAGGCACTCAGTGTACAGGAGCAGGCTATCGGGGTACAGGAGCAGGCACTCAGTGTACAGGAGCAGGCACTCAGTGTACAGGAGCAGGTTGTTGGGGTACAGGAGCAGGTTGTCGGGGTACATGAGCAGGCACTCGGTGTACAGGAGCAGGCACTCAGTGTACAGGAGCAGGTTGTTGGGGTGCAGGAGCAGGTTGTTGGGGTACAGGAGCAGGCACTCAGTGTACAGGAGCAGGTTGTCGGGGTACAGGAGCAGGCACTCAGTATACAGGAGCAGGCACTCAGTGTACAGGAGCAGGTTGTTGGGGTACAGGAGCAGGTTGTTGGGGTACAGGAGCAGGCACTCAGTGTACAGGAGCAGGTTGTCGGGGTACAGGAGCAGGCACTCAGTATACAGGAGCAGGCACTCAGTGTACAGGAGCAGGTTGTTGGGGTACAGGAGCAGGTTGTTGGGGTACAGGAGCAGGCACTCAGTGTACAGGAGCAGGTTGTCGGGGTACAGGAGCAGGCACTCAGTATACAGGAGCAGGCACTCAGTGTACAGGAGCAGGTTGTCGGGGTACAGGAGCAGGCAGTCAGTGTACAGGAGCAGGCACTCTGTGTACAGGAGCAGGTTGTTGGGGTACAGGAGCAGGCACTCAGTGTACAGGAGCAGGCACTCTGTGTACAGGAGCAGGTTGTTTGGGTACAGGAGCAGGCACTCAGTGTACAGGAGCAGGCACTCAGTGTACAGGAGCAGGTTGTTGGTGTACAGGAGCAGGCACTCATTATACAGGAGCAGGTTGTTGGTGTACAGGAGCAGGCACTCAGTGTACAGGAGCAGGCACTCAGTATACAGGAGTAGGTTGTTGGTGTACAGGAGCAGGCACTCAGTGTACAGGAGCAGGCACTCAGTGTACAGGATCAGGCACTCAGTGTACAGGAGCAGGCACTCAGTGTACAGGAGCAGATGTTTCTGTTTGTTCGCTGGTGACTCTTTCCAATTTTAAGACATTTTCAGGACACTGTAAAACTTTTCTGAAGCGTCAATCATTTGGTGAAGACTTGATAGTTGAGAAAAGTGACGTAAATTATGTATGAGACCCCGAGACTCGAACCTTGATACTACCGCTAAGTCTCTATCTCTGCCTCACAAAGTAATATGGAAGGTGAAGTGACCTCCATCTTGTCTCCATCTGACAGATCCCTGGAGACTATTTAACCCAGACACTAAAGATTTCTCCTTTTACTTCAAGGGCCGCGTCATGTGTCACCCCCTGGATCCGCTTTATATCAATGCGCAGAAGAAGACGATACAATCTCAGATGGCGCCTGTCATTTTACACTTTCTATATCCTGCCTTCACCTATGATTTGGAACTCTAAATATTGTCCTCTAAGGCCGTGTTCACACGACAGAAATTCTGCGGGGAATTCCGCATATTTTTTCTGTGCAGAATTCTGCATACATTTATTGCCCATTTACTTTAAAGGGGTATTCCAGAACTTTTTTTTAATCTGACTATGCTACAGGGGCTGAAAAGTTTGTGTAGTTCATAATATAGTGTCTGTACCTGTGTGTGACGGTTTTCTCACAATTCTTCTGTGATTTTCGCCCCAATATTTATTTTTAACAGCATACAAAATGACTGTTGTCTCGGGTTTTCCCAGGTTGCAGTGTGTCGAGATGTGACATCACTAGTTAGGTAATGACAGGGAGCCTGTCTGCTTCAATGGGTGGAGCGCTCACTGAGTGGGGGAGAGATCATTTTGCAACAACTGGAGGCAGCCTGGTTAGAAAACACTGGTCTTTTGAATGGAATGCAGCTCATTTGTGTTTCAATGGAAGGGGTGCCTGATGTGTGGGAGGGAAGAAAGTGACCTCACACTTACAAACAAGGAATCATGGGATGTGTAGTGTGAGAATTAAATCCAACAGGAAATACCAGTTCACAAAAAGCTAGCCACAGTGTTATGGTGATCTCACAACATAGCCATTTAGGCAAAAGACAAGCGCAGATCCATCGTAAGCATGTCCATTACTGTCTGGCAGGTAAGTACTAAAATGACCTCATAGTGGAGAACCCCTTTAATTCTGCAATGTCATTTACCCAGGAGAATTTCCGTATGCGGAATTCCGCTGTTAAAATTCTGCATTCCGCGCTCTGGAAAAAGATAAGTCTGGTCTTGTATTTTTCCCGACTTCGGCTGCAGAATCCCATTGAAGTCAATGGGGCTGATTTTCTGACAAATTTGTGCGGAATGCATGCAGATTCCACGCGGAATTCACACAAACTATCACTGTCCCATTAAATAAAATCTATCTTTTTAATGAGATGCGGAATCCGTGTGGAAATTTCTGCAGAGGTTCTGCACAAATTCCGCACCGATTCTGCATATGTTTAAAAACTGCAAATTCTGCACATAACCGATGCGGATGCAGAATTCATGCAGGTAGGTGGAATTTCCAGGTGACCGCAGTATGACAAAGTTCTCAAGGTTGGAAAAAATAAAAGTTAAAACTGAAGACCGGCGTTTCCCAATCAGGATGCCTCCGGTGGTTGCAAAACTACAAATCCCAGCATGCCCGGACAGCCGAAGGCTGTCTGGGCAAGCTGGGATTTGTAGTTTTGCAACAGCTGGAGACACCCTGGTTGGGAAACACTGCTGTAGACAGATGCATACGCATACGGCAACATGTGACAAATAATTTTTGGTGCCGAAACGCAGAAATAACCCCACTGACATGCAAGTCTGTAAATGGTTTCAGGTCTCGAATGCTGTCTGGGCATGCTGGGAATTTTATTTTTCAACAGCTGGAGGCACCCTGGTTGGAAGACACTGATGCAGACAGATTTATAGGGATACGGCAACATGTGACAAATCATTTTTGGTGCCGAAACGCGGAACTAACCACATTGACATGCAAGTCTGTAAATGGTTTCAGGTCTCGAACGCTGTCTGGGCATGCTGGGAATTTTATTTTTCAACAGCTGGAGGCACCCTGGTTGGGAGACACTGATGCAGACAGATTCATAGGGATACGGCAACATGTGACAAATCATTTTTGGTGCCAAAACATGGAACTAACCACATTGACATGCAAGTCTGTAAATGGTTTCAGCTCTCTTGGATGATTTTGACAATTTTGGTAAAACATTTGTAAGTAGAGATGAGCGAACTTACAGTAAATTCGATTCGTCACGAACTTCTCGGCTCGGCAGTTGATGACTTATCCTGCGTAAATTAGTTCAGCTTTCAGGTGCTCCGGTGGGCTGGAAAAGGTGGATACAGTCCTAGGAAAGAGTCTCTTAGGACTGTATCCACCTTTTCCAGCCCACCGGAGCACCTGAAAGCTGAACTAATTTATGCAGGAAAAGTCATCAACTGCCGAGCCGAGAAGTTCGTGACGAATCAAATTTACTGTAAGTTCGCTCATCTCTATTTGTAAGGCGTTACCAGCTAAAATTGTCTGCCCATTGGTAGCAGCTGCAATCGGAGAACCTGGTCTGTAAACCGTACTGACGCATATACTTCAGTGACATTGCGGAGACTCATATACTGACTGTCTGGTAACGCACAAGTCCGACAGGAGAAAGGAAGGTTCCAAAGGTAAAAACATAAAAACAGCACAAAGGAATCAACCTGTACTAGAGAAATCGAGGCAGCAAAATGCACAATCTGACCTTCTCAAGCTCAGGAATAAACTTAAAGATCTCCCGAAGGTGGAGTCACGGGCGCGCCAAACATGGAGATGTCATAAAGATGTCAGCTCTTAGGGCTCTGTCTACACTGCTGAATATCAGCCGCAGGATTCCAATTGCCAATGTCTTTGATAGGATTCTGCTGCTCTGTGCACACTGCAGAATTGTGCATAGAATCGACATATTATTTAAAGGGGTGTTCCAGCAAAAAAAAACTTATTCCCTACGTATACGAGCACGGGAGATGCCAGAGTACAGCAATAAAGAAGATCACGGGGTGTCCCAGCGGTTGGACCTACCTGCCATCAAACGCTTATCCCCTATCCTGTGGATAGCGTTCTGTCCTGTCTCATCGCCATCTTGGTTCGTTACACACTGTCTCTGTGGTAAGATATATTACTTTATGAAGTATATAGAGACTATATGAGACTAACCAACAAAACTCCCTCACCCCTGATGAAGCTACTGGAGAAGAAACACGTAAGACCTTCTACCCCCAGCACCATGCATGAACCATTGTACATTATTGTTGATCAGGGCCAGGTTTTATTATAGCTTTTTTTTGCACATATTTATGTGTAATTTTTTTTATGTGTTACTTTTCATATATGGCACTGATAGACTTTATTTCTAGGATATTTATGATAGGTTAACTCAATGGTTTGTGCTTTTGGAATATCGTATTGCCATGTGATATATTTTGTCTGATTTTCCTGGAGTCTGGATGTTACCATTATATTTTCCGGTTCATACCCTATAAGGCATTTACTTCCTCCCTGAGTCTGCTGTGCTGCGCTTAGTCTCTTCATCCAATCACTGCAGGCTGCTCTGTAACCCCCTCCTCTCTGTTTTTATGCTGCAGTCTGATAGGACAGGAGTGAGCACAGAGGAGTACTAGTCCCGCCCTCACTTGAACTTTGTCCCTGCCTGGGAAAAAGATGATGCCGCAGCTGGACAGGATTATATTCTGGATAGTATGGGGACCCCTAGTGGTCTTTTTCTAGAAATAATTTCTATATAGAGGAGATAACATTTAACAGTGCCCCCTAGGTCTGCATAATGTTATTGCCTTCTAGATGTAAAAAAACAATGTTCCCTGTCACTGAAAGCAAGCAGAGCTATTACAATGATACAAAGAAAAATCTCCTTCATGCGCTGTTCATACTGTCAGGAAGTTACCGGATCTGAAGAAAAATGTATCTCATACTAATCTAGAATAAACATAGAAAACGGCGCTTGTAATATCGCTATATGTATCATCCATCCAGGCGGGATGTTACAATGTAACAATAGGAGGTAATACACTCCGCACACACTGGAGCAGAGCGCAGCGCCGAGCTGCCTTAAGTAACATTCTGCTCCGCCAGCATCAATCCTCGTCGTGTCTCCGGCGACCAAAAGTAATAATAAAATTAATTATGGGTCTGCGCGGTGCTGGCACACGGGACGCGGCAACGGTTACCCAGAGACATCCGCGCTCTGCCTCTCATAATACCGCCAGATATAGGAATAATAACGCCTTGTTGATGAATAATAGACGACGCCCCGCCACCGGAGAATTACCTTAATAAAGTTAATAAAATAGCAGCAGTATACGGAATATAAATATATATATATATGTGTGTCACATGGAATGAGCTGTAATAAAAATGGCGCAGGGGACGCCGCACGACACAGAGCACTTGGGTTTTAGATTACGTTTTTAGATCACGTTTTTATGACTTTTTTTTAAGACAAAGTTCTCAAGGTTGGAGAAAATAAAAGTGCAAACTGTAGACCGGTGTTTGCCAATCAGTACACCTTCAGTGGTTGCAAAACTACAATTCCCAGCATGCCCGGACAGCCTTTGGCTGTCCGGGCATGCTGGGATTTGTAGTTTTGCAACAGCTGGAGATAGAGACAGAGGTATACGGCAACATGTGACAAATATTTTTTGGTGCCGAAACACGGAAATAACCCCACTGACATTAAAGTCCATAAATGGATTTGTCTCTCTTGGATGATTCTGACAACTTTGGGCCGAAGGCTGTCTGGGCATGCTGGGATTTGTAGTTTTGCAACAGCTGGAGACAGAGACAGAGGTATACGGCAACATGTGACAAATATTTTTTGGTGCCGAAACACGGAAATAACCCCACTGACATTAAAGTCCATAAATGGATTTGTCTCTCTTGGATGATTCTGACAACTTTGGGCCGAAGGCTGTCTGGGCATGCTGGGATTTGTAGTTTTGCAGCAGCTGGAGGAAGCCTTGTTGGGAAACACTGCTGTAGACAGAGGGATACGGCAACACGTGACAAATATCTTTTGGTGCCGAAACACGGAAATAACCCCACTGACATGAAAGTCCATAAATGGTTTCGGCTCTCTTGGATGATTCTGACAATTTTGGGCTAACTGCTGTCTGGGCATGTTGGAAGTTGTAGTTTTGCAACAGCTGGAGGCACCCTGGTTAAGAAATCCACCTGTAGACAGATGCATAAGGCTACAGCCACATGTGACAAAGAATTTTAGGTGCCGAAACGCAGGCATAACCCCACTGACATGCAAGTCCATAAATGGATTTGTCTCTCTTGGATGATTCTGACAACTTTGGGCCCAAGGCTGTCCGGGCATGCTGGAAGTTGTAATTTTGCAACAGCTGGAGGCACCCTGGTTGGGAAACACTGCTGAAGACAGATGCATAAGGATACGGCAACATGTGATGAAGAATTTTTGGTGCTGAAACGTGCGCATAACCACACTGACCTGCAGGTCCATAAAGGGATTTGGCTCTTTAATGCCGTCCGAGCATGCTGGGATTGAATTTCAGGTGGCGAAACGTGGGGACAGCACTGACGTTATGCTGCATTTGGATGATTCTGACAATTTGGGTAAATTCTTACATTTTTTTATAACATTTTTACAGAGATAATCGCCACAAAAATGGGCATCCGGTGGCTGCCAACAAGGTGGTCATTGTAGTTTCACAATAGGATATCAAAAACCAACCTGAATGATACAATCGAATACGTTCATGGGCTGTTGATGTGGTGGCAATGGTTATGCTGGGTGTAGTAGTCCTTGGTGTATGTCACGGGGCAGCGTGCTGCAGCTAGTCTGGTGTTCCCTTGTTACTTCCACTTATGATTCGTCAAGAAAGCTTTTCCTGTGTGCAAAGTGCAGGGATGAGACCTCGGATCCTAGGATTCCATGAAGCAACTTGAAAAATTTTACATCTGGTGCAATTTCAAGTTACTTTGATGCAGTTTGCTACAGTTTGAAATGTTACAGCTTTTCAGCCAGAAGAATAGATATTTGGTCACTGTCCCTTTAATCAATGCTTTTATAGGAGCTTTACTGAATTCAGCATTGAGATGCCACTTAGCACATGTACATAAAACGTCTACTGCAGATGTATATATTCTCTGATTCCCAGCCCAAAATTTGTATTGAGGATCTTCATAGGGTAAAATTCTGTGGTGTAGTATGTGAGCTCTTCTTTATGCACACAACAGTGGTCCAGCGGGATAGTACCTGGTATGAGGTATCCAGGGAAATACTCCTGACGTGGCAGACAAGCATTACTAAAGTTGATTGCACCGGAACAGAGGGATTAGTGTATACAGATAGGCCCTTGTTTAGCATTCTCCTCTCTAACAACATTTGCCCTCTTGGAGACAGTAATCTTATTAGATAAAAGTGGCACAGGCTAAGACCAGGCCCAGACTAAGGGTTTAAAGGGGTACTCCAGTGGGGAAAAATTTTTCAAAACAACTGGTGCCAGAAAGTTATACAGATTTGTAAATAACTTCTATATAAAAATCCTAACCCTTCCAGTACTTATTAGCTGCTGTATGCTCCACAGGAAGTTGTGCAGTTCTTTCCAGTCTGACCACAGTGCTCTCTGCCGACACCTATGTCCATGTTAGGTACTGTCCAGAGCAGGAGAGGTTTGCTGTGGGGATTTGCTCCTGCTCTGGACAGTTCCTGACATGGACAGAGGTGTCAGCAGAGAGCACTATTTTCAGTCTGAAAAGAACAGCCCAACTTCCTGTGGAGCACACAGCCGCTGAAAAGTACTGGAAGGGTTAAGATTGTTTAATGGAAGTAATTTACAAATATGTTTAACTTTCTGGAACTAGTTGATTTGAAAATGTTTTTTCTTCCACCAGAGTACCTCTTTAAGTCCACCTCTTATCCTGTGACCATTGGCTAGGAGGATCATGTGACCAAAGCACCATTCTTCCGTTTACAGAATATGCACAAAATGTTAACTCTTTACACTTTTGTTACTTCGGGGTATGCAATACACAGAAATACATGTGCAATAACTCTTCAGTACCTAATATACATTTATACATTATGCAAAACCCTTCACTCTCAGCCACACGGCAACTCTGGTAGAAAGTGTTTGGAACAGTCCTACTGGGACACTACAGGGGCAGAGCTGGCCCAAGAATTCACAGATGTCCCTTAGGTTTCTTTGCCCCTCTGAAGGGTCCATTATCATGAATCTTTTTTGGACGGGCCAATATTCTGGAACGCAGCAGTCTGTAAACTACCAGATGACAGATTGCCCCTTTGGATATGAGCGCTCTGTGCGCTACTGTTTTATTCATATATTGAGCCATAAAAAATGTTACGAGGCCCGCCGGAGAGATTCCATCACTTATTTATGTGTCATAAATCCTGTCAATCTGACGGGATTATTGGCTGTGGGTGCGTAATGTACAGAAGGGCTTGTGCCTCATCTTTCGGGAGTTCGGGGTTTATATTCATAGTATAATATTTTAATGAAGTTTTCCTATATGAAGTATTCGCCCCTCTTGGGATTTCAGGCATTTTATTGGTTGCCACATTGATCCACACTGGATTTCATTAGGTTTATCCACAGAATAAAGGCTCCAAATCTATAGCTAAAACGCATCAAAATCATTGCGCTCAATGTACCTGAATGCATAAGTATTCACACCCCTATGACCAGAACATACAAAGTATCAATGGAACAGACAAAATATATAGGTAATCAGAAAACAGCCTTTTATTTCTATCATGTTTTATGTTAAACATTTTTAAGAAAGGTTGATTTTTTTTTCCAAATCACTACCTAATAAAAATAAATAATCTTGAAATTTAGTAGTTTTCACTCGGATTGCTAAGCCTCAGTACAAGCTAACGCTTCCTGTTATGTAGATATCACTTCTCAGCAGTCTCCGCTTTATCATCACAGGTAGAATTACAAAAAAACTGGGAAGGAGTGCAGTACTAATCTCACCCACTCCCTCTATCCCTGCCTACTTGCCTATCTGCCCTAAATAGCGGATCGACAACCACGGCAATGGTCTCTCCCTAAATATGTGATGGAAGTCACTGTCAACAAAATAAACTAAAATACAGACACAGGTTGGGGTACAGTAGGGAAGCACACAGACCAACAGAAATAATACTGACCCCCACACACACACACAATAAGTCAATGCCAATCACATATACGGGAGAATAGTCAGAATGCCAAGCCAAAAATCTGAAGTAACGGATGATCAGAATTACAAGAATAAACGCTAACTACTGGATTAAGCTCCTTCGCAGGCAAAGTCTGAAGGCATAATGCAGGCTCAAAATAGGAGATACTCTGGCTGAAAAGCCAACCAGGTCATCTTTCCAAGCCCAGACAGCTGGGTGTAACCCAGCAACAAAAGCAAACGAAAGAAACTACAGAGCTAGAAAGATTTAACCCTGCGGGTTCTGGCAGAACCAGACATCAAATATTGTGCACATCATCTCCCATTCACTTTAGGTGACACCTCCTTCCCCTCTCTACACAATGTCACACAGGTCACACAGCATTTCCACAATATTCTCCCATAGATGTTTACAGACAATGGACCCAGTAATCTTCTGTTCTTCTCTGCACAGGTCACAGAGTATGCCCACAACACTATCCCATAGAAGTCAATCATAGATGGATATAGTCCACCTCCTCCCCCCCCTGTACAGTGACTTCTTCACAGGTGAAAGAGCATGCCCACAATACTCTCCCATAGAAGACAATTGGAGACACAGCTCACCGCCTCCCTGCACAGCGACCTCTCATACAACTTCAGAAACAAAGAATGGATCACTGAACACTGCTCTATTTTGGTGCAAACGGAAAGTAGTGCAGCCATGGTAAATATCACGGCTGTGACAATGGAACTGACCAAGCAACCTCAAATCTAAAAGGAGAGACAAGACAGTAAACCAAACCTAGGAATGAGCGCAAAAGCAACAACCAACACACGTGTTCCTGCCGTGCATCTAAATACTTATCCCCCCTTGTAGTATGAATGCTCCAGTATCTAGAAGGGTTACCTACCAATCAATCACTTTTCCTGACACAGATGACATCATAAAGATTTAAGAATTTCTTCTCTTCAGACAAAATTATTGAAAAGTAACAAAGAAATATATAAGAATGTATCAAAGTGATTGAATATGCTACTGTGTAGTTCTGAACACTAAGAAACTTAGCAAAGAGGGGACTATTGACACTATTAATAGGGTATTCCAGCCATAGACATGTTATCCCCTATCCAAAAGATAGTGGTTAAGATGATTATTCACGGGGGGGCCGCCACTGGGACCCCCCGGGATTGTGCTGCACCCGGCATTCTGTGGCTGGCTGATGCTCCTATCTCGGAAACCTCTGAGTTTCCTGGATTGGAGACCTGACGTCACACCACTGTGATAGCCTGGGGGCGTAGGGTATATGGGGTGCAGCTGTGCGGTAATTAGAGGGTGTCTGATTAACCCTTTCTATTTGTGACGCCAGGGTGAGGGCTCCTCTGCAATGCTTGTACTACTGCCACCCTTTCCAAGAGTGATAGGGAGGTATGGAATAATTGAATGTCCACAACCGGAGACTCTTAGAGTCTGACAGTGGTTGGGACCTTAAGCATTTTAGAGTCCATAGAATGATATGCGCTTTTCCGCTGGATTTAGGAGATTTAGTTGAGGTCCAGCAGTCACGCTAGCTTTAGCGGGGATTTAGTTTAGGACTCACGGTTTGAGTGAGGCTGAGGCCGGCAGGCTTCAGGCCTAGAGTGTCTTTGTAAGTTGCACAGATCCGTCCTGATAGTCCGGCATCCACGAGAGCAGCAACCCAAGAGAGCGATCATTGGCTACAGCTCCCTTATATGGGCAGGGGCTGGACTTAAGCTGATTGGTCCAGTATTTCTGGCAATCATCTTTACAAAGGGTTATGGGTAATCATGTGACCCAGGGACCTCAAAAGCTCCTCCAACATACCATAGAGGAATTAACATAGTCACATGACCGAAAGTCCTGCGACGCTACATAGGTAAGTATACTAATATGCATTATATTAAATATACCCATTATTAAATATACACATAAACACTATAAAATTAGAGAAGGAGGAGGCGACTAGGGGCTGTCCCACCAGGGGGACCCTACCTGAACGTAGTAACTCTGACTTTGGGGACCACCATACAAGGTACAGTATGCAATATGGTACCGGGACACCACACCACACCCCCTCATGAGGTCACGCCACACCCCCTCCATTCATGTCTATGGCTGAATATCCCTTTACAGTAACCTGATAAAACTTCATAGCGTAGTGAAACAGCTGTAGTTACAAATTCCAGTATGTGGCTTCCATGTCTGGCCATGCTGCATTTTTAACGCACGAAAACGAAAAATTTAAGGACATCTGCAGCTTTACAAACACTTATCCCCTATCCTCAAGATAGGGTATAAGTGTTTGATGGCGGGGGGTCCGAAGGCTGGGGCCACCGGTGATCTCCTGTACTGGGCCGCGGCTCTCCCGTGCAGGGGGCGTGCCAGCCGCAGCATGACATTGCAGCCGGCACGCCTCCTCCATACATCTCTATGGGAGAGGCGGGGAGGTAGCATTCGTGCCTTCCCGCATCCCCCATAGAACTGTATGGGGACAGAGAGGAAACGGGGCGTCACCATCGACCTCTAGGTCGACGCTACACGCCTTAGCGCTCACCATGAGAGATCGGGGGGGGGGGGGCCCAGCGGTCGGACCCCCCGTGATCAAACACTTACAATCACAGGAAAGGGGATAAGTGTAGTGCCGCTACAGTTGTCCTTTAAGCTTGCCTTCTTCTGACATGGAGAGTGCCTCCCGCAGATCTTTTACACATTGTTTGCTCACATTGGGGATTTGAGCACCGCCGAGCCCGTATGCACTGAAGTTCACTGCCATTGGCCCAGGTTTTGAAGATTCCATTTGTATAGGAGCCCAGCAGGTTGTGCCGATATCTGTATCTTTACCATTACGTTTGTACAAGACAGTGATATATTACAGGTTGTACACAACAACAACGGCCGCTTTCACACTACCGCTATGTTCCTGCATTTTGACACCAGTTATTCAGCAATAACGGGTCATGAAAAAATGGATGAAATAACTGAATACAACGGATGAAAACTGATGACCAATTTTAACCCCTTAAGGACTCATGACGTACCGGTACGTCATGAGTCCGCTCCCGATCTATAATGCGGGGCCCGGCCTCTAACAACGGCCGGGACCCATGGCTAATAGCGCGCGGCATTGATCGCGCTGCCACGCGCTATTAACCCTTTAGATGCGGCGTTCAAAGTTGAACGCAGTGTCTAAAGTGAAAGTGAAAGCATGCCGCTTAACTCAGGGAGCTGTTCGGGATAGCCACGGTGAAATCGTGGCATCCCGAACAGCTTACAGGACAGCGGGAGGGTCCCTACCTGCCTCTTCGCTGTCCGATCGTCGAATGACTGCTCAGTGCCTGAGATCCAGGCATGAGCAGTCATGCGGCAGAATCATCGATCGCTGGTTTCCTATGAGAAACCACTGATCAATGTAAAAGATCAGTGTGTGCAGTGTTATAGGTCCCTATGGGATAGCAATGATCAGTGTGCACAGTGTTATAGGTCCCTATGGGATAACAATGATCAGTGTGTGCAGTGTTATAGGTCCCTATGGGATAACAATGATCAGTGTGTGCAGTGTTATAGGTCCCTATGGGATAACAATGATCAGTGTGTGCAGTGTTATAGGTCCCTATGGGAGCTATAACACTGCAAAAAAAAAAAGTGAAAAAAAAAAGTGAATAAAGATCATGTAACCCCTTCCCTATTAAAAGTTTGAATCACCCCCCTTTTCCCATAAAAAAAACCAGTGTAAATAAAAATAAACATATGTGGTATCGCCACGTGCGGACATGTCCGAATTATAAAAATATATTGTTAATTAAACCGCACGGTCAATGGCGTGCACGCAAAGATCAATAAGTCCTATCAATGCAAAATTGGTACCGCTAAAAACTTCAGATCACGGCACAAAAATTGAGCCCTCATACCGCCCCATACGCGAAAAAATAAAAAAGTCATAGGGGTCAGAAGATGACAATTTTAAACGTCTAAATTTTCCTGCATGTAGTTATGATTTTTTTCCAGAAGTGCGACAAAATCAAACCTATATAAGTAGGGTATCATTTTAACCGTATCGACCTACAGAATAATGATAAGGTGTCATTTTTACCGGAAAATGTACTGTGTAGAAACGGAAGCCCCCAAAAGTTACAAAATGGCGTTTTTTTTTTTCAATTTTGTCTCACAATGATTTTTTTTCCTGTTTCGCCGTGGATTTTTGGGTAAAATGACTGATGTCATTACGAAGTAGAATTAGTGGCGCAAAAAATAAGCCATAATATGGATTTTTAGGTGCAAAATTGAAAGAGTTATGATTTTTTAAAGGTAAGGAGGAAAAAAAGAAAATTAAAAAAACGGAAAAACGCTGAGTCCTTAAAGGGTTAACGGACATTCTGTCAAAATATGTCCTTTATTTTACACTGGTCCCTCAGCATACAATGGTAATCCGTTCCAAATGGACCATCGTTTGTTGAAACCATCTTATGTTGAGGGATCCGTGCAATGTAAAGTATAGGACAGTGGTCTACAACCTGCGGACCTCCAGGTGTTGCAAAACTACAACACCCAGCATGCCCGGACATCCGTTGGCTGTCCGGGCATGCTGGGAGTTGTAGTTTTGCAACATCTGGAGGTCTGCAGGTTGAAGACCACTGGTATTGGAGGTTATATTCACGTGTCCCCGCCGCTCCGGACCATCACCGCTCGTCACCGCTGCCCTGGATGTCGCCTTCCATCGCTGTCGCCGCGTCCCCGACGCTCTGGTAAGGCCTCTGCTTCCCCGGCATCTTCGCTCTCCATCACCGCCATCACGCCGTTACGCACGCCGCTCCTATTGGATGACGGGACGGCGTGCGCAGCGACGTGATGATGACGATGGAGAGCGCCGACGATGCAGGGGATCCTGAAGAGGACGCGCCGGAGCCCCGAGGACAGGTAAGTGATCGTCAGCAGACCACACGGGGCACCGTAAACGGCTATCTGGTGGCAGCTGAAGCAGTCTGCGCTGCCGGATAGCCGTTTATGCGATGGCCCCGACATACAAAAGCATCGTATGTTAAAATGATCGTATGTCGGGGCCATCGTAGGTCGGGGGGTCACTGTAATTCCATGTGACATCCTGGTTGTGATGCTGTACTGAGCATGCTTAGACCGATCAGAATGGAATTATTTTTTTAAATCAACTGGTGCCAGAAAGTTAAACAGATTTGTAAATTACTTCTATTAAAAAATCTTAATCCTTCCAGTACTTATTAGCTGCTGAATACTACAGAGGAAATTGTTTTCTTTTTGGAACACAGTGCTCTCTGCTGACATCACAAGCACAGTGCTCTCTGCTGACATCTCTGTCCATTTTAGGAACTGTCCAGAGCAGCATATGTTCGCTATGGGGATTTTCTCCTACTCTGGACAGTTCTTACAATGGACAGAGATGTCAGCAGAGAGCACTGTGCTTGTGATGTCAGCAGAGAGCACTGTGTTCCTCTGTAGTATTCAGCAGCTAGTAAGTACTGGAAGGATTAAGATTTTTTAATATAAGTAATTTACAAATCTGTTTAATTTTCTGGCACCAGTTGATTTAAAAAAAAAATTAAAGCGTACCTGTCAGATCTCAATAAAAAAAAATAAAAAAAAATATCTGTTACTCAGTAGCTCATCCTGATCATTTACATGTATTTTTTGTATGTATATATCACTGATATATCACTAAAAATAGCATATTAAAGCTGCTCACTGTCTTTTACATCTTGTCAAAGGGAGGGTGTGTGCCCTTCTCTTGCCTGTACTGTGATGACTCCTCCCCCCTACTTCACTCTGCTGACTTACTGATCTTGGGAGTCTGGCAGCCCTGCTCTGTAACCCTTTCCTCTCTGGCTTTATGCTGTACACACACGCACACACACACAAACACAATGATTATTGGAGATTGCCCGTACTCTACCACCAAAGACAATATGTTGAGTGTATAACTTACATCTTCCTATGTCATTCATGTGTGTCATCCTTTGTAATTTAGGAATAGTTGGAAATAAAGTGTTTGGATAACTCTTTTTTTTGCCACAGTGTTGCCTTCAGCTGTGTACCTACAGCTTTTGCAAAACTACATCTCCCAGCATGCCCAGACGTCCTTCAACTGTCCAGGCATGCTTGGAGTTGTCGTTTTGCAATAGCTGGAGGCACATGATTGGTAAAAACTGTTACAGCAGTGTTGCTGCAGCCTGTGTTCCTCCTGCAGCCTTGTCAATCAGACATCTCGTGTCCATGACCCTTGGACAAGTGCATGCTTCTGTGGGACTCATCAGTGTCCCAGGAGGTATGAGGACCCCTAGTGGTGGGATTTTCAAAGGCAGTTTTCTTTAATAAAAAGTGATTTTTTTTTTAAAGAAGTATATTAGAAAAACTATTGTTTTGCCAAGATGTACAAAATATAAAAAGTTTTTATATCTGACAGTGCCCATTTAAAGGGGTACTCCACTGTCCAGCGTTCGGAACATTTAGTTTTAAACATTGTGTTCGTGCTGCGGGGGTCGGCTATGCCCCCTCGTGCTGTCAGGCCATGCCCCCTCAATGCAAGTCTATGGAAGGGGCGTGGTGGCCACCACTCCCCTCCCATAGACTTACATTGAGTGTGTGTGGCTTGACATGACAGGGGCGTGGCCTACCCCTGCAGCACGCACATTTTGGATAACGCCATCTTACGAGCTTTTCTTCTTCTTATTTTTACGTATTCTGTTCACTGTAAACAGAGCAGCGCAGCGTTCACAACACGTGCGTCATAGTGAAAATATTTTGACACTACGACGTGGAGGAAAAGCTGCCAGGGGCTTAAGAAACGCCTTAAGATCTATTTAAGGAGGCTAAATAAACAGAGTTCTTATACAGGATCTTGTGTACTCGGCGGCGGAGGAGGAGAGGCGCTTCCTTCACTTTACATTCTCAATAATATTGTGTCTTATCTCAGGAAACAACAGATCAGACAATATTCTGGGGCTCAATGCTCTTCTGGGCTCTTCCCTTTACTAACTGCAGTATAAATCAATGAAAATGTCTTTGCAGCAAGCAGTAAAGCAGAACAGCTGGCAGGTGGCACTGATCACTGTGATCATTGGATGGAGAAATCTCATATTGTTTTCTATATAACTATCAGTCCAGAAGAATGTGGATGGCAGAAGATCTGAAGAGAACAAATGACAAGATGACTGGGCAGACTTATCTCACAGAACAGACTTATTATCTCACAGAACAGACTTCTTATCCCACAGAACAGACTCATCTCACAGAACAGTCTTATTATCTCACAGAAGAGACTTATTATCCCACAGAACAGACTCATCTCACAGAATAGTCTTATTATCCCACAGAACAGACTCATCTCACAGAACAGTCTTATTATCCCACAGAACAGACTCATCTCACAGAACAGACTCGTTTCACAGAACAGTCTTATTATCTCACAAAACAGACTTATTATCCCACAGAACAGACTCATCTCACAGAACAGTCTTATTATCTCACAGAAGAGACTTATTATCCCACAGAACAGACTCATCTCACATAACAGTCTTATTATCCCACAGAACAGACTCATCTCACAGAACAGTCTTATTATCTCACAGAAGAGACTTATTATCCCACAGAACAGATTCATAACTTCACAGAACAGACTTATTACCTCACAGAACAGCCTTATTACCTCACAGAACAGCCTTATTACCTCACAGAACAGTCTTATTATCCCACAGAACAGATTTATAACCTCACAGAACATACTTATTATCTCACAGAACGGACTTATTATCTCACAGAACAGACTTATCTCACAGAACAGACTTATTATCTCACAGAACAGACTTCTTATCCCACAGAACAGACTCATCTCACAGAACAGTCTTATTATCTCACAGAAGAGACTTATTATCCCACAGAACAGACTCATCTCACAGAATAGTCTTATTATCCCACAGAACAGACTCATCTCACAGAACAGTCTTATTATCCCACAGAACAGACTCATCTCACAGAACAGACTCGTCTCACAGAACAGTCTTATTATCTCACAAAACAGACTTATTATCCCACAGAACAGACTCATCTCACAGAACAGTCTTATTATCTCACAGAAGAGACTTATTATCCCACAGAACAGACTCATCTCACATAACAGTCTTATTATCCCACAGAACAGACTCATCTCACAGAACAGTCTTATTATCCCACAGAACAGACTCATCTCACAGAACAGACTTATTATCCCACAGAACAGACTTATTATCCCACAGAACAGACTCATTATCCCACAGAACAGACTCGTCTCACAGAACAGTCTTATTATCTCACAAAACAGACTTATTATCCCACAGAACAGACTCATCTCACAGAACAGTCTTATTATCTCACAGAAGAGACTTATTATCCCACAGAACAGACTCATCTCACAGAACAGACTTATTATCCCACAGAACAGACTTATTATCCCACAGAACAGACTCATCTCACAGAACAGACTCATTATCCCACAGAACAGACTCATCTCACAGAACAGTCTTATTATCTCACAGAAGAGACTTATTATCCCACAGAACAGACTCATCTCACAGAACAGACTTATTATCCCACAGAACAGATTCATAACTTCACAGAACAGACTTATTACCTCACAGAACAGCCTTATTACCTCACAGAACAGCCTTATTACCTCACAGAATAGTCTTATTATCCCACAGAACAGATTTATAACCTCACAGAACATACTTATTATCTCACAGAACGGACTTATTATCTCACAGAACAGCTTATTACTTCACAGGGCAGACTTATTATCTCACAGAACAAACTTACTACCTTACAGGGAAGACTTACTATGTCACAGGGCAAACTTAATATCTTATGAAACAGACTTACCTCACAAGGCAGACTTATTATCTCAAAGAGCAGACTTATTACCTCACACGGCAGACATACTATGTCACAGTGCAGGCTGATTATCTCACAGAACAGACATTACCTGTTAGGCCAGACTTTTTACCTCACAATGCAGACTTATTATCTCACAGATCAGACTTATTACCTCATACACCAGACCTACTACCTCGCATAGCATGCTTATTATCTCACAGAACTGACTAATTGAGTCACAGGGCAGATGATCTCACATTTCACACATGTTATCACAAAGGGAGAACTTATATCATAAGACAAGAGTTATTATCTCAAAATGAAGATTTCTATCAAAGAGCAGACTTATTATCTCACAGGGCAAACAAAATATCTAATAAAACAGACGTACCTCACAGGACAGACTTACTATCTTCTAGAACAGACTGATTACCTCACCAGGCAGACTTATTATTTCCAACAGTAGAAGTATTACCTCACAGGGCAGACATACCATGTCACAGTGCAGACTTATTATCTCACAGAACAGACTTATTACCTAATAGGCCACACTTTTTACCTCACAGTGCAGACTTATTATCTTACAGATCAGACTTATTACCTGATAGGCCACACTTTTTACCTCACAGTACAGACTTATTATCTTACAGATGAGACTTATTACCTAATACACCAGACTTACTACCTCACAGAGCATGCTTATTATCTCACAGGGAAGACTTAATATCTCACAGATCAGACTTATTACCTCATACACCAGACTTATGATTTCACGAGCCACACTAGAGAGGCAGCGGGAGATCTGGGAGGTAAACAAGTGGCTCAGAAACTGGTGTAGGGTTCATGGAGAACTGTTCATGGAGAGAAAAATCCTGATAGGGGTTATAAGCTATAAGCCACCAAACATAATGGAAGAGACAGAAGATCAATTACTGAGGCAAATAAACAGCAAATCAGAATGAGGTGATAATAATGGAGCCTTTATCCTGATATAAACTGGAGACTGAGTCCTGAGAATCAGGTTTCTGACTATAATAAAGACAATTATCTGTCCCAAATGGTGCAGAGCCCGACCAGAGGGGGCGCCCTACTAGACTTATTATTAACCAACAGACCTGACCAGAGGAGGCGCCCTACTAGACTTAATATTAACCAACAGACCTGACCAGAGGGGGCGCCCTACTAGACTTAATATTAACCAACAGACCTGACCAGAGGGGGCGCCCTACTAGACTTAATATTAACCAACAGACCTGACAGAGTAACTAATGTGCAGGTAGAAGGACAGCTAGGAAATAGTGATCATAATTTAATACATTATAACTTGTTCTTCAATAAGGGGATCTCTCGAGGGGCCACAAAAACAATGAACTTTAGGAAGGAAAAGTCCGATCAACTCAGAGAAGCCCTTAACAATATAAAATGGGAAATGTCCTCAAAAACAAGAATACTGACACTAAATGGGAGACTTTAAAAAATATCTTAAATTCTCACTGTAAGATGTATAAACCTTATGGGAATAAAAGGGTCAGAAATAAAAGAAAACCAATATGGATGAATAAAAATGTTAAGGGGGCAATAAATGACAAAAATAAAGCATTTAAACTACTAAAAGAGGACGGCATTGAAGAAGCATTAAAAGCTATAGAGAAAAATGTAAAATATGTAAAAAAACAGATAAAAGCCGCAAAAATAGAGACAGAAAGACTCATTGCCAAAGAGAGCGCCCCCTTACCATAGACTTTCGTTGAGGGGGCAGGCGAAACGTCATGAGGGGGCGGGCGAGACGTCACGAGGGGGTCGGGCGTGACGTCACGCCCGGCGGCCGCGAACACTGAAGCCCGCACAAAGCGTTGGGAGTGAGCGGAGCTCCGAAAGTCAGGGCAGCACACAACCCCTTTAACTATATAAATAGCAAAAAGGTTAAAAAGTGTAGGCCTTTAAAAAACGATAGAGAAGAAATTGTAAACAGGGATAACGAAAAAGCAAATATATTAAAAAATTCTTCTCCACTGTATTCACCGAGGAAAATGAAATGCCAGGTGAAATACAGCGAGATAGGGTAAACTCCACAGTACAGGTCACCTGTCTAACCCAGGAAGAAGTACAGGTCACCTGTCTAACCCAGGAAGAAGTACAGTGCCGAATACAAAAAATCTAAATAGACAAATCACCAGGTTCAGATGGCATTCACCCCCGTGTTCTAAAGGAATTAAGTAATGTAATAGACAGACCCCTATTTTTAATATTCAGGGACTCAATAGTAACAGGGACTGTTCTCCAGGACTGGTGCATGGCAAATGTGGTGCCAATATTTAAAAAGGGGTCAAAAGGTGACCTCGGGAATTAAAGACCTGTTAGTTTAATCTCGGTTGTATGTAAATTGTTTGAGGGTTTTCTAAGAGATGCTATTTTGGAATATCTTGATAAAACTAAATGTATGACCCCATATCACATGGTTTTATGAGGGATCGGTCCTGTCAAACAAACCTGATCAGCTTTTATGAGGAGGTGAGCTCCAGATTGGACCAGGGGGAATCGCTGGATGTCGTATATCTGGATTTTCCAAAGCATTTGATTCGGTGCCACATAAAAGATTGGTGCATGAAATGAGAGGGATTGGTCTGGGGGAGAATGTGTGTAAGTGGGTAAGTAACTGACTCAGTGATAGGAAACAGAGGGTGGTTATTAATGGTACTTATTCTGATTGGGTGACTGTTACTACTGGGGACCACAGGGGTCAGTCTTGGGTCCTGTCCTATTTAATATATTTATTAATGACCTTGTAGAGGGGTTGAATAGTAAAGCAAGTATAGCAATCTTTGCAGATGAAACTAAACTCTGTAAAGTGGCAAACACAATAGAGGACAGTGCACTGTGTATAGCTGATAACACAATAGTGGACAGTGCACTGTGTATAGCAGATAACACAATAGAGGACAGTTACAAATGGAACTAGATAGGCTGGAGGTTTGGGCTGGGAAGTGGCAGATGAGGTTCATCACTGATAAATGTAAGGTAATGCACATGGGGAGGAAAAATCCGGCCTGGGATTATGTATTAAATGGGAGCACACTAGAGACGGCTGATGTGGAAAAGGACTTGGGAGTTTTAGTTAACAGTAAATTTAGCTGTAGAGACCAGTGTCGGGCAGCTGCTGCCAAGGCAAATAAAATCATGGGGGGCATCAATAGGGGAATAGATGCCCACGACAAGGAAATAATTGTACCTCTGTACAAATCACTAGTCAGACCACACATAGAATACTGTGTACAGTACTGGTCAGACCACACATAGAGTACTGTGTACAGTACTGGTCAGACCACACATAGAATACTGTGTACAGTACTGGTCAGACCACACATAGAATACTGTGTACAGTACAGGTCAGACCACACATAGAAAACTGTGTACAGTACTGGTCAGACCACACATAGAATACTGTGTACAGTACTGGTCAGACCACACATAGAATACTGTGTACAGTACTGGTCAGACCACACATAGAATACTGTGTACAGTACTGGTCAGACCACACATGGAATGCTGTGTACAGTACTGGTCAGACCACACATGGAATACTGTGTACAGTACTGGTCAGACCACACATAGAATACTGTGTACAGTACTGGTCAGACCACACATGGAATACTGTGTACAGTACTGGTCAGAACACACAGAGAATACTGTGTACAGTACTGGTCAGACCACACATAGAATGCTCTGTACAGTACTGGTCAGACCACACATAGAATACTGTGCACAGTACTGGTCAGACTACACATAGAATACTGTGTACAGTACTGGTCAGACCACACATAGAATACTGTGTACAGTACTGGTCAGTAGTGTTGAGCAGCATAGGCCATATTCGAATTCGCGAATATTCGCGAATATATGGACGAATATTCGTCATATATTCGCGAATATTCGCATATTCGTAATATCCTCGTTTTATTTTCGCATGCGCGAAAAATCGCGTATGCGGAAATTTGCATAAAAATTTACATAAACGGAAATTCGCATATGCTCATTTTCGCATATGCGAAAATTTGCACGCCAGTTTCACACAGTACTATTAGAGCCTTCTTTACACCACACAAGCTGGAAGGAGAGAGGGATGATCACTGTGATGTGTACTGTGAAAAAAAAAAAAAAAACGAATATTCGTAATTACGAATATATAGTGCTATATTCGCGAATATTCGCGAATTTGCGAATATGCGATATTCACGAATAAAATTTGCTTTGCGAATATTCGCGAGCAACACTACTGGTCAGACCACACATGGAATACTGTGTACAGTACTGGTCAGACCACACATGGAATACTGCGTACAGTACTGGTCAGACCACACATAGAATACTGTGTACAGTACTGGGCAGACCACACATGGAATACTGCGTACAGTACTGGTCAGACCACACATAGAATACTGTGTACAGTACTGGTCAGACCACACATGGAATACTGCGTACAGTACTGGTCAGACCACACATGGAATACTGTGTACAGTACTGGGCAGACCACACATAGAATACTGTGTACAGTACTGGTCAGACCACACATAGAATACTGTGTACAGTACTGGTCAGACCACACATAGAATACTGTGTACAGTACTGGGCAGACCACACATAGAATACTGTGTACAGTACTGGTCAGACCACACATAGAATACTGTGTACAGTACTGGTCAGACCACACATAGAATACTGTGTACAGTACTGGTCAGACCACACATAGAATACTGTGTACAGTACTGGTCAGACCACACATAGAATACTGTGTACAGTACTGGTCAGACCACACATAGAATACTGTGTACAGTACTGGTCAGACCACACATAGAATACTGTGTACAGTACTGGTCAGACCACACATAGAATACTGTGTACAGTACTGGTCAGACCACACATAGAATACTGTGTACAGTACTGGTCAGACCACACATAGAATACTGTGTACAGTACTGGTCAGACCACACATAGAATACTGTGTACAGTACTGGTCAGACCACACATAGAATACTGTGTACAGTACTGGTCAGACCACACATAGAATACTGTGTACAGTACTGGTCAGACCACACATAGAATACTGTGTACAGTACTGGTCAGACCACACATAGAATACTGTGTACAGTACTGGTCAGACCACACATAGAATACTGTGTACAGTACTGGTCAGACCACACATGGAATACTGCGTACAGTACTGGTCAGACCACACATGGAATACTGTGTACAGTACTGGTCAGACCACACATGGAATACTGCGTACAGTACTGGTCAGACCACACATGGAATACTGTGTACAGTACTGGGCAGACCACACATAGAATACTGTGTACAGTACTGGTCAGACCACACATAGAATACTGTGTACAGTACTGGTCAGACCACACATAGAATACTGTGTACAGTACTGGGCAGACCACACATAGAATACTGTGTACAGTACTGGTCAGACCACACATAGAATACTGTGTACAGTACTGGTCAGACCACACATAGAATACTGTGTACAGTACTGGTCAGACCACACATAGAATACTGTGTACAGTACTGGTCAGACCACACATAGAATACTGTGTACAGTACTGGTCAGACCACACATAGAATACTGTGTACAGTACTGGTCAGACCACACATAGAATACTGTGTACAGTACTGGTCAGACCACACATAGAATACTGTGTACAGTACTGGTCAGACCACACATAGAATACTGTGTACAGTACTGGTCAGACCACACATAGAATACTGTGTACAGTACTGGTCAGACCACACATAGAATACTGTGTACAGTACTGGGCAGACCACACATAGAATACTGTGTACAGTACTGGTCAGACCACACATAGAATACTGTGTACAGTACTGGTCAGACCACACATAGAATACTGTGTACAGTACTGGTCAGACCACACATAGAATACTGTGTACAGTACTGGTCCGACCACTCATAGAATACTGTGTACAGTACTGGTCAGACCACACATAGAATACTGTGTACAGTACTGGTCAGACCACACATAGAATATTGTGTACAGTACTGGTCAGACCACACATAGAATACTGTGTACAGTACTGGTCAGACTACACCTAGAATACTGTGTACAGTACTGGTCAGACCACACATAGAATACTGTGTACAGTACTGGTCAGACCACACATAGAATACTGTGTACAGTACTAGTCAGACCACACATAGAATACTGTGTACAGTACTGGGCACCAGTGTACAAGAAAGATATAGTGGAGCTGGAGAGGGTTCAAAGACGGGCAACCAGAGTATTACAGGGAATGGGAGGACTACAGTACCCAGAAAGATTATCAGAATTAGGGTTATTTAGTTTAGAAAAAAGAAGGCTTATTGGGCGACCTAATAACTATGTATAAATATATCAGGGGACAGTACAGAGATCTCTCCATGATCTATTTATACCCAGGACTGTATCTATAACAAGGGGGCATCCTCTACATCTACAGGAAAGAAGGTTTCTACACCAGCACAGATGGGGTTCTTTACTGTAAGAGCAGTGAGACTGTGGAATTCTCTGCCTGAGGAGGTGTCATGGTGAACTCTGTAAAAGAATTTAAAAGGGGTCTGGATGCATTTTTGGAGAATAATAACATTACAGGTTATGTATAATAGATTTATAGGGACAGAACGTTGATCCAGGGATTTATTCTGATGTCATATTTGGAGTCGGGAAGGAATTTTTACCTCTAGTATGAGGGGTTTTGCCTTCCTCTGGATCAGTAGGGACTCATTAGGGATATAGGTTGAACTTGATGGACTCTGGTCTTTTTTCAACCTTACAAACTATGTTACTTTAAAGCAGGCTTATCACACATTTTTATCACAAAGGGGAGACTTCTTATAAGGGAAGGCTTGTATCAGAATTATCATCTCACTATGCAGAATTGTCTCAAAGGGATGACCTGTCACAGAGCAGACTTACTATATCACTGAACGGACTTATTGGCTCATACAATAACTCCTCGTTATTAGTTCATAATATTACATGTTATCTCAACAACTCTATCTTAATATTGACTAAGTATTTACCAAACAGTTTGTCCCCAGCTGTTGGCAAACTACAACTCCCAGCATGTCCGGACAGCCAAAGGCTGTTCGGGCATGCTGGAAGTAATGGTTTTGTAACAGCTGGAGACACGCTGTTTGGAAAACCCTGATCTGACTTATTAGCTCATAGGAATGAATGATTATGTCACTGCAATGACAAAGCCATAAACTATCTCCCAGCACTTATCAGCTCATTGCATTACTTCCTGGGGTCCAATTTATTATCTCCGAGCGCTGACTTGTTATCTCAGAGCAACAACTTGTCCTGGATCTGAACATTTCTGTAGCGGCTATTTTAGGATCGCTCTACTATCCGACAGCCCAGAGCGATGGATTCCGATTATTTATGTTGCAGCCAATACTCAATCACTAAGTAAATAATATAATGGGATACATTGTGTCTGCTCCGAAATGTGCATTTATATCAAAAGCTCCTGATAGCGCAGAACTGTATTCTTCTGAATTGTGAAATATCACTTGAAATATACGGAGATCAATAGGGGAAAAGTATTACAGTAAAATGTGGATAGACAAAAATCATATATTCATGTCTGAACAGGATCTTACGAACATTACACGAGTGTAGCTGTGGCGCTCAAATGTTTGTAAATTGTTCAGAACTTTCTTTATTTGTGCAAGAACTATAATACCGCCTCCAATGTACAAGAATATAACTACTATAATACTGCCCCCTATATACAAGAATATAACTACTATAATACTGCTCCTGTATACAAGAATATAACTACTATAATACTGCTCCTATATACAAGAATATAACTACTATAATACTGCTCCTATATATACAAGAATATAACTACTATAATACTGCTCCTATATACAAGAATATAACTACTATAATACTGCTCCTATATACAAGAATATAACTACTATAATACTGCTCTTATATACAAGAATATAACTACTATAATACTGCTCCTATATACAAGAATATAACTACTATAATACTGCTCCTATATACAAGGATATAACTACTATAATACTGCTCCTATATACAAGAATATAACTACTATAATACTGCCCCTATATACAAGAATATAACTACTATAATATTCCTATATACAAGAATATAACTACTATAATACTGCTCCTATATACAAGAATATAACTACTATAATACTGCCTCCTATATATACAAGAATATAACTACTATAATACCGCCTCCAATGTACAAGAATATAACTACTATAATACTGCTCCTATATACAAGAATATAACTACTATAATACTGCTCCTATATACAAGAATATAATTACTATAATACTGCCTCCTATATACAAGAATATAACTACTATAATACTGCCTCCTTTATACAAGAATATAACTACTATAATACTGCTCCTATATACAAGAATATAACTACTATAATACTGCTCCTATATACAAGAATATAACTACTATAATACTGCTCCTATATACAAGAATATAACTACTATAATGCTGCCTCCAATGTACAATAATATAACTACTATAAGGAAAGTGTAGAAGGAAATGGCACTGTCCAGATGTATTGGATGAGTTTTGGTAGTGATTGTACTTCCAGGAGATCGGGTAAGCAGACATGCGATGGGGGTGCAGGTTAAACAGAAAAAGTCCAACAATAGGTGCAAGTGTAGAAGGAAAAAACCGCACTCACCCACTTTAAATGTGCTGCAAACAAGGAGATTTTTATTCAGCCGGGGGTCAAAGTCCGGAACAGGTGGAGGAAGTGGAGGAGAGAAATGCAACTAGTTTCGCTCACAAAGGAGCTTTATCCAGCTAATGTGCCACCCTGGCACATTAGCTGGATAAAGCTCCTTTGTGAGCGAAACTAGTTGCATTTCTCTCCTCCACTTCCTCCACCTGTTCCGGACTTTGACCCCCGGCTGAATAAAAATCTCCTTGTTTGCAGCACATTTAAAGTGGGTGAGTGCGGTTTTTTTCCTTCTACACTTGCATATATAACTACTATAATACTGCTCCTGTATACAAGAATATAACTACTATAATACTGCTCCTATATACTAGAATATAACTACTATAATACTGCCCCTATATACAAGAATATAAGTACTATAATACTGCTCCTATATACAAGAATATAACTACTATAATACTGCCCCTATATACAAGAATATAACTACTATAATACTGCTCCTATATACTAGAATATAACTACTATAATACTGCTCCTATATACAAGAATATAACCACTATAATACTGCTCCTATATACAAGAATATAACTACTATAATACTGCTCCCTATATACAAGAATATAACTACTATAATACTGCTCCTATATACTAGAATATAACTACTATAATACTGCTCCTATATACAAGAATATAACTACTATAATACTGCTCCTATATACAAGAATATAACTACTATAATACTGCTCCTATATACAGGAATATAACTACTATAATACTGCTCCTATATACAAGAATATAACTACTATAATACTGCACCTATATACAAGCATATACCTACAATAATCCTGCTTGTTATAGATTTCTATAGACTTGTAGTCGTGTATACACTCTGGTTTGCATTGCTCTTTATGTTGTTCTATACCCAGCGTTGTTATGTGTGTGGGGGAACTCTTTCAGTAGTCAGGCCTGCTATTTTTTATTGTTCCCCCACCGGTTATAATCACAGGCTGAGGCTCGGTGAGTGGCGGTATTCTCTCGCTCTCTCCGCTGCGCACATCATCAAATAATTTTTTGGTTATAATTTGCCCTTCAGAGATCGGCAGAAGGTGTCAGCAGGCGACTATTGAGCGTTCAGAAAGGGATTGAGGCTTTGTTGCTCTCGGAGTCGGCGAATTAGCTCTGACTGCGACGTAGATGAGTAAATAAATACCTTCACTAAGGATATAACTAGCACTTACGAATACGGCGGCGGCAAATCATAGCGTGAATACTGATACGGTGAGTAAGGATCTCCCAGACTATGGATTCTCACCACGATGCAGCGCAATGGGATCGCGTTAATCCCAGAGATTACTTGGATTATTTCACTATAGCGATACATAAATTCTTTATAGTAAAACAAGCGCACAGTAATATAAATGATGTCATATCCGGTGACTTATGGTGTCATGACCAGATACATCACACCCCCAGGAGACACAAATGGCGAATTCTTCATCATCACAGATTTTTGCGCAATGTAAAACCTGCTGCATACCATGTGTGGTTTCTCAGTTGCTGCAGAAAATGTTCATAAATTTAGGCAAATCACAGGAAGCCCCTGGATAGGGCAAAAAGGGATGAAAAGCGCACACACATTACTACGCCAGCGCATCACTAGTGCACACTTCTGCAGAATTTTTTTTCATAAATTCATTTGTGATAAATTTAGCGCAGAACAAGAAAAAAGAATGTCAGCGCTGACAACACAAAAATAGTAGCGTCCACAAGGAATATTTGTAGTTTAGGCGCTGGTAAAGATATGGTGCTAATTAGAAATGAGCACATTTTTTTTTGAAAAATTCAATTCGGCCAATTCGCCAAATTTGGTTCAGTCCGAATTTATTTGCGGCAAATCGTTATTAAAAATGGCTATTTCTGGCCTACAGAGAGCCTCAATAGGGGGTGCCGAACACTTTGCCTTGGTGTGACATGCATAGGGTGTGTGCTGGGTTAGTGAAATAATACTGTTATTCAGTAAGACATGAAGATTAGAGGCATCAATATTAGATTCACTGTCGCAGAGGGGCACAATGACAGAGCCTGGAGGTGGCATCAGTATGAGGAGACTATATAGTGACTGAATGACACAGCCTGGAGGTGGCGGCAGCATGAGGAGAACATATAGTGGCTGAATGACAGCCTGGAGGTGGCGGCAGCATGAGGAGACCATATAGTGCCCGAATGAGCCAGCCTGGAGGTGGCAACAGCATGATGAGTTCATAGGGCCTCACAAGGGGTAAGGTTAAAATATTTTTTAACTTTTAAATTTCAAATAGATGAACCTAAAATGTTTTATTTAATGTGCCAGCAGCATGAGGAGACCACATGGCTGCACAGTGACACAGTCTGGAGGTGGCAACAGCATGAGGAGACCATAATCTGGCAGAATGACACAGCATGGAGTTGGCGGCAGCATTTGGAGATCATATAGTGGCTGAATGACACAGCCTGGAGGTGACTGCAGCATGATGAGACCATTTAGTGGCTGAATGACACAGCGTTGAGGTGGCAGCAGCACTGATTGACTGCTACTGCTGCCGACTCCCTGAACCCCTGTTCCACTACCTTCTGGGAAGGTAGGCTCCCGTGAAGCAGGTGGTCTCCCCGGGGCACGTTTGGCTCAAGACTTACCACTTCTGCCACCATGCTGACTGCCAACCGTGCTACCGCCTTGCTGGCTCAGCTGCTGCCTCATGGGCAACCTGCAACTCTCTTCTCCTGATGATGATGAAGCCCCTTCTGCACCCGGCTCCCAAGTGCAATTGGCTTCATCATCATCGAGTTGTGTCTGCACATCACTGATGTCCTCCTCAGGTTCCTCAACAGTGTCTGCTTCAGGAGCCTGAATGCTCGCAACACCGCCCCCCACGTCACTCTCCTCATCACTACTTGGCTGCCTAGCGGACAAAGCGGCGGATGTCTCCTCCCCTTCTTGGCTGTCCAGTAGCTGCTGACTGTCCTCTAGATCGTCCTCACTGAATAGTGGAGCTGAACCCACAGCATAAGATACTTCTGTAGGAGAGGGAACAGCATAGGACAATGCAGTGGGAGGACAGGGACTGCTCCCGGGCCATGCCAACTGATGGTTGTGTCTGAGGAACCCACCGACTGTTGACTGGGGGTGTCAGATGTCACTTGTGATGAAGTGGATGACCGAGTTAACCAATCAATGACGACAGATGGGTTGCTGGTGGAGACCCGACCGATGCTGATACCGGGAGCTCAGGCCTCTCGCTGCGGCTCCTGCTGCCACTCGCCCCAAGTCTGCTGCCAACTCTGCTTGAAGTATTTAGGCCTCTGCCACTCCTCTGTGCACATCCTGGCACTTCTCTGCCTGACATATGTGGTGTTCCGGTACCACATTTCATACCGTACCTTGTGGTGGGGTCCCCAAAGTCAGTTCCTAAGAACAGTGGGGGTCCTCTTCTTTAGTTAACCCCTTGTCACCCCTCAGTTAGCTAAAATTCATGTAAATAAAAGTGTAAATATGTATATTTAGGATGCCTACCTTGCTAGCGTCGCAAGACCTGCGGGTCATGTGACTTGGTTCACAGAACTCTATGGTTTGCTAAAGGACCTTTGGTGGTTTTAGTCACGTGATCACCCACAATGCCGTGTAACGGTGAGTGACAGTTGTTATGGACCAATCCAAAACGGCTCAGCCCCTGCCCATATAAGGGAGCTGCGGCCATGATTCTCTCTCTTGGGTTGCTGTCAATGAACGAGGTAGGACCTCCGCAACTTTCAATTACGTTTACTAGGCAAAAGCCTTGCGGCCTCGGCCTATACCAAAGCGGTTATACTCCAATAATTCCCCGCTACTCTCCGCAAGATCACTGGACCTAAACGCACCCCTGAATCCAGCGGATCTATTCCACGGAATCTTTTAGAAGCTAAATTGAGCTTATCTGATCCCAACCAGCTATCAATCGCTTCTCAACTATAAATAGACTTTTTTATCTGGACTGTTATTGATATTGCCTGCTACAGAAAATCTTCAGTAAAAGTTCCTGCAAGTTTTCAGTTAAACAGTGGTTGTGGACAATTCATTTATTACGCACTCACCTATCGCTCTTGAGAAGGGTGGCGATAGGCCCAGCACCATTTCAGTATTTAACCCGCACCCTGGCGTCACGAGTGACAAGGGTTAACAGCACCCTTTATTATTCAGAACAGTAACACCCCAACTACCCTACACCCCCACAAGGCTATACCACAAAGTGCCCACCACACATACTTAGTGCGTATATGAGGGGAGTACAATACGCTTCACTACACTTGAAACAGTATTTGTCTAGAACAGCAGCAGGTGTGTATTTTTCTCTGGCCTTTCACAGTATCTAGGCCCTTAAAGGGGTACTCCGCCCCTAGACATCTTATCCCCTATCCAAAGGATAGGGGATAAGATGTCAGATCGCTGCGGTCCCGCTGCTGGGGACCCCCGGGATTGCCGCTGCGGCACCCCGCTGTCATTACTGCACAGAGCTAGTTCGCTCTGTGTGTAATAACGGGCGATACATGGGACGGAACAGCGTGACGTCATGGCTCCGCCCCTCGTGACATCACAGTCAGCGCCCTTAATACAAGTCTATGGCAGGGGGCGCAACGACCGCCACGCCCCCTCCCATAGACTCGTATTGAGGGGGCGGGCCGTGACGTCACGAGGGGCGGGGCCGTGACTTAACGATGCTCCGGCCCCTGTACTGCCCGTCATTACGTGCAGAGCGAACTCGCTCTGTGCAGTAATGATGGCGGGGTGCCGCAGCAGCAATCCCGGGGGTCCCCAGCAGCGGGACCGCAGCGATCTGACATCTTATCCCCTATCCTTTGGATAGGGGATAAGATGTCTAGGGGTAGAGTACCCCTTTAAAGGAGTAATCTGGCGCGCACTTTTTTCCTTTTATCCCATCCGGGCTGCAAAATAAAAGAAAACACACTTTCTCTTACCTGCCAACGAGCCCCCAGAGCTCCGGTACAGGTGTTCGGTCCCCAGGCTGTATTCTTCTTACTTCCTGTTAGCCCGGCACGTCACATGGAGCTTCAGCCTATCACTGGCCGCAGCGATGTCCCGCCTCGGCCAGTGATAGGCTGAAGCTCCGTATGACGTGCCGGGCTAACAGGAAGTAAGAAGAATACAGCCCGGGGACCGAACACCTGTACCGGAGTGTACCGGAGCTCCGGGGGCTCGTTGGCAGGTAAGAGAAAGTGTGTTTTCTTTTATTTTGCAGCCCGGATGGGATAAAATGAAAAAAGTGTGCGCTGGAGTACTCCTTTAAGACTTTAACAGGAACAAATTTGTACACTACCTATGTACGCACAGATTACACTTAATAGAGGACAATACTCTCCGCTCTGCAACCTGTATTAGGCACTAATATCAGGTGATTATGGCTTTTAGTGCTCTGCTCACCCTAACTGGCTGACTACTATTAGCTTTTCAGTTGTTGTACACACCAGTGCTGCAGCATGCAGTCGCTGTGTACTACACCCAAAATTGCACTCTCTCTCTCAATCTCTCTTCCTTCCCTATCAGTACTTCTAGGCTGGATTTGGGCTTGAGGGGAATCGCTGCTTTAAAAAAGCTTTTCTGTGCAACACACACTGCTCCCTGTCCCTCTCTGTAATAGAACGCTGATGTGGCTGGGAGGTGAATCACTGCTGTAAAAAGGCTTTTATGTGCAACACACAGCGCTCCCTGTCCCTCTCTGTAATAGAACGCTCATGTGACTGGGAGGTGAATCACTGCTGTAAAAAGGCTTTTATGCGCAACACACAGCGCTGTCTGTCCCTCTCTGTAATAGAACGCTCATGTGACTGGGAGGTGAATCACTGCTGTAAAAAGGCTTTTATGCGCAACACACAGCGCTGTCTGTCCCTCTCTGTAATAGAACGCTCATGTGACTGGGAGGTGAATCACTGCTGTAAAAAGGCTTTTCTGTGCAACACACACTGCTCCCTGTCCCTCTCTGTAATAGAACGCTCATGTGACTGGGAGGTGAATCACTGCTGTAAAAAGGCTTTTATGTGCAACACACAGCGCTGTCTGTCCCTCTCTCTCTCTCTGCAATAAATTGCCGAGATGGCTGTCGATTATATAGGGCAGTGACATCACAGGGGTGATTGGCTGCTGATAGGCTGCATGCTGCATGTGATTCAGGGTCATTCCACCTACCCCCCTTGCCGCCTTCCCAGAGTTCCTTGCCCCATGTCCTCACATGTGGATCTGCCATCTTAGATGCCCTGGAGCCTGGACCTCACTAAATGGAGTTTAATGAAGTGATTCGGATTCGTTGCAAAGCAAATTTTTCCTGAAATTCCTAATGAATTTGGATTTGTCAGATTCGATTCACTCATCCCTAGTGCTAATCTTGTGTTCTGGAGCCATGGTAGGTATGTGTGGGTTGGGGGTCCTTGGTAACATAACAAAGTAACATAGTCTATAAGGTTGAAAAAGACCAGAGTCCATCGAGTTCAACCTAATTTCTACTGTGTTGATCTAGAAGAAGGCAAAAACCTCCATGAGGCTGATGCCAATTGCCCCATGTGAGGAAAAATTCCTTCCAAACTGCAATATGGCATCAGAATAATGAACGTCCCCATGAATCTAGTATCCATAACCTGTAATATCATATTTTTGAACTTGTTTATTGAGTCAGACATCACAGCATCATGTGGATAGAGTTCCATAGTCTCAATGCTCTTACAGGAAAGAATCCTATATCATTACATTATGTGGAGAGAGTTCCATAGTCTCAATGCTCTTACAGGAAAGAATCCTATATAATTACATTATGTGGAGAGAGTTCCATAGTCTCACTGCTCTTACAGTAAAGAATCCTATATCATTACATTATGTGGAGAGAGTTCCATAGTCTCACTGCTCTTACAGTAAAGAATCCTATATCATTACATTATGTGGAGAGAGATCCATAGTCTCACTGCTCTTACAGTAAAGAATCTCTGTCTGTGATAATGGGGAAACCTTCTTTCCTCTAGACGTAGAGGATGCCCCCTTGTCATGGTTACCAGCCTCAGTATAAAAAGATCCCTATAAAGATCTCTGTTCTGTCCATTGATACATTGTCGCCTCCTCTGCACCCCCTCCAGTTCGGCCATGTCCTTCTTATATACAGGTGCCCAGAATTGGACACAATTCTCCATATGTGGTCTGACTAATGATTTATACAGAGGTAACTATGTCCTTGTCACGAGCCTCTATACCTCTCTATACATCACATTAATTTGTTAGCCTTGGCAGCCGCTGCCTGGCACTGATCACTAAACAAGAGTCTTTTTTTGGTAGACTTTTGACCTAATGTCCTATTATTTAGCAAATACAATAATTGTACATTTTGTTTTTATGGCCCAAGTGCCTCACTTAACATTTATCCATATTAAACTTAATTTCCCATGTCTGTTCCCCGCGCCTCCAGCTTCCCCAGATCCCTCTGTAATATTATGTATCCTCCTCTGTGGTGATCACCTCTACTCTGTAATCCCTCTATAAGGTCATTAATAAATGTATTGAAAAGAAGGGGACCCAGTACTGCCCCCTGTGGTCCCCACTTGTAACTGTCACCCAATCAGAGTAAGTTTCATTGATACTTCTCCTCTGCTTCCTGTCACTGAGCTAGTTGCTCACCCATTTACACATATCCCAGCCCTTCATTTTATGTACTAACCTTTTGGTAGGTATGCGTGGGTTGGGGTTCCTTGATAGATCTACCTGGGTTGGGGATCCTTGGTAGGTATGTAAGTGTGGGGATCCTTGGTAGGTATGAGTGGGCTGTGGGGTCCTTGGTAGGTATGTAAGGTCGGAGAGCCCCTGGGTAAGTATGCCTGGGTTGGGGTCTTTGGTAGGTATGTGTGGGCTGGGGGTCCTTGTTAGGTATGTGTGGGCTGGGGGTCCTTGTTAGGTATGAGTGGGCTGTGGGGTCCTTGGTAGGTATGTAAGGTCGGAGAGCCCCTGGGTAAGTATGCCTGGGTTGGGGTCTTTGGTAGGTATGTGTGGGCTGGGGGTCCTTGTTAGGTATGTGTGGGCTGGGGGTCCTTGTTAGGTATGTGTAGGCTGGGGGTCCTTGTTAGGTATGTGTGGGCTGGGGGTCCTTGTTAGGTATGTGTGGGCTGGGGGTCCTTGTTAGGTATGTGTGGGCTGGGGGTCCTTGTTAGGTATGTGTGGGCTGGGGGTCCTTGTTAGGTATGTGTGGGCTGGGGGTCCTTGTTAGGTATGTGTAGGCTGGGGGTCCTTGTGAGGTATGTGTGGGCTGGGGGTCCTTTTTAGGTATGTGTGGGCTGGGGGTCCTTGTTAGGTATGTGTGGGCTGGGGGTCCTTGTTAGGTATGTGTGGGCTGGGGGTCCTTGCTAGGTATGTGTGGGCTGGGGGTCCTTGTTAGGTATGTGTGGGCTGGGGGTCCTTTTTAGGTATGTGTAGGCTGGGGGTCCTTGTTAGGTATGTGTGGGCTGGGGGTCCTTGTTGGGTATGTGTAGGCTGGGGGTCCTTGTTAGCTATGTGTAGGCTGGGGGTCCTTGTTAGGTATGTGTAGGCTGGGGGTCCTTGTTAGGTATGTGTAGGCTGGGGGTCCTTGCTAGGTATGTGTGGGCTGGGGGTCCTTGTTAGGTATGTGTAGGCTGGGGGTCCTTGTTAGGTATGTGTAGGCTGGGGGTCCTTGTTAGGTATGTGTGGGCTGGGGGTCCTTGTTAGGTATGTGTAGGCTGGGGGTCCTTGTTAGGTATGTGTAGGCTATGGGTCCTTGTTAGGTATGTGTGGGCTGGGGGTCCTTGTTAGGTATGTGTAGGCTGGGGGTCCTTGTTAGGTATGTGTGGGCTGGGGGTCCTTGTTAGGTATGTGTAGGCTGGGGGTCCTTGTTAGGTATGTGTAGGCTGGGGGTCCTTGTTAGGTATGTGTGGGCTGGGGGTCCTTGTTAGGTATGTGTAGGCTGGGGGTCCTTGTTAGGTATGTGTGGGCTGGGGGTCCTTGTTAGGTATGTGTAGGCTGGGGGTCCTTGTTAGGTATGTGTGGGCTGGGGGTCCTTGTTAGGTATGTGTGGGCTGGGGGTCCTTGTTAGGTATGTGTGGGCTGGGGGTCCTTGTTAGGTATGTGTGGGCTGGGGGTCCTTGTTAGGTATGTGTAGGCTGGGGGTCCTTGTTAGGTATGTGTGGGCTGGGGGTCCTTGTTAGGTATGTGTGGGCTGGGGGTCCTTGTTAGGTATGTGTGGGCTGGGGGTCCTTGTTAGGTATGTGTGGGCTGGGGGTCCTTGTTAGGTATGTGTGGGCTGGGGGTCCTTGTTTGGTATGTGTAGGCTGGGGGTTCTTGTTAGGTATGTGTAGGCTGGGGGTCCTTGTTAGGTATGTGTAGGCTGGGGGTTCTTGTTAGGTATGTGTAGGCTGGGGGTTCTTGTTAGGTATGTGTAGGCTTGGGGTCCTTGTTAGGTATGTGTGGGCTGGGGGTCCTTGTTAGGTATGTGTAGGCTGGGGGTCCTTGTTAGGTATGTGTAGGCTGGGGGTCCTTGTTAGGTATGTGTGGGCTGGGGGTCCTTGTTAGGTATGTGTAGGCTGGGGGTTCTTGTTAGGTATGTGTAGGCTGGGGGTCCTTGTTAGGTATGTGTGGGCTGGGGGTCCTTGTTAGGTATGTGTAGGCTTGGGGTCCTTGTTAGGTATGTGTAGGCTGGGGGTCCTTGTTAGGTATGTGTGGGCTGGGGGTCCTTGTTAGGTATGTGTAGGCTGGGGGTCCTTGTTAGGTATGTGTGGGCTGGGGGTCCTTGTTAGGTATGTGTAGGCTGGGGGTCCTTGTTAGGTATGTGTAGGCTGGGGGTCCTTGTTAGGTATGTGTAGGCTGGGGGTCCTTGTTAGGTATGTGTAGGCTGGGGGTCCTTGTTAGGTATGTGTAGGCTGGGGGTCCTTGTTAGGTATGTGTAGGCTGGGGGTTCTTGTTAGGTATGTGTAGGCTGGGGGTCCTTGTTAGGTATGTGTGGGCTGGGGGTCCTTGTTAGGTATGTGTAGGCTGGGGGTCCTTGTTAGGTATGTGTAGGCTGGGGGTCCTTGTTAGGTATGTGTGGGCTGGGGGTCCTTGTTAGGTATGTGTAGGCTGGGGGTCCTTGTTAGGTATGTGTAGGCTGGGGGTCCTTGTTAGGTATGTGTGGGCTGGGGGTCCTTGTTAGGTATGTGTAGGCTGGGGGTCCTTGTTAGGTATGTGTAGGCTGGGGGTCCTTGTTAGGTATGTGTGGGCTGGGGGTCCTTGTTAGGTATGTGTAGGCTGGGGGTCCTTGTTAGGTATGTGTGGGCTGGGGGTCCTTGTTAGGTATGTGTAGGCTGGGGGTCCTTGTTAGGTATGTGTAGGCTGGGGGTCCTTGTTAGGTATGTGTGGGCTGGGGGTCCTTGTTAGGTATGTGTAGGCTGGGGGTCCTTGTTAGGTATGTGTAGGCTGGGGGTCCTTGTTAGGTATGTGTAGGCTGGGGGTCCTTGTTAGGTATGTGTGGGCTGGGGGTCCTTGTTAGGTATGTGTGGGCTGGGGGTTCTTGTTAGGTATGTGTAGGCTGGGGGTCCTTGTTAGGTATGTGTAGGCTGGGGGTCCTTGTTAGGTATGTGTAGGCTGGGGGTCCTTGTTAGGTATGTGTGGGCTGGGGGTCCTTGTTAGGTATGTGTGGGCTGGGGGTTCTTGTTAGGTATGTGTAGGTACAGGTTTTTTGTTGAGTCCCAACAAAGCCTGGTGCTCCAAAACCAATACTCTAATCTAAGCAGGCGCAGGTAGGTTACACATGTTGGTTGGTTGGTACACTTCTCCTTTAAGAGATCAGAAGAGCGGGGCGATGACCTAAGATGGTGACAACATTGTGCTGCAATCCATCAGATTCACAAGAGTCACAGAATCTCAGCCGCAATCCGTCCCCTCGATATTTCACTGCACAAATAACGCGCCGCTCTTAGCTAATAATGCGCTGACTTATGACAACGCCGCCTCTTGATAGATGGCCGCTGACAGCGCGGCGGTATTATACACCGTAATGATATATATGTATATACACCCTCAGAGATAAAAATGTAAATGTGGCTGAACAAAGCGTCTGCGATAATAAATGGATTCTAGAGCCAAGAATTAGACCCGGAGCCGATTCATCAAATCTTTGTCCCAGGATCCGATATCGCAATTTGTAAACCGTTAATCTTACCGACACTTTATGAGCGCAAAAACACAAAAATATGACATTTTTCAGCGGTCGGGCTGCGTAACGCAATTTACATTCATTCATATATTGTTTAGTAGACTTTGTTTTCGATGTTATCAGAACAGCAATTCTTTGACTATTTCATTCAGCTTTCGCTTTAAAGGGGAACTCCGGTGGAGAACAAATGTTTTCAAATCAACTGGCTCCAGAAAGTTTTACAGATTTGTAAATTACTTCTATATAAAAATCTTAATCCTTCCAGTATTTATCAGCTGCTGTATGCTCCACAGGAAGTTGTGTAGTTCTTTCCAGTCTGACCACAGTGCTCTCTGCTGACACCTCTGTCCATGTCAGGAACTGTCCAGAGTAGGAAAGGTTCACAGTGGGGATTTGATCCTACTCTAGACAGTTCCTGACACAGAAAGAGGTGTCAGCAGAGAGCACTGTGGTCAGACTGGAAAGAACTACACAACTTCCTGTGGAGCATACTGCAGCTGATAAATACTGGAAGGATTAAGTTTTTTTTATATAGACGTAATTTACAAATGCCCATTGTGAACCTTTCCTGCTCTGGACAGTTCCAGATACAGACAGAGGTGTCAGCAGAGAGCACTGTGGTCAGACTGAAAATAACTGCACAACTTCCTGTGGAGCATACAGCAGCTGATAAGTACTGGAAGGATTAAGATTTTTAAACAAAAGTAATTTACAAATCTGTTTAACTTTCTGGCACCAGCTGATTTTAAATATATATATTTTTTTCCACCAGAGCACCCCTTTAACTAAAATGAGAGGATGGGGAAGTTTTTTCCCGGTGCACCCCATACAACCCATTCAATAGTAAACAGAACACTTAGGCTAGGTTTACACTGCAGAATTTCTGCCGGAGATCGAGCCGGCGGCGCTAGGACCGAGCAGACTGCTTTGCTGCCCCCATAGACTGCAATGCATTTCTGGGTGGACCTTTTGGAAGATCTGCTCAGAAATGCATTGCCATCTATAGGGACGGCAATGTAGTCTGCGCGGTCCTAGTGCCGCCAGCTCGATCTCTGGCAGAAATTCTGCCCAGAAATTCCACAGTGTGAACTCAGCTTTAGGCAGATACACTTGGTCTGGCAACTGAGGAATATGTACAGACTAAGGATGCACCCTATTATGGGTGGAGGTGTAGTGTCCATCCCCTGGTCATTCTCCTCAACCAACTTGGTACACACAGTCCTTTGTATCTTCTCGAAAAGGTGGGCATTGGTTGCACACCGGATGCCTCCTGGCAGGTACTCCTGAGATCCATAGGTTTACAGGCAATCCACAATGCCCAGCTGCGGGGTGCAGGCAATTAGTTGTAATCTGCAGCTAACTGATGACCATGCTCGGTCTGAAGCCCAACAGGTCCTGGAATAAAGGAAGGCTCTTGTACAGCTTCTCCTTACTGACTAGATGAGGATGTTACCCTGTTACCCACCACCACTTTGTAGAGAGGATACTTGAGGATGTAACCCTCTTAGCTATAGAAACATCTTGAGGAGGAGTAAATTTAGGGTGGAGTTTCGAGCAGCTGTTCTGTTCCTACACCATTGTTTCCCAACCAGGGTGCCTCCACCTGTTGCAAAATTACAACCCCAAGAATGCCCGGACAGCCAAAGGCTGTCCGGGCATTCTTGGGGTTGTAGTTTTGCAACAGCTGGAGGCACTCTGGATGAGAAACACTGTCCTACGCTCACACTACTCTACACTAAAGTAGCTATTCCCACTCTACCTGGAGGGAACTGAAGACTAGAGATGAGCGGCATATGCCATATTCAAATTTGGGATATTTCACGAATATATGGACGAATATTCGTCCTATATTTGCGAAATTTGCATATTTAATATATTTGCGATTATTTTCGCATTCGCGTATGTGCATGCGCATTCGCATGTGCGCATACGGATAACTTTTTACCTATCTAATTAACCATAGATATTGTCTATCTATCTATCTATCTCCTAATATTCTTTAGCGACAATATTCGCGAATATAAGGACATTTGCGCATATTCTCATATTTGCGAAAATTCGCTCTCCAGTCTAATACAGTAAATAGTATAGGAGCCTTCTTTAGACCACAAGCTAGAAGCCGGGAGGGATGAGATCACTGTGATGTGTTCTGTGGGGTGGGGGGGGTGGGGGTGGAAATGACGAATATTCGTGATTGCATATATATATAGTGCTATATTCGCGAATATGCGAAATTCGCAATAAACATTCAAATTGTGAATATCCGTGCTCAACACTAACTGGAGACTAGTGTTGAGCGTGAATATTCGAAATGCAAATTTTTACCGCGAATATCGGCACCTCGTGATTTCGCGAATATTTAGAATATAGCGCTATATATACGTAATGACGAATATTCGTTTTTACCGTGAATATCGGCACCTCGTGATTTCGCGAATATTTAGAATATAGCGCTATATATACATAATGACGAATATTCGTTTTTACCGTGAATATCGCACTTCGTGATTTCGCGAAGATTTAGAATATAGCGCTATATATTCGTAATAATTTGTACTGTGTAAAAAAAAAAGGGTGGTCCAAAGAAGGCTCCAATATTATTTACACTGTGAGTCGGTGTGGAGCACGAATACTATGTATATGCGAATATGCAAATATTCACGAATATCGGCACTTTCATTAGATTATCGGACTGAAAAAAATTAACGAATATAGCGAATATGTGAATTTTGCGAACATAGGACAAATATTCATCCAGATATTTGCGAATTTTTGCAAATTTGAATATGGCCCCTGCCGCTCATCACTACTGAAGACTTGGCAGAGACCTCCCACATTCTAAGGCTGTCTATCCCCTTGTGGTTGTATAACTGGTGTGCCTTGCTCAGACTATGTTACAGAATGGCCACAAGGTGGCAGTGGAACGTATTTTACATAGTTACATAGTTACATAGTTAGTACGGTCAAAAAAAGACGTATGTCCATCAAGTTCAACCAGGGAATTAAGGGGTAGGGGTGTGGCGGGATATTGGGGAAGGGATGGGATTTTATATTTCTTCATAAGCATTAATGTTATTTTGTTCCAGGAATGTATCTAATCCTGTTTTAAAGCTGTTAATTTTTCCTGCTGTGACCAGTTCCTGAGGTAGACTGTTCCATAAGTTCACAGTTCTCAGGGTAAAGAAGGCGTGTCGCCCCTTGAGACTAAACCTTTTCTTCTCCAGATGGAGGGAGTGCCCCCTCGTCCTTTGGGGGGGTTTTAATGGCCCATACAAAAAAACATATTTTTTGTATGGGCCATTAATATACTTATATACGTTTATCATATCCCCCCTTAAACGTCTCTTCTCAAGACTAAACAATTGTAACTCCTTTAATCGCTTCTCATAGCTAAGATGATCCATGCCCCATATTAGTTTAGTCGCGCGTCTCTGCACCCTTTCCAACTCCGCAGTGTCCCTTTTATGGACTGGTGCCCAAAACTGAACAGCATATTCCAGGTGAGGCCGTACCAATGCTTTATAAAGGGGGAGTATTATACACTATAGACTGTACCAATGCTTTATAAAGGGGGAGTATTATACACTATAGACTGTACCAATGCTTTATAAAGGGGGAGTATTATGTCCCTGTCCCTTGAGTCCATGCCTCTTTTTATACATGACAATATCCTGCCGGCTTTGGAAGCAGCAGCCTGACATTGTGCTATTCTGTAGTCTGTGATCCACAAGTCACCCAGATCCTTCTCCACCAATGGGGGGTGCCTGCTTCAACAACCATCAAGGGCAGGAAATCCACACAGTAGGACACTGCACTACAACTCCCATCATGCCCTGAGCCATCCTTGACTAAAATGAGAGCAGTGGGGATATTGTCAGGATGCAAGGTTGAAGAGTACCTCTCATGATCTTGTTAAATGTTATAATCATCCCAGTTCACCGCCCCCATCATGATAAACCACCCCCGGCCTTTATTTTTATTATTTTTTAGATTTCTACCTTGATATTGCTCTGTATTTTCTGCTCAGTCTCAGTCAGATTCACAGACTAGGAAGGGGCGTTCCCCAGCAGGCGTGACATCATCTGAAGCCATACAGGGGAGAACTTCCTCCCTCACTCTGCTACACACAGCCCAGAGCAGTTCAGTGTGAGATGAGCTATGATTGGCTAAGGCTGCACACACACCCCTCAGCATTTCCTGATTTTGGACTTCTGCCAGGCCAGCAGGAGTCCAAAGTCTGTGCAAGAGATGGGGGGAAACGTGCTCTGGACAAGTAGGGAGACACCTAGTGGCAGCTAGTTTAAACACAAATAAAACATAGAAAACTTCATTTTAAAAAAAAATAAAGTACATTAGAAAGATTTTTTATTTACTACAAGGAGTGCTATAGCAAAAATTGGTTTTAATGACAGTGGCCATTTAAACATTTTCTAGGGCAGTGGTCCCTGTCCTGTGGCTCTCTAGCTGTTGTAAAACTACAACTCCCATCATATCTGACTGGAATTGTTACTTTTTTTTTTGAGGCACGGAGAGTAACAAACTGCACATTGTATGATGTAGACAAATCCCTAATATACAAGATGAATCTGTACAAGAGCTTGATAGGAGCTTCAGGTCAAAAACTCTTTCACGAGATATATATATATATATTGAGTTTATACTGTATACTGTATCTGAGATATAATGTATCTAAATTTATACTGTATCTGAGATTATAATGTATCTAAATGTATGTGCTTGGGGCTTCACACACGTGCTTGTGGTTAGATCGATACGCACACACCCAGGGCTAGGGCATGGCAAACTGGGTAGTTTTTTAATAGAAGTAATTTACAAATCTGTTTAACTTTACGGAGCCAGTTGATAGATATAAAAAAAGGTTTTGCCTGGAATACCCCTTTAAGTCTAAAACTGGCCCTGCACACACCTGCATGGATCAAACTCAACTCAACCCAATAACTGCAACAGAGGCCCCGCCTTGGGACATAAATTGAAAAAAGGGAGGGTTGGGAGGGGTCCGAAAAAGGTCATGTAGGTGCAGTAGGTACAGGGGCGTTATATACCCCCGCCCACTACACAAAACTCCTTAACACCCTGCCTAGAAGTGCGGGAGCAGAAAGTACTCACGTCCCTTGCACAAATACAGCCTGATAGGCTTAACACTTGTGCTCTAGGCTTCACACTCGTGCTCTAGGCTTCACACTCGTGCTCTAGGCTTCACACTCGTGCTTGTGGTTACATCAATACGCACACACCTGAAGGGAACAACATTAAACTCAACAAAGCGGTCAGATCTGTGCCCAATAACCGCGTTGGAGGCCACGCCTTAAGAGGCAAAAAGTTAACCTGGTAGGATAAATAACAGTATTCATAGTTGTAAACCAATATCACAACAACTAACACAAACCCATATTTAGACTCTAACTTGAGACAGAAAAGTAGGATCTGAGAACTAGCTGTCCTAGTAATCGATGCCTGGTACGGATGAGCTATGATAGTCATGCCCACTCTGAAAGAAACTAGCCAGCACTGAAACGGGAGCAGGCTGACATGCTAGCTGATATATGCATCTTTAACATACATACTTTAGACATCATGGCAAGAGTGAAAACGATAGATACTTGTCAGGCAGAACATGAAGCTATCCAAGTCCCTGCTATTGAGAGGCAAAAATAAACTGTTAGCAAAATGATATACAATAACAAAACTGCATGACAGACCTTTGGTGATAATAATCTTGTGGCTCTATATCGCTGGTACACCAACAGGCGTGCCTGTAAACGTCACGTGACAGGTCTTAGGGAACCATTGTGCCTGTAGACGTTACAGGCCTTTGCATAACCATTGTGCTTATAGACGTGACAGGTCTTTCATAACTACCATGCCTGTAGACATGACAGGTCTTTGCGTAACCTTCGTGCCTGTAGACATGACATGTCTTTGTGTAGCTATTGTGCCTGTAGACATGACAGGTCTTAGCATAGCCATCATGCCTGTAGACATGACAGGTCTTTGCGTAACCATCGTGCCTGTAGACGTGAAAGGTCTTTGCGTAACCATGATACCTGTAGACATGACAGGTCTTTGTGTAACCATCGTGCCTGTAGACATGACAGGTCTTTGTGTAGCCATCGTGCCTTTAGACATGACAGGTCTTTGTGTAGCAATCATGCCTTTAGACATGACAGGTCTTAGCGTAGCCATCGTGCCTGTAGATAATGACAGGTCTTTGTGTAGCCATCGTGCATGTAGACATGACAGGTCTTTGCGTAGCCATCGTGCCTGTAGATATGACAGGCCTTTGCATAGCCATCGTGCCTGTAAACGTGACAGGTCTTTGCGTAACCATCGTGCTGGTAGACATGAGAGGTCTTTGCGTAGCCATCGTGCCTTTAGACATGAAAGGTCTTTGCGTAACCATCATGTTTGTAGATGTGACAGGTCTTAGCGTAGCCATCGAGCCTGTAAACTTGACAAGTCTTGCTTAACCATCATGCCAACGAGCGGCGGCTCCATCCGACATTCACATGACACAGAGTAAGAGCCGGCCGGCCCTGCACCTTAGTGACTGCCTGGACTTCAGCAGGACGCCGCGGCCCCACCAGATGCTCCCAAGACCCAGAGCTGAAACCGGATCACGTGAGCACCGCATCTGAAGCAGTGGCCCCATGCAAACCATGGTGTCAAACAGCTGAAAACCACCTCCCCGACTACTCACTTACTACTGTGCTGCGCCTCGGCACTCTTACTTACTTTAGACATTATGGCAAGAGTGAAAATGATAGATACTTGTCAGGCAGAACATGAAGCTATCCAAGTCCCTGCTATTGGGAGGCAAAAATAAACTGTTAGCAAAATGATATACAATAACAAAACTGCATGACAGACCTTTGGTGATAATAATCTTATTGCTCTATATCGCTGGTACACGAACAGGCGTGCCTGTAAACGTCACGTGACAGGTCTCAGGGAACCATTGTGTCTGTAAACGTGACAGGCCTTTGCATAACCATCGTGCTTGTAGACGTGACAGGTCTTTCGTAACTATCATGCCTGTAGACATGACAGGTCTTTGCGTAACCTTCGTGCCTGTAGACGTGACAGGTCTTTGCGTAGCCATCGTGCCTGTAGACATGGCAGGTCTTAGCATAGCCATCATGCCTGTAGACATGACAGGTCTTTGCGTTAGCCATCATGCCTGTAGACATGACAGATCTTTGCGTAACCATCGTGCCTGTAGACATGACAGGTCTTTGTGTAGCCCTCGTGCCTTTAGACATGACAGGTCTTTGCGTAGCCATCATGTCTGTAGACATGACAGGTCTTTGTGTAGCCATCGTGTCTGTAGATATGACAAGTCTTTGCATAACCATCGTGCCTGTAGACGTGAAAGGTCTTTGCGTAACCATCATGCCTGTAGACATGACAGGTCTTTGTGTAACCATCGTGGCTGTAGACATGACAGGTCTTTGCGTAGCAATCATGCCTGTAGATGTGACAGGTCTTAGCGTAGCCATCATGCCTGTAAACGTGACAGGTCTGTGCGTAACCATCGTGCCTGTAGACATGAGAGGTTTTCGCGTAGCCATCGTGCCTTTAGACATGACAGGTCTTTGCGTAACCATCGTGCTTGTAGATGTGACAGGTCTTAGCGTAGCCATCGAGCCTGTAAACTTGACAAGTCTTGCTTAACCATCATGCCAACGAGCGGCGGCTCCGTCCGACATTCACGTGACACAGAGTAAGAGCCGGCCAGCCCTGCACCTTAGTGACGCCGCGGCCCCACCAGATGCCCCCAAGACCCGGAGCTGAAACCGGATCACGTGAGCAACGCATCTGAAGCAATGGCCCCATGCAAACCCTGGTGTCAAACAGCTGAAAACCACCTCCCCGACTACGCACTTACTACTGTGCTGCGCCTCGGCACTCTAAATAACTGCTGTGCGGGCTCTCTGTCTCCCCAATCTATATATGAACAGTACCTTTCATGGCGACCTCCGTACTGGAGGTAAGCCACAATCTTACCTAGCGGTCGGCCAGGCATCCCGTCGTGAGGCCAGTAGCAGACTACGGGAGGTGTTGTGGCCGGGCCGACGACGGAACACTCAGGAACATCGAGGCTCAATAGAGGTGAGGGGCCGTGGAACTTCGACACGTGGCGGGAGAATCAAACGCCGGACGCAGCACATGTACCTGTTCCGAAAAACATCACGTACACCCCGCCAGTAGGTGAAGGGGCGTTATATACCCCCCGCTCCCTACACACAACTCCTTAACACCCCGCCTAGTGCGGGGGCGGAAAGTACTTACACCCCTCGCACAAATACAGCCTGATAGGCTCAACATGTATCTAAGATTATACTGTATCTGATCTGCATATTATTAATATTATTATTACCATTGTTGTCGTTGTCATTATTACTGTTATTGTTGCCGTTGTTGTTATTATTATTTTAGCGTAGCTTATAATAAGTCTGTTTTTATTTTTTTCCAAGGTTCTTTCCATCTGATATACAGAGAAGATTCCCACCCAGAGCAGATCCCGTGGAGCAGAAGAGACGGATGAGGCGCCGCAGCAGCCGTCGTGCTGTGTTGTGTACACGGGGCCATACATTATTTATCAGGGAGGAGAAGCTCCGGCTGCACAGAGAACAGGCGGAGGATCTTATTCCCATCCTGTCAATTGTCAGAGAAAAATCTTCTTTCCTCCAGAATAATCCGCAGCCTAAAAACCTGCACAGTGATATCAAACATTGAGGCCGCGTCCTGCGCCGCGTCTGAAGACCGCGCTAAATAATGGATGAGCCATGAATTATACATCGCAGGAAAGACTAAAGAATTATATACAGCCCCGGGTATGGGGCCTGGACGCTGTGTGCAAGTGGTTGTAATACAGAGAGAGGAAACTATGTGCAGGTTGTAATGTACAGTGTAGGGGAAGCTCTGTGCAGGTTGTTATATACAGTGTAGGGGAAGTTGTGTAGGTTGTTATATACAGTGTAGAGGAAGCTCTGTGCAGGTTGTTATATACAGTGTAGGGGAAGCTCTGTGCAGGTTGTTATATACAGTGTAGAGGAAGCTCTGTGCAGGTTGTTATATACAGTGTAGAGGAAGCTCTGTGCAGGTTGTTATATACTGTGCAGGGGAAGCTCTGTGTAGGTTGTTATATACAGTGAAGGGGAAGCTCGGTGCAGGTTGTAATGTACAGTGTAGGGGCAGATCTGTGCAGGTTGTCATATACAGTGTAGGGGAAATTGTGTAGGTTGTTATATACAGTGCAGGGGAAGCTCTGTGCAGGTTGCTATATACAGTGTAGAGGAAGCTATGTGCAGGTTGTTATATACAGTGTAGAGGAAGCTCTGTGCAGGTTGTTATATACAGTGTAGGGGAAGCTCTGTGCAGGTTGTTATATACAGTGTAGGGGAAGCTCTGTGCAGGTTGTAATATACAGTGTAGGAGAAGCTCTGTGTAGGTTGTTATATACAGTGTAGGGGAGGCTCTGTGCAGGTTGTTATATACAGTGTAGGGGAAGCTCTGAGCTGGTTGTTATATACAGTGTAGGGGCAGCTCTGTGCAGGTTGTTATATACAGTGCAGGGGAAGCTCTGTGCAGGTTGTTATATACAGTGTAGGGGAAGCTCTGTGCAGGTTGTTATATACAGTGTAGGGGAAGCTCTGTGCAGGTTGTTATATACAGTGCAGGGGAAGCTCTGTGCAGGTTGATATATACAGTGTAGGGGAAGCTCTGAGTTTGTTGTTATATGCAGTGTAGAGGAAGTTGTGCTGGTTGTTATATACAGTGTAGGGGAAGTTGTGTAGGTTGTTATATACAGTGTAGGGGAAGCTCTGCGCAGGTTGTTATATACAGTGCAGGGGAAGCTCTGTGTAGGTTGTTATATACAGTGTAGGGGCAGCTCTGTGCAGGTTGTTATATACAGTGTAGGGGAAGCTCTGTGTAGGTTGTTATATACAGTGTAGGGGCAGCTCTGTGCAGGTTGTTATATACAGTGTAGGGGAAGCTCTGTGTAGGTTGTTATATACAGTGTAGGGGCAGCTCTGTGCAGGTTGTTATATACAGTGTAGGGGAAGCTCTGTGCAGGTTGTAATATACAGGGTAGAGGAAGCTCTGTGCAGGTTGTTATATGCAGTGTAGGGGAAGCTCTGTGCAGGTTGTTATATGCAGTGTAGAGGAAGCTCTGTGCAGGTTGTTATATACAGTGTAGGGGAAGCTCTGTGCAGGTTGTTATATGCAGTGTAGGGGAAGCTCTGTGCAGGTTGTTATATGCAGTGTTGGGGAAGCTCTGTGCAGGTTGTTATATACAGTGTAGGGGAAGCTCTGTGCAGGTTGTTATATATACAGTGTAGGGGAAGCTCTGTGCAGGTTGTTATATGCAGTGTAGGGGAAGGTCTGTGCAGGTTGTTATATACAGTGTAGGGGAAGCTCTGTGCAGGTTGTAATATACAGGGTAGAGGAAGCTCTGTGCAGGTTGTTATATGCAGTGAAGGGGAAGCTCTGTGCAGGTTGTTATATACAGTGTAGAGGAAGCTCTGTGCAGGTTGTTATATACAGTGTAGGGGAAGCTCTGTGCAGGTTGTTATATACAGTGTAGGGAAAGGTCTGTGCAGGTTGTTATATACAGTGTAGGGGAAGCTCTGTGCGGGTTGTTATATACAGTGTAGGGGAAGGTCTGTGCGGGTTGTTATATACAGTGTAGAGGAAGCTCTGTGCAGGTTGTTATATACAGTGTAGGGGAAGCTCTGTGCAGGTTGTTATATACAGTGTAGAGGAAGCTCTGTGCAGGTTGTTATATACAGTGTAGGGGAAGCTCTGTGCAGGTTGTTATATACAGTGTAGGGGAAGCTCTGTGCAGGTTGTTATATACAGTGTAGGGGAAGCTCTGTGCAGATTGTTATATGCAGTGTAGGGGAAGGTCTGTGAGGGTTGTTATATACAGTGTAGGGAAAGGTCTGTGAGGGTTGTTATATGCAGTGTAGGGGAAGGTCTGTGCAGGTTGTTATATATAGTGTAGGGAAGCTCTGTGCAGGTTGTTATATGCAGTGTAGGGGAAGCTCTGTGCAGGTTGTTATATGTAGTGTAGGGGAAGCTCTGTGCAGGTTGTTATATGTAGTGTAGGGGAAGCTCTGTGCAGGTTGTTATATGCAGTGTAGGGGAAGCTCTGTGCAGGTTGTTATATACAGTGTAGAGGAAGCTCTGTGCAGGTTGTTATATGCAGTGAAGGGGAAGCTCTGTGCAGGTTGTAATCTACAGTGTAGGGGAAGCTCTGTGCAGGTTGTTATATACAGTGTAGGGGAAGCTCTGTGCAGGTTGTTATATGCAGTGTAGGGGAAGCTCTGTGCAGGTTGTTATATGTAGTGTAGGGGAAGCTCTGTGCAGGTTGTTATATACAATGTAGGGGAAGCTCTGTGCAGGTTGTAATATACAGGGTAGAGGAAGCTCTGTGCACGTTGTTATATACAGTGTAGAGGAAGCTCTGTGCAGGTTGTTATATGCAGTGAAGGGGAAGCTCTGTGCAGGTTGTTATATACAGTGTAGAGGAAGCTCTGTGCAGGTTGTTATATACAGTGTAGGGGAAGCTCTGTGCGGGTTGTTATATACAGTGTAGGGGAAGGTCTGTGCAGGTTGTTATATACAGTGTAGAGGAAGCTCTGTGCAGGTTGTTATATACAGTGTAGGGGAAGCTCTGTGCAGGTTGTTATATACAGTGTAGAGGAAGCTCTGTGCAGGTTGTTATATACAGTGTAGGGGAAGCTCTGTGCAGGTTGTTATATACAGTGTAGGGGAAGCTCTGTGCAGGTTGTTATATACAGTGTAGGGGAAGCTCTGTGCAGGTTGTTATATACAGTGTAGGGGAAGGTCTGTGAGGGTTGTTATATATAGTGTAGGGAAGCTCTGTGCAGGTTGTTATATACAGTGTAGGGGAAGCTCTGTGCAGGTTGTTATATACAGTGTAGGGGAAGGTCTGTGAGGGTTGTAATATACAGTGTAGGGGAAGCTCTGTGCAGATTGTTATATGCAGTGTAGGGGAAGGTCTGTGCAGGTTGTTATATATAGTGTAGGGAAGCTCTGTGCAGGTTGTAATATACAGTGTAGGGGAAGCTCTGTGCGGGTTGTTATATACAGTGTAGAGGAAGCTCTGTGCAGGTTGTTATATACAGTGTAGGGGAAGCTCTGTGCAGGTTGTTATATACAGGGTATTGGAAGCTCTGTGCAGGTTGTTATATACAGTGTAGGGGAAGCTCTGTGCAGGTTGTTATATACTGTGAAGGGGAAGCTCTGTGCAGGTTGTAATATACAGGGTAGGGGAAGCTCTGTGCAGGTTGTTATATACTGTGCAGGGGAAGCTCTGTGCAGGTTGTAATATACAGGGTATTGGAAGCTCTGTGCAGGTTGTTATATACAGTGTAGGGGAAGCTCTGTGCAGGTTGTAATATACAGTGTAGAGGAAGCTCTGTGCAGGTTGTAATATACTGTGCAGGGGAAGCTCTGTGCAGGTTGTAATATACAGGGTATTGGAAGCTCTGTGCAGGTTGTTATATACAGTGTAGGGGAAGCTCTGTGCAGGTTGTTATATACAGGGTAGGGGAAGCTCTGTGCAGGTTGTTATATACAGTGTAGGGGAAGCTCTGTGCAGGTTGTAATATACAGTGTAGGGGAAGCTCTGTGCAGGTTGTTATATGCAGTGAAGGGGAAGCTCTGTGCAGGTTGTAATATACAGGGTAGAGGAAGCTCTGTGCAGGTTGTTATATGCAGTGAAGGGGAAGCTCTGTGCAGGTTGTTATATACAGTGTAGGGGCAGCTCTGTGCAGGTTGTTATATACAGTGTAGAGGAAGCTCTGTGCAGGTTGTTATATACAGTGTAGGGGAAGCTCTGTGCACGTTGTTATATACAGTGTAGGGGAAGCTCTGTGCACGTTGTAATATACAGTGTAGAGGAAGCTCTGTGCAGGTTGTTATATATGCAGTGTAGAGGAAGCTCTGTGCAGGTTGTTATATACAGTGTAGGGGCAGCTCTGTGTAGGTTGTTATATGCAGTGTAGAGGAAGCTCTGTGCAGGTTGTTATATACAGTGTAGGGGAAGCTCTGTGTAGGTTGTTATATGCAGTGTAGAGGAAGCTCTGTGCAGGTTGTTATATACAGTGTAGGGGAAGCTCTGTGCAGGTTGTTATATATAGTGTAGGGGAAGCTCTGTGCAGGTTGTTATATGCAGTGTAGAGGAAGCTCTGTGCAGGTTGTTATATACAGTGTAGGGGAAGCTCTGTGCAGGTTGTTATATATAGTGTAGGGGAAGCTCTGTGCAGGTTGTTATATGCAGTGTAGAGGAAGCTCTGTGCAGGTTGTTATATACAGTGTAGGGGAAGCTCTGTGCAGGTTGTTATATACAGTGTAGGGGAAGCTCTGTGCAGGTTGTAATATACAATGTAGAGGAAGCTCTGTGTAGGTTGTTATATACAGTGTAGAGGAAGCTTTGTGCAGGTTGTTATATACAGTGTAGGGAAAGGTCTGTGCAGGTTGTTATATACAGTGTAGAGGAAGCTCTGTGCAGGTTGTTATATACAGTGTAGGGAAAGGTCTGTGCAGGTTGTTATATACAGTGTAGGGAAAGCTCTGTGCAGGTTGTTATATACAGTGTAGGGGAAGCTCTGTGCAGGTTGTTATATGCAGTGTAGAGGAAGCTCTGTGCAGGTTGTTATATGCAGTGTAGAGGAAGCTCTGTGCAGGTTGTTATATGCAGTGTAGGGGAAGCTCTGTGCAGGTTGTTATATGCAGTGTAGAGGAAGCTCTGTGCAGGTTGTTATATGTAGTGTAGGGGAAGCTCTGTGCAGGTTGTTATATGCAGTGTAGGGGAAGCTCTGTGCACGTTGTTATATACAGTGTAGAGGAAGCTCTGTGCAGGTTGTTATATACAGTGTAGGGGAAGCTCTGTGCAGGTTGTAATATACAGTGTAGGGGAAGCTCTGTGCAGGTTGTTATATGCAGTGTAGGGGAAGCTCTGTGCAGGTTGTAATATACAGTGTAGGGGAAGCTCTGTGCAGATTGTTATATACAGTGTAGAGGAAGCTCTGTGCAGGTTGTTATATGCAGTGTAGGGGAAGCTCTGTGCAGGTTGTTATATACAGTGTAGGGGAAGCTCTGTGCAGGTTGTTATATGCAGTGAAGGGGAAGCTCTGTGCAGGTTGTAATATACAGTGTAGGGGAAGCTCTGTGCAGGTTGTTATATACAGTGTAGGGGAAGCTCTGTGCAGATTGTTATATGCAGTGTAGGGGAAGCTCTGTGCAGGTTGTTATATACAGTGTAGGGGAAGCTCTGTGCAGGTTGTTATATGCAGTGTATGGGGAAGCTCTGTGCAGGTTGTTATATGCAGTGTAGGGGAAGCTCTGTGTAGGTTGTAATATACAGGTTAGGGGAAGCTCTGTGCAGGTTGTTATATACAGTGTAGGGGAAGCTCTGTGCAGGTTGTTATATACAGTGTAGGGGAAGCTCTGTGCAGGTTGTTATATACAGTGTAGGGGAAGCTCTGTGCAGGTTGTTATATACAGTGTAGGGGAAGCTCTGTGCAGGTTGTTATATACAGTGTAGGGGAAGCTCTGTGCAGGTTGTAATATACAGTGTAGGGGAAGCTCTGTGCAGGTTGTTATATATGCAGTGTAGAGGAAGCTCTGTGCAGGTTGTTATATACAGTGTAGGGGCAGCTCTGTGTAGGTTGTTATATGCAGTGTAGAGGAAGCTCTGTGCAGGTTGTTATATACAGTGTAGGGGAAGCTCTGTGTAGGTTGTTATATGCAGTGTAGAGGAAGCTCTGTGCAGGTTGTTATATACAGTGTAGGGGAAGCTCTGTGCAGGTTGTTATATATAGTGTAGGGGAAGCTCTGTGCAGGTTGTTATATGCAGTGTAGAGGAAGCTCTGTGCAGGTTGTTATATACAGTGTAGGGGAAGCTCTGTGCAGGTTGTTATATATAGTGTAGGGGAAGCTCTGTGCAGGTTGTTATATGCAGTGTAGAGGAAGCTCTGTGCAGGTTGTTATATACAGTGTAGGGGAAGCTCTGTGCAGGTTGTTATATACAGTGTAGGGGAAGCTCTGTGCAGGTTGTAATATACAATGTAGAGGAAGCTCTGTGTAGGTTGTTATATACAGTGTAGAGGAAGCTTTGTGCAGGTTGTTATATACAGTGTAGGGAAAGGTCTGTGCAGGTTGTTATATACAGTGTAGAGGAAGCTCTGTGCAGGTTGTTATATACAGTGTAGGGAAAGGTCTGTGCAGGTTGTTATATACAGTGTAGGGAAAGCTCTGTGCAGGTTGTTATATACAGTGTAGGGGAAGCTCTGTGCAGGTTGTTATATGCAGTGTAGAGGAAGCTCTGTGCAGGTTGTTATATGCAGTGTAGAGGAAGCTCTGTGCAGGTTGTTATATGCAGTGTAGGGGAAGCTCTGTGCAGGTTGTTATATGCAGTGTAGAGGAAGCTCTGTGCAGGTTGTTATATGTAGTGTAGGGGAAGCTCTGTGCAGGTTGTTATATGCAGTGTAGGGGAAGCTCTGTGCACGTTGTTATATACAGTGTAGAGGAAGCTCTGTGCAGGTTGTTATATACAGTGTAGGGGAAGCTCTGTGCAGGTTGTAATATACAGTGTAGGGGAAGCTCTGTGCAGGTTGTTATATGCAGTGTAGGGGAAGCTCTGTGCAGGTTGTAATATACAGTGTAGGGGAAGCTCTGTGCAGATTGTTATATACAGTGTAGAGGAAGCTCTGTGCAGGTTGTTATATGCAGTGTAGGGGAAGCTCTGTGCAGGTTGTTATATACAGTGTAGGGGAAGCTCTGTGCAGGTTGTTATATGCAGTGAAGGGGAAGCTCTGTGCAGGTTGTAATATACAGTGTAGGGGAAGCTCTGTGCAGGTTGTTATATACAGTGTAGGGGAAGCTCTGTGCAGATTGTTATATGCAGTGTAGGGGAAGCTCTGTGCAGGTTGTTATATACAGTGTAGGGGAAGCTCTGTGCAGGTTGTTATATGCAGTGTATGGGGAAGCTCTGTGCAGGTTGTTATATGCAGTGTAGGGGAAGCTCTGTGTAGGTTGTAATATACAGGTTAGGGGAAGCTCTGTGCAGGTTGTTATATACAGTGTAGGGGAAGCTCTGTGCAGGTTGTTATATACAGTGTAGGGGAAGCTCTGTGCAGGTTGTTATATACAGTGTAGGGGAAGCTCTGTGCAGGTTGTTATATACAGTGTAGGGGAAGCTCTGTGCAGGTTGTTATATACAGTGTAGGGGAAGCTCTGTGCAGGTTGTAATATACAGTGTAGGGGAAGCTCTGTGCAGGTTGTTATATACAGTGTAGGGGAAGCTCTGTGCGAGTTGTTATATACAGTGTAGGGGAAGCTCTGTGCAGGTTGTAATATACAGGTTAGGGGAAGCTCTGTTCAGGTTGTTATATGCAGTGTAGGGGAAGCTCTGTGCAGGTTGTTATATACAGTGTAGGGGAAGCTCTGTGCAGGTTGTTATATGCAGTGTAGGGGAAGCTCTGTGCAGGTTCTTATATACAGTGTAAGGGAAGCTCTGTGCAGGTTGTTATATACAGTGTAGGGGAAGCTCTGTGCAGGTTGTTATATACAGTGTAGGGGAAGCTCTGTGTAGGTTGTTATATACAGTGTAGAGGAAGCTCTGTGCAGGTTGTTATATACAGTGTAGAGGAAGCTCTGTGCAGGTTGTTATATACAGTGTAGGGGAAGCTCTGTGCAGGTTGTTATATACAGTGTAGGGGAAGCTCTGTGCAGGTTGTTATATATACAGTGTAGGGGAAGCTCTGTTTAGGTTGTTATATACAGTGTAGGGGAAGCTCTGTGCAGGTTGTTATATACAGTGTAGGGGAAGCTCTGTGCAGGTTGTAATATACAGTGTAGGGGAAGCTCTGTGCAGGTTGTTATATACAGTGTAGGGGAAGCTCTGTGTAGGTTGTTATATACAGTGTAGGGGAAGCTCTGTGCAGGTTGTTATATACAGTGTAGGGGAAGCTCTGTGCAGGTTGTTATATACAGTGTAGGGGAAGCTCTGTGCAGGTTGTAATATACAGTGTAGGGGAAGCTCTGTGCAGGTTGTTATATACAGTGTAGGGGAAGCTCTGTGTAGGTTGTTATATACAGTGTAGGGGAAGCTCTGTGCAGGTTGTTATATACAGTGTAGAGGAAGCTCTGTGCAGGTTGTTATATACAGTGTAGAGGAAGCTCTGTGCAGGTTGTTATATACAGTGTAGGGGAAGCTCTGTGCAGGTTGTTATATACAGTGTAGGGGAAGCTCTGTGCAGGTTGTTATATATACAGTGTAGGGGAAGCTCTGTTTAGGTTGTTATATACAGTGTAGGGGAAGCTCTGTGCAGGTTGTTATATACAGTGTAGGGGAAGCTCTGTGCAGGTTGTAATATACAGTGTAGGGGAAGCTCTGTGCAGGTTGTTATATACAGTGTAGGGGAAGCTCTGTGTAGGTTGTTATATACAGTGTAGGGGAAGCTCTGTGCAGGTTGTTATATACAGTGTAGGGGAAGCTCTGTGCAGGTTGTTATATACAGTGTAGGGGAAGCTCTGTGCAGGTTGTAATATACAGTGTAGGGGAAGCTCTGTGCAGGTTGTTATATACAGTGTAGGGGAAGCTCTGTGCAGGTTGTAATATACAGTGTAGGGGAAGCTCTGTGCAGGTTGTAATATACAATGTAGAGGAAGCTCTGTGTAGGTTGTTATATACAGTGTAGGGGAAGGTCTGTGAGGGTTGTTATATACAGTGTAGGGGAAGCTCTGTGCAGGTTGTTATATACAGTGTAGGGGAAGCTCTGTGCAGGTTGTAATATACAATGTAGAGGAAGCTCTGTGTAGGTTGTTATATACAGTGTAGGGGAAGCTCCGTGCAGGTTGTTATATACAGTGTAGGGGAAGCTTTGTGCAGGTTGTTATATACAGTGTAGGGGAAGCTCTGTGCAGGTTGTTATATACAGTGTAGGAGAAGGTCTGTGAGGGTTGTTATATACAGTGTAGAGGAAGCTCTGTGCAGGTTGTTATATACAGTGTAGGGGAAGCTCTGTGCAGGTTGTTATATGCAGTGTAGGGGAAGCTCTGTGCAGGTTGTTATATACAGTGTAGGGGAAGCTCTGTGCAGATTGTTATATGCAGTGTAGGGGAAGCTCTGTGCAGGTTGTTATATACAGTGTAGGGGAAGCTCTGTGCAGGTTGTTATATACAGTGTAGGGGAAGCTCTGCGTAGGTTGTAATATACAGGTTAGGGGAAGCTCTGTGCAGGTTGTTATATACAGTGTAGGGGAAGCTCTGTGCAGGTTGTTATATGCAGTGTAGGGGAAGCTCTGTGCAGGTTGTTATATGCAGTGTAGAGGAAGCTCTGTGCAGGTTGTTATATGCAGTGTAGGGGAAGCTCTGTGCAGGTTGTTATATACAGTTTAGGGGAAGCTCTGTGTAGGTTGTTATATACAGTGTAGGGGAAGCTCTGTGCAGGTTGTAATATACAGTGTAGGGGAAGCTCTGTGTAGGTTGTTATATACAGTGTAGAGGAAGCTCTGTGCAGGTTGTTATATGCAGTGTAGGGGAAGCTCTGTGCAGGTTGTTATATACAGTTTAGGGGAAGCTCTGTGTAGGTTGTTATATACAGTGTAGGGGAAGCTCTGTGCAGGTTGTAATATACAGTGTAGGGGAAGCTCTGTGCACGTTGTTATATACAGTGCAGGGGAAGCTCTGTGCAGGTTGTTATATATACAGTGGAGGGGAAGCTCTGTGCAGGTTGTTATATACAGTGTAGGGGAAGCTCTGTGTAGGTTGTTATATGCAGTGTAGGGGAAGCTCTGTGTAGGTTGTAATATACAGGTTAGGGGAAGCTCTGTGCAGGTTGTTATATACAGTGTAGGGGAAGCTCTGTGCAGGTTGTTATATGCAGTGTAGGGGCAGCTCTGTGCAGGTTGTAATATACAGTGTAGGGGAAGCTCTGTGCAGGTTGTTATATACAGTGTAGAGGAAGCTCTGTGCAGGTTGTTATATACAGTGTAGGGGAAGCTCTGTGTAGGTTGTTATATACAGTGTAGGGGAAGCTCTGTGCAGGTTGTTATATGCAGTGTAGGGGAAGCTCTGTGCAGGTTGTTATATACAATGTAGGGGAAGCTCTGTGCAGGTTGTTATATACAGTGTAGGGGAAGCTCTGTGCAGGTTGTTATATACAGTGTAGAGGAAGCTCTGTGCAGGTTGTAATATACAGTGTAGGGGAAGCTCTGTGCAGGTTGTTATATGCAGTGTAGGGGAAGTTGTGTAGGTTGTTATATGCAGTGTAGGGGAAGCTCTGTGTAGGTTGTTATATACAGTGTAGGGGAAGCTCTGTGCAGGTTGTTATATACAGTGTAGAGGAAGCTCTGTGCAGGTTGTTATATACAGTGCAGGGGAAGCTCTGTGCAGGTTGTTATATACAGTGTAGGGGAAGCTCTGTGCAGGTTGTTATATACAGTGTAGGGGAAGCTCTGTGCAGGTTGTTATATACAGTGTAGGGGAAGCTCTGTGCAGGTTGTTATATACAGTGTAGAGGAAGCTCTGTGTGGGTTGTTATATGCAGTGTAGGGGAAGTTGTGTAGGTTGTTATATACAGTGTAGAGGAAGCTCTGTGCAGGTTGTTATATGCAGTGAAGGGGAAGCTCTGTGCAGGTTGTTATATACAGGGTAGGGGAAGCTCTGTGAGGGTTGTTATATACAGTGTAGGGGAAGCTCTGTGCAGGTTGTTATATACAGTGTAGGGGAAGCTCTGTGCAGGTTGTTATATACAGTGTAGGGGAAGCTCTGTGCAGGTTGTTATATGCAGTGTAGGGGAAGTTGTGTAGGTTGTTATATACAGTGTAGGGGAAGCTCTGTGCGGGTTGTTATATACAGTGTAGGGGAAGCTCTGTGCAGGTTGTTATATATACAGTGTAGGGGAAGCTCTGTGCAGGTTGTTATATGCAGTGTAGGGGAAGCTCTGTGTAGGTTGTTATATACAGTGTAGGGGAAGCTCTTGGCAGGTTGTTATATGCAGTGAAGGGGAAGCTCTGTGTAGGTTGTTATATACAGTGTAGAGGAAGCTCTGTGTAGGTTGTTATATACAGTGTAGGGGAAGCTCTTGGCAGGTTGTTATATGCAGTGAAGGGGAAGCTCTGTGCAGGTTGTTATATACAGTGTAGGGGAAGCTCTGTGCCGGTTGTTATATACAGTGTAGGGGAAGCACTGTGCAGGTTGTTATATACAGTGTAGGGGAAGCTCAGTGCAGGTTGTAATATACAGGGTAGGGGAAGCTCTGTGCAGGTTGTTATATACAGTGTAGGGAAAGGTCTGTGTAGGTTGTTATATACAGTGTAGGGGAAGCTCTGTGCAGGTTGTAATATACAGTGTAGGGGAAGCTCTGTGCAGGTTGTAATATACAGTGTAGGGGAAGCTCTGTGCAGGTTGTTATATACAGTGTAGGGGAAGCTCTGTGCAGGTTGTTATATATACAGTGTAGGGGAAGCTCTGTGCAGGTTGTAATATACAGTGTAGGGGAAGCTCTGTGCAGGTTGTTATATGCAGTGAAGGGGAAGCTCTGTGCAGGTTGTAATATACAGTGTAGGGGAAGCTCTGTGCAGGTTGTTATATACAGTGTAGGGGAAGCTCTGTGCAGGTTGTTATATGCAGTGTAGGGGAAGCTCTGTGCAGGTTGTAATATACAGTGTAGGGGAAGCTCTGTGCAGGTTGTTATATACAGTGTAGGGGAAGCTCTGTGTAGGTTGTAATATACAGTGTAGGGGAAGCTCTGTGCAGGTTGTAATATACAGTGTAGGGGAAGCTCTGTGCAGGTTGTAATATACAGTGTAGGGGAAGCTCTGTGTAGGTTGTAATATACAGTGTAGGGGAAGCTCTGTGCAGGTTGTTATATATACAGTGTAGGGGAAGCTCTGTGTAGGTTGTTATATACAGTGTAGGGGAAGCTCTGTGCAGGTTGTAATATACAGTGTAGGGGAAGCTCTGTTCAGGTTGTTATATACAGTGTAGGGGAAGCTCTGTGCAGGTTGTTATATACAGTGTAGGGGAAGGTCTGTGCAGGTTGTTATATACAGTGTAGGGGAAGCTCTGTGCAGGTTGTAATATACAGTGTAGGGGAAGCTCTGTGCAGGTTGTTATATACAGTGTAGGGGAAGCTCTGTGCAGGTTGTAATATACAGGGATGGGGAAGCTCTGTGCAGGTTGTAATATACAGTGTAGGGGAAGCTCTGTGCAGGTTGTTATATACAGTGTAGGGGAAGCTCTGTGCAGGTTGTTATATATACAGTGTAGGGGAAGCTATGTGCAGGTTGTTATATGCAGTGAAGGGGAAGCTCTGTGCAGGTTGTAATATACAGTGTAGGGGAAGCTCTGTGCAGGTTGTTATATACAGTGTAGGGGAAGCTCTGTGCAGGTTGTTATATGCAGTGTAGGGGAAGCTCTGTGCAGGTTGTAATATACAGTGTAGGGGAAGCTCTGTGCAGGTTGTTATATACAGTGTAGGGGAAGCTCTGTGTAGGTTGTAATATACAGTGTAGGGGAAGCTCTGTGCAGGTTGTAATATACAGTGTAGGGGAAGCTCTGTGCAGGTTGTAATATACAGTGTAGGGGAAGCTCTGTGCAGGTTGTTATATACAGTGTAGAGGAAGCTCTGTGCAGGTTGTTATATACAGTGTAGGGGAAGCTCTGTGTAGGTTGTTATATACAGTGTAGGGGAAGCTCTGTGCAGGTTGTTATATGCAGTGTAGGGGAAGCTCTGTGCAGGTTGTTATATACAGTGTAGGGGAAGCTCTGTGCAGGTTGTTATATACAGTGTAGGGGAAGCTCTGTGCAGGTTGTTATATACAGTGTAGAGGAAGCTCTGTGCAGGTTGTAATATACAGTGTAGGGGAAGCTCTGTGCAGGTTGTTATATACAGTGCAGGGGAAGCTCTGTGCAGGTTGTTATATACAGTGTAGGGGAAGCTCTGTGCAGGTTGTTATATACAGTGTAGGGGAAGCTCTGTGCAGGTTGTTATATGCAGTGTAGGGGAAGCTCTGTGCAGGTTGTAATATACAGTGTAGGGGAAGCTCTGTGCAGGTTGTTATATACAGTGTAGGGGAAGCTCTGTGCAGGTTGTTATATATACAGTGTAGGGGAAGCTCTGTGCAGGTTGTAATATACAGTGTAGGGGAAGCTCTGTGCAGGTTGTTATATGCAGTGAAGGGGAAGCTCTGTGCAGGTTGTAATATACAGTGTAGGGGAAGCTCTGTGCAGGTTGTTATATACAGTGTAGGGGAAGCTCTGTGCAGGTTGTTATATGCAGTGTAGGGGAAGCTCTGTGCAGGTTGTAATATACAGTGTAGGGGAAGCTCTGTGCAGGTTGTTATATACAGTGTAGGGGAAGCTCTGTGTAGGTTGTAATATACAGTGTAGGGGAAGCTCTGTGCAGGTTGTAATATACAGTGTAGGGGAAGCTCTGTGCAGGTTGTAATATACAGTGTAGGGGAAGCTCTGTGTAGGTTGTAATATACAGTGTAGGGGAAGCTCTGTGCAGGTTGTTATATATACAGTGTAGGGGAAGATCTGTGCAGGTTGTTATATACAGTGTAGGGGAAGCTCTGTGCAGGTTGTAATATACAGTGTAGGGGAAGCTCTGTTCAGGTTGTTATATACAGTGTAGGGGAAGCTCTGTGCAGGTTGTTATATACAGTGTAGGGGAAGGTCTGTGCAGGTTGTTATATACAGTGTAGGGGAAGCTCTGTGCAGGTTGTAATATACAGTGTAGGGGAAGCTCTGTGCAGGTTGTTATATACAGTGTAGGGGAAGCTCTGTGCAGGTTGTAATATACAGGGATGGGGAAGCTCTGTGCAGGTTGTAATATACAGTGTAGGGGAAGCTCTGTGCAGGTTGTTATATACAGTGTAGGGGAAGCTCTGTGCAGGTTGTTATATACAGTGTAGGGGAAGCTCTGTGCAGGTTGTTATATACAGTGTAGGGAAAGGTCTGTGCAGGTTGTTATATACAGTGCAGGGGAAGCTCTGTGCAGGTTGTTATATGCAGTGAAGGGGAAGCTCTGTGCAGGTTGTAATATACAGTGTAGGGGAAGCTCTGTGCAGGTTGTTATATACAGTGTAGGGGAAGCTCTGTGCAGGTTGTTATATGCAGTGTAGGGGAAGCTCTGTGCAGGTTGTAATATACAGTGTAGGGGAAGCTCTGTGCATTTTGTTATATACAGTGCAGGGGAAGCTCTGTGCAGGTTGTTATATACAGTGTAGGGGAAGCTCTGTGCAGGTTGTTATATACAGTGTAGGGGAAGCTCTGTGTAGGTTGTAATATACAGTGTAGGGGAAGCTCTGTGCAGGTTGTAATATACAGTGTAGGGGAAGCTCTGTGCAGGTTGTAATATACAGTGTAGGGGAAGCTCTGTGCAGGTTGTTATATACAGTGTAGAGGAAGCTCTGTGCAGGTTGTTATATACAGTGTAGGGGAAGCTCTGTGTAGGTTGTTATATACAGTGTAGGGGAAGCTCTGTGCAGGTTGTTATATGCAGTGTAGGGGAAGCTCTGTGCAGGTTGTTATATACAGTGTAGGGGAAGCTCTGTGCAGGTTGTTATATACAGTGTAGGGGAAGCTCTGTGCAGGTTGTTATATACAGTGTAGAGGAAGCTCTGTGCAGGTTGTAATATACAGTGTAGGGGAAGCTCTGTGCAGGTTGTTATATACAGTGCAGGGGAAGCTCTGTGCAGGTTGTTATATACAGTGTAGGGGAAGCTCTGTGCAGGTTGTTATATACAGTGTAGGGGAAGCTCTGTGCAGGTTGTTATATACAGTGTAGGGGAAGCTCTGTGCAGGTTGTTATATACAGTGTAGGGGAAGCTCTGTGTGGGTTGTTATATGCAGTGTAGGGGAAGTTGTGTAGGTTGTTATATACAGTGTAGAGGAAGCTCTGTGCAGGTTGTTATATGCAGTGAAGGGGAAGCTCTGTGCAGGTTGTTATATACAGGGTAGGGGAAGCTCTGTGAGGGTTGTTATATACAGTGTAGGGGAAGCTCTGTGCAGGTTGTTATATACAGTGTAGGGGAAGCTCTGTGCAGGTTGTTATATACAGTGTAAGGGAAGCTCTGTGCGGGTTGTTATATGCAGTGTAGGGGAAGTTGTGTAGGTTGTTATATACAGTGTAGGGGAAGCTCTGTGCGGGTTGTTATATACAGTGTAGGGGAAGCTCTGTGCAGGTTGTTATATATACAGTGTAGGGGAAGCTCTGTGCAGGTTGTTATATACAGTGTAGAGGAAGCTCTGTGTAGGTTGTTATATACAGTGTAGGGGAAGCTCTTGGCAGGTTGTTATATGCAGTGAAGGGGAAGCTCTGTGCAGGTTGTTATATACAGTGTAGGGGAAGCTCTGTGCCGGTTGTTATATACAGTGTAGGGGAAGCACTGTGCAGGTTGTTATATACAGTGTAGGGGAAGCTCAGTGCAGGTTGTAATATACAGGGTAGGGGAAGCTCTGTGCAGGTTGTTATATACAGTGTAGGGAAAGGTCTGTGTAGGTTGTTATATACAGTGTAGGGGAAGCTCTGTGCAGGTTGTAATATACAGTGTAGGGGAAGCTCTGTGCAGGTTGTAATATACAGTGTAGGGGAAGCTCTGTGCAGGTTGTTATATACAGTGTAGGGGAAGCTCTGTGCAGGTTGTTATATGCAGTGAAGGGGAAGCTCTGTGCAGGTTGTAATATACAGTGTAGGGGAAGCTCTGTGCAGGTTGTTATATACAGTGTAGGGGAAGCTCTGTGCAGGTTGTTATATGCAGTGTAGGGGAAGCTCTGTGCAGGTTGTAATATACAGTGTAGGGGAAGCTCTGTGCAGGTTGTTATATACAGTGTAGGGGAAGCTCTGTGTAGGTTGTAATATACAGTGTAGGGGAAGCTCTGTGCAGGTTGTAATATACAGTGTAGGGGAAGCTCTGTGCAGGTTGTAATATACAGTGTAGGGGAAGCTCTGTGTAGGTTGTAATATACAGTGTAGGGGAAGCTCTGTGCAGGTTGTTATATATACAGTGTAGGGGATGCTCTGTGCAGGTTGTTATATACAGTGTAGGGGAAGCTCTGTGCAGGTTGTTATATACAGTGTAGGGGAAGCTCTGTGCAGGTTGTTATATACAGTGTAGGGGAAGCTCTGTGCAGGTTGTTATATACAGTGTAGGGGAAGCTCTGTGCAGGTTGTAATATACAGTGTAGGGGAAGCTCTGTGCAGGTTGTTATATACAGTGTAGGGGAAGCTCTGTGCAGGTTGTTATATACAGTGTAGGGGAAGCTCTGTGCAGGTTGTAATATACAGTGTAGAGAAAGCTCTGTGCAGGTTGTTATATACAGTGTAGGGGAAGCTCTGTGCAGGTTGTAATATACAGGGATGGGGAAGCTCTGTGCAGGTTGTAATATACAGTGTAGGGGAAGCTCTGTGCAGGTTGTTATATACAGTGTAGGGGAAGCTCTGTGCAGGTTGTAATATACAGTGTAGGGGAAGCTCTGTGCAGGTTGTAATATACAGTGTAGGGGAAGCTCTGTGCAGGTTGTTATATACAGTGTAGGGGAAGCTCTGTGCAGGTTGTAATATACAGGGATGGGGAAGCTCTGTGCAGGTTGTAATATACAGTGTAGAGGAAGCTCTGTGCAGGTTGTTATATACAGTGTAGGGGAAGCTCTGTGCAGGTTGTAATATACAGTGTAGGGGAAGCTCTGTGCAGGTTGTAATATACAGTGTAGGGGAAGCTCTGTGCAGGTTGTAATATACAGGGTAGGGGAAGCTCTGTGCAGGTTCTTATATACAGTGTAAGGGAAGCTCTGTGCAGGTTGTAATATACAGGGTAGGGGAAGCTCTGTGCAGGTTGTTATATACAGTGTAGAGGAAGCTCTGTGCAGGTTGTTATATACAGGGTAGGGGAAGCTCTGTGCAGGTTGTTATATACAGTGCAGGGGAAGCTCTGTGCAGGTTGTTATATACAGTGCAGGGGAAGCTCTGTGCAGGTTGTAATATACAGTGTAGGGGAAGCTCTGTGCAGGTTGTTATATACAGGGTAGGGGAAGCTCTGTGCAGGTTGTTATATACAGTGCAGGGGAAGCTCTGTGCAGGTTGTTATATACAGTGTAGGGGAAGGTCTGTGCAGGTTGTAATATACAGTGTAGGGGAAGCTCTGTGCAGGTTGTTATATACAGTGTAGGGGAAGCTCTGTGCAGGTTGTTATATACAGTGTAGAGGAAGCTCTGTGCAGGTTGTAATATACAGTGTAGGGGAAGCTCTGTGCAGGTTGTTATATACAGAGTAGGGGAAGCTCTGTGCAGGTTGTTATATACAGGGTAGGGGAAGCTTATTTGCTGCGCACTCTTTACACTCCCCACATGTTCCTTCCTATTCTTCTCGGAGATTCCCGTGAGTCGCGTTGCTGCCGGCTGTCACTTTTATTAACTCCGCTCCTCTTATTAGGACGCCGGATCCCGGAGGAGGACGTCCTCGCCGCTCGCTCTTTAATTGAGGAGGATTTCATCTGGGTCAGGAAACTCACCGAATCCGCAGGGTTCATCCCAGTTACCGGAGACGCCGTGGGCTGAGTGCTGACTCCACCTCACGGCCCTCGCAGGAGAGCAGACACCGTGCACACCGCGCGCACCGCACAGCGCCGATGACTTTGCTACATGAAACTTCTTGCGGTTTGAGAACTTACCCTCGGTTAATTTAGTCCTTAAATGTGATTAAACCTCCGAAATGTCAGGGATTACGGTGATTATGCGGTAAATGTTTCCAGGAAGTTGTCGCATCAGCGCAGGAGCATATGTTCAGGATGCCTTTCGGGAATTTACTTTCTGCAGTACGGTTAAAAAGGAATTGGGCAACTCAGCTTTTCTTGGAGCACAATCCATTACCTCCATGTAGCTTCATTGCACCAGAGCACCGTGGGTTCCCAACTGTGGACCTCCAGCAGTTGTAACACTACAACTCCCAGCATGCCCGGACAGCTAACGTCTCTCTGGAAATGCTGGGAGTTGTAGTTTTGCAACAGCTGGAGGTCCACAGTTTGGAGACCACTGGAATTTACTCTTATTTCTTTATAACCTTATTTATTATGGTAGAATCCTCTTGCTCTTGTGGTGAAACGGGGGTGCAACGTAGACATCAATTCGTGACACCAGGGCACAGTTAGCCTACACACGGTCCGAGGTGGAGACAGCTTCTCCTCGGCCAGACACGGAGGGGGCAGACTTGAGATTTGAGACTTGAAGATATCCACGCTGTCTAGGGTTCTGACAAGGTCCAATGACTAACACCGCCAGGGCTTAACTGTACGGGGGAACACTTGCAGAATTGTGGGGCTGACATGATTCAGGGATTTTCTTCAGGCTTCCGTCTGGATTCACCTCACACATCTTCCACCTCCTTTCCACACTGTACTCAGACTAGAACTGGACTGAACTGAGTCCAACCTTAACTAGACTGGGACAACTCCTCCCCCCCTAAACTATATACAAGAGAATTTGGGGGTTCCCATTGGGCAGACAGGGTCACCTGGTTACCACTGCATCTCTCTCTTAAAGGTACAGTACATAAATAACATAAAATACAGTGTATATAATAAAGTGCAGGAAACTCCAGAAAGTTAAACAGATTTGTAAATTACTTCTATTAAAAAATCTTAATCCTGCCAGTACTTCTCAGCTGCTGAAGTTGAGTTGTTCTTTTCTGTCTGACCACAGTGCTCTCTGCTGACACCTCTGTCTATCTCAGGAACTGTCCAGAGCAGGAGAAGTTTGCCATGGGGATTTGCTGCTACTCTGGACAGTTCCTGAGTTCTATTTCACAAGCGCCTCGGGTAAAACACTTTTCCCTGGTAAAGTCCCGTACACTTTCTGGTGCAAATTTTATTCGCATCGGAATACGATTCTCGACAATACTGGAGACAGTTCAGACTGGGGGAGGACTTTAGGCATAAGGCGCACACTCGTATCCCGTTCATGACGCCAAAAGTTGTGGTAGAGGGTGTGATGAGGGCAGATGTTGTTACCCTATGGGCAGATGGCATTAACCCCTTGTATTCGTGACGCCAGGGCGTGGTCTATCCTCAATACCACCTGAAGGTATACCGCTGGATCCTGGGCTGGGCACGGGGGCAATAATGACTCTGACGCTAAGTTATGGATAGCGGTAGCTTTACTGATGGACAGATGGTAAAGTCTATACCGTTCAGCCAGGGACCACTGAGGTGACCAGTGACTTCAGAGACCTTAAGGGCTTGCTGGGACTTGCAGTAGATTTGGACAATTTTAGTGCAGGCCATGCTGACTTGACAGTAGATGACAGTGACTGACGACTTGAGAGTGACTATGCTGTGGATGTAGCTTACTTGCGGCTGCTGGACTGACTTGAGGCTCCTATGGACTCCATTATTATTCCCAATAGTCTTTGGGAGGACAAGCCCCCCTCGGGGGAAAAAAACCCTTCACTAGGGCACCACTAAAATCAATTGTTATTGGTATACATTAAAAATAAATAAAGTGCTGTACACATATAACAAATAGTGATGTTTTAAAATGATCAGGGACTCTATGTATTGCTTAAATGTTCTTTTTATACTGTTTATGGGATTAGTTATCTCTATCACCAATTTGCAGGAGGAGACTAGTTAATGCTTTCCTTTATATCTATTAGTGAAGATTTTCAGTGGACATTAGCTATGTCAGCAACCCTTTCAGAGGTCTCTCACACCTTCTCATATCTTCTCTCAGCCTCCTCTTACCATTGTTATCCTCAGTGTACAGAGCCCTGCTTGTCCTCGGTGTACAGAGCCCTGCTTGTCTTCAGTGTACAGAGCCCTGCTTGTCCTGAGTGTACAGAGCCCTGCTTGTCCTCAGTGTACAGAGCCCTGCTTGTCCTCGGTGTACAGAGCCCTGCTTATCTTCAGTGTACAGAGCCCTGCTTGTCCTGAGTGTACAGAGCCCTGCTTGTCCTCAGTGTACAGAGCCCTGCTTGTCCTCGGTGTACAGAGCCCTGCTTATCTTCAGTGTACAGAGCCCTGCTTGTCCTGAGTGTACAGAGCCCTGCTTGTCCTCAGTGTACAGAGCCCTGCTTGTCCTCAGTGTACAGAGTCCTGCTTGTCCTCAGTGTACAGAGCCCTGCTTGTCCTCAGTGTACAGAGCCCTGCTTGTCCTCAGTGTACAGAGCCCTGCTTGTCCTCAGTGTACAGAGCCCTGCTTGTCCTCAGTGTACAGAGCCCCGCTTGTCCTCAGTGTACAGAGCCCTGCTTGTCCTCAGTGCACAGAGCCCTGCTTGTCCTCAGTGTACAGAGCCCTGCTTGTCCTGAGTGTACAGAGCCCTGCTTGTCCTCAGTGTACAGAGCCCTGCTTGTCCTCAGTGTACAGAGTCCTGCTTGTCCTCAGTGTACAGAGCCCTGCTTGTCCTGAGTGTACAGAGCCCTGCTTGTCCTCAGTGTACAGAGCCCTGCTTGTCCTCAGTGTACAGAGCCCTGCTTGTCCTCAGTGTACAGAGCCCTGCTTGTCCTCAGTGTACAGAGCCCTGCTTGTCCTCAGTGTACAGAGCCCTGCTTGTCCTCAGTGTACAGAGCCCTGCTTGTCCTCAGTGTACAGAGCCCCGCTTGTCCTCAGTGTACAGAGCCCTGCTTGTCCTCAGTGCACAGAGCCCTGCTTGTCCTCAGTGTACAGAGCCCTGCTTGTCCTGAGTGTACAGAGCCCTGCTTGTCCTCAGTGTACAGAGCCCTGCTTGTCCTCAGTGTACAGAGTCCTGCTTGTCCTCAGTGTACAGAGCCCTGCTTGTCCTCAGTGTACAGAGCCCTGCTTGTCCTCAGTGTACAGAGCCCTGCTTGTCCTCAGTGTACAGAGCCCTGCTTGTCCTCAGTGTACAGAGCCCTGCTTGTCCTCAGTGTACAGAGCCCTGCTTGTCCTCAGTGTACAGAGCCCTGCTTGTCCTCAGTGTACAGAGATACACAGACAGTAGCTGCAGGGATAAAAAAAAGAAAAGCATTTCCTCTGTAGTATAAAGCCGCTAATATGTACTGAAAGGATTAAGATTTTTTAAATTCATTTTTTTAAATTCATCAGATACTTTGTATCTCTCGCCGTTTCTTGTGCAGTATCATTTGCATTCACTTTTTATGTTGCAATTATTATTATTTTTTTCCCGGGATCATGGAAAATTCATGAACCTGAATTTACCGTCTCTCCTGATTTGTTTTTCTAACACAGTGTTTCCCAACTAAGGTGCCTCCAGCTGTTGCAAAACTACAACTCCCAGCATGCCCAGGCAGCCAAAGGCTGCCTGGGCATACTGGGAGTTGTAGTTTTGCAACAGCTGGAGGCACCCTTGTTGGGATACACTGTTCTAACACGAGCGCAGTACACGGCGCGCTCACCAAATTCTGCTAATATCGGCCCTAATTCTGAGCCCCTCCCCCCGGGCCCTGAGGTTAGGAGCAGATTTAGCACCTTCTGTAGATCCGCGGCTCCTGCAGAAACTAAATATAAAGACGATGATTAATTCTAACATTGCAGGAAACAGAACGCTGGCGTCACCACGAAGGTCCTGACGGAGCTGAATTCTGTGAATTATTTAAGTTTAGGATATTTTTGGTGAGATTTTAATATTTGCAGATTACAGAGAATCCTCAGACGTTACAATGTATTCAGAAAATCTGCAGACCCTTTCACTTTCCCTATACTTTGTTATAATAAATATAACGTAAAGACAGAAACCTGCAAATGTATAAATAAGAAAAACTATAATCCTGCAGTGACATAAGTATTCATACCCTTTACTATAACATGTGACATAAGTATTCATACCCTTTACTATAACATGTGACATAAGTATTCATACCCTATACCATAACATGTGACATAAGTATTCATACCCTTTACTATAACATGTAACATAAGTATTCATACCCTTTGCTATAACATGTGACATAAGTATTCATACCCTATACCATAACATGTGACATAAGTATTCATACTCTTTACTATAACATGTAACATAAGTATTCATACCCTGTACTATAACATTTGACTTAAGTATTCATACCCTTTACTACAACATGTGACATAAGTATTCATACCCTTTACTATAACATGTGACATAAGTATTCATACCCTTTACTATAACATGTAACATAAGTATTCATACCCTTTACTATAACATGTGACATAAGTATTCATACCCTTTACTATAACATGTGACATAAGTATTCATACCCTTTACTATAACATGTGTTGTAAGTGTTCATACCCTTTACTATAACATGTGACGTAAGTATTCATACCCTTTACTATAACATGTGACATAAGTATTCATACCCTTTACTATAACATGTGACATAAGTATTCATACCCTTTACTATAACATGTGACATAAGTATTCATACCCTTTACTATAACATGTGACATAAGTATTCATACCCTTTACTATAACATTTGACTTAAGTATTCATACCCTTTACTATAACATGTGTTGTAAGTGTTCATACCCTTTACTATAACATGTGACATAAGTATTCATACCCTTTACTATAACATGTGACATAAGTATTCATACCCTTTACTATAACATGTGACATAAGTATTCATACCCTTTACTATAACATGTGACATAAGTATTCATACCCTTTACTATAACATGTGACATAAGTATTCATACCCTTTACTATAACATGTGACATAAGTATTCATACCCTTTACTATAACATGTGACATAAGTATTCATACCCTTTACTATAACATGTGACATAAGTATTCATACCCTTTACTATAACATGTGACATAAGTATTCATACCCTTTACTATAACATGTGACATAAGTATTCATACCCTTTACTATAACATGTGACATAAGTATTCATACCCTTTACTATAACATGTGACATAAGTATTCATACCCTTTACTATAACATGTGACATAAGTATTCATACCCTTTACTATAACATGTGACATAAGTATTCATACCCTTTACTATAACATGTGACATACGTATTCATACCCTTTACTATAACATGTAACATAAATATTCATACCCTTTACTATAACATGTGACATAAGTATTCATACCCTTTACTATAACATGTAACATATATATTCATACCCTTTACTATAACATGTGACATAAGTATTCATACCCTTTACTATAACATGTGACATAAGTATTCATACCATTTACTATACCATGTGACATAAGTATTCTTACCCTATACTATAACATGTGACCTAAGTATTCATACCATTTACTATAACATGTGACATAAGTATTCATACCCTTTACTATAACATGTGACATAAGTATTCATACCCTTTACTATAACATGTGACATAAGTATTCATACCATTTACTATAACATGTGACATAAGTATTCATACCCTTTACTATAACATTTGACATAAGTATTCATACCCTTTACTATAACATGTGACATAAGTATTTATACCCTTTACTATAACATGTAAGATAAGTATTCATACCCTTTATTATAACATGTGACATAAGTATTCATACCCTTTATTATAACATGTAACATAAGTATTCATACCCTTTACTATAACATGTAACATAAGTATTCATACCCTTTACTATAACACATGACATAAGTATTCATACCCATGACTATAACACATGACATAAGTATTCATACCCTTTACTATAACATGTGACATAAGTATTCATACCCATGACTATAACACGTGACATAAGTATTCATACCCTTTACTATAACATGTGACATAAGTATTCATACCCTTTACCATAACATGTGACATAAGTATTCATACCCTTTACTATAACATGCGACATAAGTATTCATACCCTTTACTATAACATGTGACATAAGTATTCATACCCTTTACCATAACATGTGACATAAGTATTCATCCCTTTACTATAACACGTGACATAAGTATTCATACCCTTTACTATAACATGTGACATAAGTATTCATACCCTTTACTAAAACATGTGACATAAGTATCAATACCCTTTACTATAACACGTGACATAAGTATTCATACCCTTTACTATAAAATGAGACATAAGTATTCATACCCTTTACTATAACACGTGACATAAGTATTTGTACCCTTTACTATAGCATGAGACATAAGTATTCATACCCTTTACTATAACATGTAACATAAGTATTCATACCCTTTACTATAACATATGACATAAGTATTCATACCCTATACTATAACATGTGACATAAGTATTCATACCCTTTACTATAACACGTGACATAAGTATTCATACCCTTTACTATAACATGTGACATAAGTATTCATATCCTTTACTATAACATGTGACATAAGTATCTCAAACTGCTACCCAGCTTAGGGCCCGGTAAGTACCAGTGCATGGTGTGGCAGAAAACAATAGACAGCAGTGCAGCCTGTGGTCACTGTTAGTGTATCTGCCCCCATAGACAGCAGTGCAGCCTGTGGTCACTGTTAGTGTATCTGCCCCCATAGACAGCAGTGCAGCCTGTGATCACTGTTAGTGTATCTGCCTCCATAGACAGCAGTGCAGCCTGTGGTCACTGTTAGTGTATCTGCCTCCATAGACAGCAGTGCAGCCTGTGGTCACTGTTAGTGTATTTGCCTCCTATAGACAGCAGTGCAGCCTGTGGTCACTGTTAGTGTATCTGCCTCCATAGACAGCAGTGCAGCCTGTGGTCACTGTTAGTGTATTTGCCTCCTATAGACAGCAGTGCAGCCTGTGGTCACTGTTAGTGTATCTGCCTCCATAGACAGCAGTGCAGCCTGTGGTCACTGTTAGTGTATTTGCCTCCTATAGACAGCAGTGCAGCCTGTGGTCACTGTTAGTGTATCTGCCTCCTATAGACAGCAGTGCAGCCTGTAATCACTGTTAGTGTATCTGCCTCCTATAGACAGCAGTGCAGCCTGTGATCACTGTTAGTGTATCTGCCTCCTATAGACAGCAGTGCAGCTTGTGGTCACTGTTAGTGTATTTGCCTCCTATAGACAGCAGTGCAGCCTGTGGTCACTGTTAGTGTATCTGCCTCCTATAGACAGCAGTGCAGCCTGTAATCACTGTTAGTGTATCTGCCTCCTATAGACAGCAGTGCAGCCTGTGGTCACTGTTAGTGTATCTGCCCCCATAGACAGCAGTGCAGCCTGTGGTCACTGTTAGTGTATTTGCCTCCTATAGACAGCAGTGCAGCCTGTGGTCACTGTTAGTGTATCTGCCTCCTATAGACAGCAGTGCAGCTTGTGGTCACTGTTAGTGTATCTGCCTCCTATAGACAGCAGTACAGCCTGTGGTCACTGTTAGTGTATTTGCCTCCTATAGACAGCAGTGCAGCCTGTGGTCACTGTTAGTGTATCTGCCTCCTATAGACAGCAGTGCAGCCTGTAATCACTGTTAGTGTATCTGCCTCCTATAGACAGCAGTGCAGCCTGTGGTCACTGTTAGTGTATCTGCCTCCTATAGACAGCAGTGCAGCTTGTGGTCACTGTTAGTGTATCTGCCTCCTATAGACAGCAGTGCAGCCTGTGGTCACTGTTAGTGTATCTGCCCCCATAGACAGCAGTGCAGCTTGTGGTCACTGTTAGTGTATCTGCCTCCTATAGACAGCAGTTGTAACGCCGAGCGCTCCAGGTCCCGCGGCTTCCCCGGAGCGCTCGCGGCATTATGCTAACAGCTAACAGAGAGCTCCAGTCTCTGACTCTGACTGCGAGCGCATCTGTGTTCATGCCGGCGGGGACGTGATCCGCGTGGCGGTTCAGACCCACTCGCGGATCGCGCCCCGTTCTACTCACCCTCCTCCTCCTGTGGCTGTCTCGTCCCGGCGTGCGTGGCCCCACTCCTTAGGGCGCGCGCATGCCGACATTCTAAGATTTAAAGGGCCAGCGCACCGCTAATTGGTGCCTGGCCCAATCAGTTCAATCACCTCCCTACACATAAATACACACTTCCCCTTCCCGTCCTTGCCGGATCTTGTTGCCTTGTGTCCTGTGAAAGCATTATAGTGTGTTCCCAAGCCTGTGTACCCAGACCTTCTGCTGTTGCCCCTGACTACGAACCTCACTGCCTGCCCTGACCTTCTGCTACGTCTGACCTCGCCTCTGTATAGTCGTTGTGTACCGCGCCAGTCTCAGCTGCCAGAGGGGTCGAGTCGCTACTGGGGAACACGACCTGGTAGTTACCGCTGCAGCAAGTCCATCCTGCTTTGCGGCGGGCTCTGGTGAACACCAGTAACTGCTTAGAACCGATCCCCCCAGTACGACCCGCGTCATCGCCTCTCTGGCACAGAGGATCCACCTCCAGTGTCTTCACCAGCCGCTAGTCCAGTTCCTGACAGAAGTGCAGCCTGTGATCACTCTTAGTATTTTCCCTCCTATAGACAGCAGTGCAGCCTGTGATCACTCTTAGTATTTTCCCTCCTATAGACAGCAGTGCAGCCTGTGATCACTCTTAGTATTTTCTCTCCTATAGACAGCAGTGCAGCCTGTGATCACTCTTACTATTTTCCCTCCTATAGACAGCAGTGCAGTCTGTGGTCACTATTATGGACATTTATCAACGGGTTTAGTCAGGTTTTCTTTACTATAATTGTCGCAAAATTGTCGCAACTGCGACTACACGATTTTTCGTGCGACATTTTGACTGGAAAGCGAGAAAAGCAAGTTTTCCTAAAATTTACTACGTAGTAATAATTTTAAAATGGACTACGGGTAGTTAGGTATTTATTAACTGCGACAGTCGCAACTGCGCAAAAAAAAAGTCGCAACAGCGTTAAAAATTTACTAAATTTACTCCGGCTCAAACATGGAGCAGAAAAAGCTACAACCAAAGTAAAAAAGGAAAAATTGCTTACGTGAAAGAAAATTATCAACAGGCTGAAACCAGTTGATAAATACGTCGCACATAAGCAAAAAAAAAGTAAGGAAAAAATTACTAAAAAAAAGAATACATAAGCGAACATTGATAAATGTCCCTCTATAAGTGTACCTGGCTCTCATAGACAGCAGTGCAGCCTGTGGTCACTATGAGGGACATTTATCAATCTTTGCTTATGTATTCCTTTTTTTAGCAATTTTTTCCTTACTTTTTTTTTGCTTATGTGTGACGTATTTATCAACTGGTTTCAGCCTGTTGATAATTTTCTTTCACGTAAGCAATTTTTCCTTTTTTTACTTTGGTTGTAGCTTTTTCTGCTCCATGTTTGAGCTGGAGTAAATTTAGTAAATTTTTAACGCTGTTGCGACTTTTTTTTTGCGCAGTTGCGACTGTCGCAGTTAATAAATACCTGACTACCCGTAGTCCATTTTAAAATTATTACTACATAGTAAATTTTAGGAAAACTTGCTTTTCTCGCTTTCCAGTCAAAATGTCGCACGAAAAAGCATGTAGTCGCAGTTGCGACAATTTTGCAACAATTATAGTAAAGAAAACCTGACTAAACCCGTTGATAAATGTCCATATATAAGCGTACCTGGCTCTCATAGACAGCAGTGCAGCCTGTGATCACTCTTAGTATTTTCCCTCCTATAGACAGCAGTGCAGCCTGTGATCACTCTTAGTATTTTCCCTCCTATAGACAGCAGTGCAGTCTGTGGTCACTATAAGTGTACCTGGCTCTCATAGACAGCAGTGCAGCCTGTGGTTATTTTTGCCTTCCATAGATAGCAGTGCAGCCTGTGATCACTCTTAGTATTTTCCCTCCTATAGACAGCAGTGCAGCCTGTGATCACTGTTAGTATTTTCCCTCCTATAGACAGCAGTGCAGTCTGTGGTCACTATTAGTGTACCTGGCTCTCATAGACAGCAGTGCAGCCTGTAATCACTCTTAGTATTTTCCCTCCTATAGACAGCAGTGCAGCCTGTGATCACTCTTAGTATTTTCCCTCCTATAGACAGCAGTGCAGTCTGTGGTCACTATAAGTGTACCTGGCTCTCATAGACAGCAGTGCAGCCTGTGGTTATTTCTGCCTTCCATAGATAGCAGTGCAGCCTTCTATACTGCAGGTCCCAAGATTGGTCCTGGAAGGTAGGAATAAGGTAAAAGTGCACTATGTCCTGTGTCCTCTGTCCCCATCCAGTGGGACCTAATGTTTGCCCAAAGCCAGTCCAGGCTGCTACCGCAGGTTTCCCCAGACGGTGAGTTGCATATACATTACATTTATGTAGCATTACGCAGGGCTGGAACCTTTATTTTCTACTGCTTTATCTGTATTAATCATTTCCCTACCAGAAGGATACTGGGTGACAACCCCAATGACCCAAATAACTAACCATTAGTTACTGTGACCCACATTACCTCAGACAGCAAACAGATAAGAATTAATTAATGGAAAGTTAAATTTACTTTGTCCCCATCCCTTCTGCTCTGTCAGTATCAGTCGTCCCTGTAGATTTGGGTCCAGGAAGCCCGAGATGAACAGAGGTAAAACTGTGACTATAAATACAAGATGTAACTTAGTATTGTTTTTTGTATTAAGGCTTCATCTGTGGCTATAATTTATAGGGACGGGGGTACAACCCAGGTTACAGTAAAAATATGGTAATTAGCCTAATCCCAGGATGGTGAAAGAAACAGATGAGTGATCCATACTGGAGTATATAGAGGACAAAGGATGAGTGATCCATACTGGAGTATATAGAGGACACAGGGTGAGTGATCCATACTGGAGTATATAGAGGACATGGGATGAGTGATCCATACTGGAGTATATAGAGGACACAGGATGAGTGATCCATACTGGAGTATATAGAGGACACAGGGTGAGTGATCCATACTGGAGTATATAGAGGACACAGGATGAGTGATCCATACTGGAGTATATAGAGGACATGGGATGAGTGATCCATACTGGAGTATATAGAGGACACAGGATGAGTGATCCATACTGGAGTATATAGAGGACACAGGATGAGTGATCCATACTGGAGTATATAGAGGACACAGGATGAGTGATCCATACTGGAGTATATAGAGGACACAGGATGAGTGATCCATACTAGAGTATATAGTGGACATACGATGAGTTATCCATACTGGAGTATATAGAGGACACAGGATGAGTGATCCATACTGGAGTATATAGAGGACATGGGATGAGTGATCCATACTGGAGTATATAGAGGACACAGGATGAGTGATCCATACTGGAGTATATAGAGGACACAGAGTGAGTGATCCATACTGTAGTATATAGAGGACACAGGATGAGTGATCCATACTGGGGTATATAGAGGACATAGAGTGAGTGATCCATACTGGAGTATATAGAGGACACAGGGTGAGTGATCCATACTGGAGTATATAAAGGACACAGGATGAGTGATCCATACTGGAGTATATAGAGGACACATGATGAGTGATCCATACTGGAGTATATAGAGGATACAGGATGAGTGATCCATACTGGAGTATATAGAGGACATGGGATGAGTGATCCATACTTCAGTATATAGAGGACACAGAGTGAGTGATCCATACTGGAGTATATAGAGGACATAGGGTGAGTGATCCATACTGGAGTATATAGAGGACACAGGATGAGTGATCCATACTGGAGTATATAGAGGATACAGGGTGAGTGATCCATACTGGAGTATATAGAGGACATGGGGTGAGTGATCCATGCTGGAGTATATAGAGGACACAGAGTGAGTGATCCATACTGGAGTATATAGAGGACACAGGATGAGTGATCCATACTGGAGTATATAGAGGACATGGGATGAGTGATCCATACTGGAGTATATAGAGGACACAGAGTGAGTGATCCATACTGGAGTATATAGAGGACACAGAGTGAGTGATCCATACTGGAGTATATAGAGGACACAGAGTGATCCATACTGGAGTATATAGAGGACACAGAGTGAGTGATCCATACTGGAGTATATAGAGGACACAGAGTGAGCGATCCATACTGGAGTATATAGAGGACACAGAGTGAGTGATCCATACTGGAGTATATAGAGGACACAGAGTGAGTGATCCATACTGGAGTATATAGAGAACATAGAGTGAGTGATCCATACTGGAGTATATAGAGGATACAGAGTGAGTGATCCATACTGGAGTATATAGAGGACATAGAGTGAGTGATCCATACTGGAGTATATAGAGGACACAGAGTGATCCATACTGGAGTATATAGAGGACTCAGAGTGATCCATACTGGAGTATATAGAGGACTCAGAGTGATCCATACTGGAGTATATAGAGGACACAGAGTGAGTGATCCATACTGGAGTATATAGAGGATACAGAGTGATCCATACTGGAGTATATAGAGGACACAGGGTGAGTGATCCATACTGGAGTATATAGAGGACATGGGATGAGTGATCCATACTGGAGTATATAGAGGACACAGGGTGAGTGATCCATACTGGAGTATATAGAGGACTCAGAGTGAGTGATCCATACTGGAGTATATAGAGGATACAGGGTGAGTGATCCATAATGGAGTATATAGAGGATACAGAGTGAGTGATCCATACTGGAGTATATAGAGGACACAGGATGAGTGATCCATACTGGAGTATATAGAGGATACAGGATGAGTGATCCATACTGGAGTATATAGAGGATACAGGATGAGTGATCCATACTGGAGTATATAGAGGACATGGGATGAGTGATCCATACTGGAGTATATAGAGGACATGGGATGAGTGATCCATACTGGAGTATATAGAGGACATGGGATGAGTGATCCATACTGGAGTATATAGAGGACACAAGATGAGTGATCCACACTGGAGTATATAGAGGACACAGAGTGATCCATACTAGAGTATATAGAGGACACAGAGTGATCCATACTGGAGTATATAGAGGACACAGAGTGATCCATACTGGAGTATATAGAGGACACAGAGTGAGTGATCCATACTGGAGTATATAGAGGATACAGAGTGAGTGATCCATACTGGAGTATATAGAGGACACAGAGTGAGTGATCAATACTGGAGTATATAGAGGACACAGGGTGAGTGATCCATACTGGAGTATATAGAGGACACAGGATGAGTGATCCATACTGGAGTATATAGAGGACACAGGATGAGTGATCCATACTGGAGTATATAGAGGATACAGGATGAGTGATCCATACTGGAGTATATAGAGGACACAGGATGAGTGATCCATAATGGAGTATATAGAGGACATGGGATGAGTGATCCATACTGTAGTATATAGAGGATACAGGATGAGTGATCCATACTGGAGTATATAGAGGACACAGAGTGATCCATACTGGAGTATATAGAGGACACAGAGTGATCCATACTGGAGTATATAGAGGACACAGAGTAAGCTACATGAAGAGCTTTATCACCGCCCGACATATTTTCAGCCATTTCATCCCGTCCTCACTTCTTACTCTTTTCTAGTTTAATGATCACATGATAAATGTCTTCATTTAAATGATAGAAATAAAATAAAAAATTACTACAACAAAAATACATGAAGCAGAAAGGATCTAATATAATAATGCGCAGCGATATCTGTAATATCCATCAGTGCAGCGTGGAATAATGTTTCCTCGCCCTTCATCTAACACATTATACTCATCTTCTAGGGAGTGTTATATATTACAACATATTAATAGTGAGGATGTAACTGGGAACCTGGGATATTAATGAATGAAAAGATATATATATATATATATATATATATATAACCAATATCTCCAGAATATAAGACAATATTTAATACATTACTCCACATATAAGAAATGTATCCAGAATCCAAGGTCATAAACAAAGTCCAGCAGTAAAGCACCCCTAGTGGTAGCTTTTAGTATAATTTATACCTATGGTCCATATCAGAATTCTAGCCACTGCATATAGTACATTACATACAGGATAAGAAATGTAAGTACACAATGACCTCACCAGCAGAATAGTGAGTGCAGCTCTGGAGTATAATAAAGGATATAACTCAGGATCAGTACAGGATAAGTAATGTAATGTATGTACACAGTGACCTCACCAGCAGAATAGTGAGTACAGCTCTGGTATATAATACAGGATATAACTCAGGATCAGTACAGGATAAGTAATGTAATGTATGTACACAGTGACCTCACCAGCAGAATAGTGAGTACAGCTCTGGAGTATAATACATGATATAACTCAGGATCAGTACAGGATAAATAATGTAATGTATGTACACAGTGACCTCACCAGCAGAATAGTGAGTACAGCTCTGAAGCATAATACAGGATATAACTCAGGATCAGTACAGGATAAGTAATGTAATGTATGTATACAGTGACCTCACCAGCAGAATAGTGAGTACAGCTCTGCAGTATAATACAGGATATAACTCAGGATTAGTACAGGATAAGTAATGTAATGTATGTACACAGTGACCTCAACAGCAGAATAGTGAGTACAGCTCTGGAGTATAATACAGGATATAACTCAGGATCAGTACAGGATAAGTAATGTAATGTATGTACACAGTGACCTCACCAGCAGAATAGTGAGTACAGCTCTGGAGTATAATTCAGGATATAACTCAGGATCAGTACAGGATAAGTAATGTAATGTATGTACACAGTGACCTCACCAGCAGAATAGTGAGTACAGCTCTGGAGTATAATACAGGATATAACTCAGGATCAGTACAGGATAAGTAATGTAATGTATGTACACTGTGACCTCACCAGCAGAATAGTGAGTACAGCTCTGGAGTATAATACAGGATATAACTCAGGATCAGTACAGGATAAGTAATGTAATGTATGTACACAGTGACCCCACCTGCAGAATAGTGAGTACAGCTCTGGAGTATAATTCAGGATATAACTCAGGATCAGTACAGGATAAGTAATGTAATATACTGATAAATTGCTGATTACTTTGTCGCCTTTAAGTGCTCTTTACTTTTCTGACTCATTTTCAGCCTCTATACAGTGATCTGATGGATTTATGGATTATTTGGCTCCATTCATTGTCGGCCAATCAGAAATGTGTCTAATCAATTTGCCCAAATTACCTTAATGTCAGCAGGATCGATTCCTGTGGTGCCTCCTATAACACCTCTGCCCCCTCCCTTCCCAGACCCAGTGTTGTATATGTCACTGGCACAAGTCCTCAGGAGCAGAATCCTCTCATTCACTTACATTGCTTTCCCTTCTCCCAATCTGATGCGAATCTGAGAAATAGAAGACTAAATGCAGAAGGAGAGACAAGGAATCCACTGTTTGGGAGGGGTGCAGACTGGTCTATGAATCCAGGCATTGCCATCTCCCTCTGCTACATTCTGTTTTGCTTCCTTGCATTTCCAGTTGCAGGCTGCTCTCTGGAGATCACATGATCCTGGGCTAGGTGTCTGGCAGCTGACTGGTGTAATGCTGCTGCTACTTTCCTGTGCTAAGCTGATTTACTTGTTTAAGGTCTGACCTCATCATCCTGTCAGTATGGAATCCCACCTACACAGTTAGCAGCATTGGAGGAGCATGGGCTGGAGGGGCTTGCAGCATGCACCAGTCACAGGGACCAGTCTCCAGTCCTCAGCTCCTCTGAAGGACTAGAGATCGGTAAAGATCTGCACAATCCCAGGTTCTTCTTGGTTTATTTATTGCAAGAGAAGAAGAAAAAGAGGAATAAAAAAATGTCAGTGTCTGGGAAGAAAGAGTTTGATGTGAAGCAAATCCTGAGGCTGCGCTGGAGGTGGTTCAGTCACCCCTCACAGGGTTCTCCAGGATCTGGGGGGTGCCTGCAGCAGGAAGGATATGAGCACAGGGGGACTCCGGTTCACAATAGGCTCAAAAACCATTCACGGGACAGGAATGGGCTAAAGAAGAACAGCAGCCCTGTCCACAACATCCTGGCACCGGTGCCAGGTCCAACCCCTGTCCACCACCGATCTATCCCAGCCTGGCACCAACAAAACATTATAGAGCACCTACAGGCCAGCGAGGAGACCCCCAAACCCAACAGCACCGAGGAGAACCTGGGCAAAGAAGAGAACAACAGCGTCCAGGAGGTCTCCATCCCCTCCCAGGAGAACACGGAGGAAACCGCAGGCAGGTAGGTGCTCAGCATTGTGTCTATTGGGTCTGCACTGGTACTTTGTATATGATCAGCACTGGCACTTTGTATATGATCAGCACTGATAGATTGTATATGATCAGCACTGATACATTGTATATGATCAGCACTGGTACTTTGTATATGATCAGCACTGGTACTTTGTATATGATCAGCACTGGTACATTGTATATGATCAGCACTGATACATTGTATATGATCAGCACTGGTACTTTGTATATGATCTGCACTGATACATTGTATATGATCAGCACTGGTACATTGTATATGATCAGCACTGATACATTGTATATGATCAGCACTGGTACATTGTATATGATCAGCACTGATACATTGTATATGATCAGCACTGGTACTTTGTATATGATCAGCACTGATACATTGTATATGATCAGCACTGGTACTTTGTATATGATCAGCACTGATACATTGTATATGATCAGCACTGGTACTTTGTATATGATCAGCACTGATACATTGTATATGATCAGCACTGATAGATTGTATATGATCAGCACTGGTACTTTGTATATGATCAGCACTGATACATTGTATATGATCAGCACTGATAGATTGTATATGATCAGCACTGATACATTGTATATGATCTGCACTGATACATTGTATATGATCAGCACTGGTACATTGTATATGATCAGCACTGATACATTGTATATGATCAGCACTGGTACTTTGTATATGATCAGCACTGATACATTGTATATGATCAGCACTGGTACTTTGTATATGATCAGCACTGATACATTGTATATGATCAGCACTGATAGATTGTATATGATCAGCACTGGTACTTTGTATATGATCAGCACTGATACATTGTATATGATCAGCACTGATAGATTGTATATGATCAGCACTGATACATTGTATATGATCTGCACTGATACATTGTATATGATCAGCACTGGTACATTGTATATGATCAGCACTGGTACATTGTATATGATCAGCACTGATACATTGTATATGATCAGCACTGGTACATTGTATATGATCAGCACTGATACATTGTATATGATCAGCACTGGTACTTTGTATATGATCAGCACTAATACATTGTATATGATCAGCACTGATAGATTGTATATGATCAGCACTGATAGATTGTATATGATCAGCACTGATACATTGTATATGATCAGCACTGATAGATTGTATATGATCAGCACTGGTACTTTGTATATGATCAGCACTGGTACATTGTATATGATCAGCACTGATACATTGTATATGATCAGCACTGGTACTTTCTATATGATCAGCACTGGTACATTGTATATGATCAGCACTGGTACTTTGTATATGATCAGCACTGGTACATTGTATATGATCAGCACTGGTACTTTGTATATGATCAGCACTGGTACATTGCATATGATCTGCACTGATACATTGTAGAGAGTCCGCACTGATACATTGTAGAGTCCGCACTGATACATTGTAGAGTCCGCACTGACACATTGTAGAGTCCGCACTGATACATTGTAGAGTCCGCACTGATATATTATATAGTCCGCACTGACACATTATAGAGTCCGCACTGATACATTATAGAGTCCGCACTGATATATTATAGAGTCCGCACTGACACATTATAGAGTCCGCACTGATACATTATAGAGTCCGCACTGACACATTATAGAGTCCGCACTGATACATTATAGAGTCCGCACTGATATATTATAGAGTCCGCACTGACACATTATAGAGTCCGCACTGACACATTATAGAGTCCGCACTGATACATTATAGAGTCCGCACTGATATATTATAGAGTCCGCACTGATATATTATAGAGTCCGCACTGATACATTATAGAGTCCGCACTGATACATTATAGAGTCCGCACTGATACATTATAGAGTCCGCACTGATACATTATAGAGTCCGCACTGATACATGATAGAGTCCGCACTGATACATGATAGAGTCCGCACTGATACATGATAGAGTCCGCACTGATACATTATAGAGTCCGCACTGATACATTATAGAGTCCGCACTGATACATTATAGAGTCCGCACTGATATATTATAGAGTCCGCACTGATATATTATAGAGTCCGCACTGATACATTGTAGAGTCCGCACTGATACATTATAGAGTCTGCACTGATACATTATAGAGTCCGCACTGATACATTAAAGAGTCCGCACTGACATATTGTAGAGTCCGCACTGATACATTATAGAGTCCGCACTGATACATTATAGAGTCCGCACTGATACATTAAAGAGTCCGCACTGACACATTGTAGAGTCCGCACTGACACATTGTAGAGTCCGCACTGATACATTATAGAGTCCGCACTGATACATTATAGAGTCCGCACTGATACATTATAGAGTCCGCACTGATATATTATAGAGTCCGCACTGATATATTATAGAGTCCGCACTGACACATTGTAGAGTCCGCACTGACACATTGTAGAGTCCGCACTGATACATTATAGAGTCCGCACTGATACATTATAGAGTCCGCACTGACACATTGTAGAGTCCGCACTGATACATTATAGAGTCCGCACTGATACATTATAGAGTCCGCACTGACACATTGTAGAGTCCGCACTGACACATTGTAGAGTCCGCACTGATACATTATAGAGTCCGCACTGATACATTATAGAGTCCGCACTGATATATTATAGAGTCCGCACTGATACATTGTAGAGTCCGCACTGATACATTATAGAGTCCGCACTGATACATTATAGAGTCCGCACTGATATATTATAGAGTCCGCACTGATGCATTGTATAGTCCGCACTGACACATTGTATAGTCCGCACTGACACATTGTATAGTCCGCACTGACACATTGTATAGTCCGCACTGATATATTATTGAGTCCTTACTGACACATTGTATAGTCCGCACTGATATATTATTGAGTCCTTACTGACACATTGTATAGTCCGCACTGATATATTATTGAGTCCTTACTGACACATTGTATAGTCCGCACTGTTTCCCCGCACTCACTAGTTTATCACGGTCCATTCCTTGATACATTTGTATTTATTGATAATTCGGATTCCATTGTGTCCTCTGAAATCCTTCTATTTGTTGCCACTTTGTGTCCATTTCCTATTTTCTCTTACATTTTCTTGTCGCTTTGTATCTATCGATCCCTTGCCCTGGTTACCGATAACAATCGCCCAGATCTGAAGCATGAGATGGAGGACAAGGGTTTGACTCTTCTCCCGATTCATCTCTTTACTTTCTTTATCAGATCGGCCAACCTGGACACAACTTCTCTGCTGCTCCTGTGCAGACCCGGCTCTGCTTCATCTGGTCACTAAGGTGTTAACATTCTCCTTGCACAGTGCAGATGTCTTAATGCAGAGATTGAGCCAAGTGATTTATACATGTGATGTGATTCCAGGACAGTATTGTGTCCTAGGACAGACTGTTCTGGGGGAGACTGTACACCCCCCAGATGAGTGGGTGAGGGGTGGTAGCTGAGGTTCTGCACTATGTGGGGGTAGACTCAGTCTGGGGGACTGCACCGAGTCAGTAGAGGTCTTGCTGAGCACAATGTAGTAGAACCACTTTATATATATATATGTATATATATATATATATATATATATATATATATATATATATATATATATATATATGTGTTAGTATACATCAGTGATCTCCAAACTAGGAACCTCCAGCTGTTGCAAAACTACAACTCCCAGCCGTTGGCTGGGAGTTGTAGTTTTGCAACAGCTGGAGGCCCACTGTTTGCAGACCACTGGTATACAGGATACAGGGTCAGCCAGGAAGCAGCAAAACAATGGCTCAAGTTCTCAAGTTTCCATTTCACACAGTTCCTATGGGGTTCTGCTTAAAGAGATTCTGCACGTGATATCAGGGGTTAATAGAGATCAGATTCCTAAAGTTCTTCCATATACTGATCCTTGGGGTTACAAGGATCTGTTCAGATATAGGGGGATTATAATTGAATGAAATTGAGCAATATACAGCATGCTAAAATGACAGTATATAGATCATAATAATAATAATAATAATAATAATAATTAATATTATTATAATTGTATTTATTAATATTATTATTATCATTATTATTCTTGTTGTTGTATTTATTTCTATTATTATTATTATTGTATTTATTGATATTATTATTATCATTAGTCTTGTTGTTGTATTTATTTATATTATTATTGTATTTATTTATATTATTACTGTGTTTATTTATATTATTAATATTAATATTATTGGTGTATTTATTTATATTATTATTATGATTATTATTATGGTTGTTGTATTTATTTATATTATTATTATAGTATTTCTTTATATTATCATTATTGTAATTATTATTATTATTATAGTATTTATTTATATTATAATTATTATAATTATTATTATTATTATTATTATTATAGTATTTATTTATATTCTTCTTCTTCTTATTATAATTGTATTTATTTATATTATTATTATTATAGTATTTATTTATATTATAATTATTGTAATTATTATTATTATTGTATTTATTTATATTATAATTATTATTATTATTATTATTATTATTATTATTATTCTTTCAGTCTGTGCTATCAGATTAGATATAAAGGTTCCGCTTCCTATTAGTTATTATTGGCCCCCGGATAAGATCGCTGTTATTGCTGAGATTCGGTGCTGAGCCCATAGTTCTATATAAGACTAAATATAACACAATAGAAGTTGGCAGCTTAATAGAATGTGATCACAGACTGTGGGGAGGAATTTCTTGTTTGCACGCCTGACTTCCTGTATACTTCATCTGCTAACAATAGATTATTGACAATGGTGTATATAAAGGGGGCTCCACACTAGACTATACAGAACTGCTTCATTGTATGACCATCAGGACAGTATATATTTGTGAACTATATGGCAGGATATACAGACATTATTGGGGCACTATATTGGTTGAGCTCAGTTGGATTTGCTTGTATTATCTGGACACTATATGGTCTGGAATATTGTACAGTACAGTTATTTGGCCTCTATATGGGTATACTATCTGGGCAGAGTGTGGCTATATTATTTAGTCACTAAATGGCTGTATTATTTGGGCACTGTATGACTATTATTAGGGCACTGTATTATTTGGGCACTGTATTACTTGGGCACTGTATGGCTGTATTATTTGGGCACTGTATGACTATTATTAGGGCACTGTATTATTTGGGCACTGTATTACTTGGGCATGGTATAACTGTATTATTTGGGCACTGTATGACTATTATTAGGGCACTGTATTATTTGGGCACTGTATGACTATTATTAGGGCACTGTATTATTTGGGCACTGTATTACTTGGGCACGGTATAACTGTATTACTTGGGCTGTCCTATTTGGGGACTGCATAGCTGCATTATTTGGACTCTGTATGACTATATTATTTGGGAGCTGCATTATTAGGGATCTGTATGACTATATTATTTGGGATCTGTATGGCTGTATTAATTGAGCACTATATGGCTTATTATTTGGGCTCTGTCTAGCTGTAATTTTGTGCACTGCTTGTGTGATCTATTTGGGCACTGTATAGCTGTGTTATTTGGGCACTGTATAGCTGTGTTATTTGGGCACTGTATAGCTGTGTTATTTTGGCACTGTTTGGCTATATTATTTGGGCACTGTTTGGCTATATTATTTGTGGACTGTCTAGCTGTATTATTTGGGCACTGTATAGCTGTGTTATTTGGGCACGGTATAGCTGTATTATTTGGGCACTGTATAGCTGTGTTATTTGGGCACTGTTTAGCTGTATTATTTGGGCACTGTATAGCTGTATTATTTGGACACTGTATAGCTGTATTATTTGGGCACTGTATAGCTGTGTTATTTGGGCACTGTTTGGCTATATTATTTGGGCACTGTCTAGCTGTATTATTTGGGCACTGTCTAGCTGTATTATTTGGGCACTGTATAGCTGTATTATTTGGGCACTGTATAGCTGTATTATTTGGACACTGTTTAGCTGTGTTATTTTGGCACTATATAGCTGTATTATTTGGGCACTGTATAGCTGTATTATTTGGGCACTGTATAGCTGTGTTATTTGGGCACTGTTTAGCTGTGTTATTTTGGCACTGTTTGGCTATATTATTTGGACACTGTATAGCTGTATTATTTGGGCACTGTTTAGCTGTGTTATTTTGGCACTATATAGCTGTATTATTTGGGCACTGTATAGCTGTATTATTTGGGCACTGTATAGCTGTGTTATTTGGGCACTGTTAAGCTGTGTTATTTTGGCACTGTTTGGCTATATTATTTGGACACTGTTTAGCTATATTATTTGGGCACTGTATGGCTTATTATTTGGGCACTGTTTGGCTATATTATTTGGGCACTGTATAGCTGTGTTATTTTGGCTCTGTTTGGCTATATTATTTGTGCACTGTATAGCTGTATTATTTGGGCACTGTATGGCTTATTATTTGGGCACTGTTTGGCTATATTATTTGGGCACTGTATAGCTGTGTTATTTTGGCTCTGTTTGGCTATATTATTTGTGCACTGTATAGCTGTATTATTTGGGCACTGTATGGCTTATTATTTGGGCACTGTTTGGCTATATTATTTGGGCACTGTATAGCTGTGTTATTTTGGCTCTGTTTGGCTATATTATTTGTGGACTGTATGGCTGTATTATTTGGGCACTGTATGGCTTATTATTTGGGCCCAGTATGACACTTATGTGAACATTGTACATTGAATTACTGAACACCATGTTATGTAGCTATCATCCATCCCCAATAATGTAATATATGGCGGCATTATATTATATGTGCATAGTAAAGTTACCGGTGGACTTTACAACAGGTTTTAAAGATCCAGCATTATAAATCTATATTGTCTATATTGTCTACATTATAAATCTATATTGTTTGATAATATTATATTACGTTATAGCTGTAAAAAGTCCTTAGAAGTAAAGTGTTAATAGGCAAATGGCAGTATATAGCTCCATTCACATCTATGCAGGGAAATCAATGCTGATCTGTCCTACCACAGTGTCTCCCAACCGGTGTGACTCCAGCTGTTGCAAAACTACAACTCCCAGCATGCCCAGACAGCCATTGGCTGTCTGGGCATGCTTGGAGTTGTAGTTTTGCAATATCTGGCAGTTTGTAGACCACTGCATTATAAGAATCAGCCATGCTGCAGATGTGAACAGCACCTAAGACCGAACCACAATCCTTGTCAAATAGAAGCCTGCTTTGGCTTTGCTGGGACTTATTGTTCACCTGCAAGTGATGATATACATAGATTGGCTTAGCTACACAAAGAGTCACTGTAATAATAGGAAAAATGCTTAAACATAAATAAGTAAATAAGTAAATAATATAAATAAATATATAAAATGTTTTGTAAATTGTCTGTAATGCATATATTAGTAAAGTTGCCCTTCTTTCGCACTTCATGTATATTCTTGAAGAGGAACTCAGGTGGAAAACAATTTTTTGTAAATCAACGGGAACCAGAAAGTTAAACAGATTTGTAAATTACTTCTATTTAAAAATCTTAACCCTTCCAGTACTTATCAGCTTCTGTTTGCTCCACAGGAAGTTGTGTAGTTCTTTCCAGTCTGACCACAGTGCTCTCTGCTGCCGCCTCTGTCCATGTCAGAAACTGTCCACCAGGAGAGGTTTGCTTTGAGGATTTGCTCCTACTCTGGACAGTTCCTGACATGGACAGTGGTGGCAGCAGAGAGCTCTGTGGTCAGACAGGAAATAACTGCACAATTTCCTATGTAGTATACAGCAGCTGAGAAGTATTGGAAGGATTAAGATTTTTGAATTGAAGTAATTTACATATCTGATAAACTTTCTGGAACCAGTTGATTTAAACCTTTTAAATTCTAAATTAGGAACATTAGTGAAATGTAACCTCTATGGCATCCAAAATAAATCACCAAAACCGTGCACCGTAATACAACATATGCACATGGTAATGAAGCCCTATGTAAGTAAAATGCCATTATTGTGCAGTGCCCCCCCCCCCCCACAAAAATAAAGAACGCAAGAAAAAAATGCCAGAAAAAACGCCACAGCAATTTCCTGCGTCTGACAGTTTTTCTTGCATTTTTTTCTGGCGTTTTTTGCATTTGAGTGGAAATTGCATTTTTGGCCCCTTTGTTTGTTTTTTTGGTATCCAAAATTTGTTGGGTACCAAAACAAAAAAAAATAAAAAAGAAAAGGATGCAGTAATGATGGAAAAAAATTGTATTTAACAAAATTTGTATTGTTATAACAAAATTGTATTTAATTTTTTATAAAGTGTCTGTGTTTCACTTTTTCTCTTTATTTTTTCCATTTTTTTTTAGGTAGTACTACTACTCCCAGCATGGAACAGACTGTTCCATGATGGGAGTAGTAGTACCTGTACTAATAGACATATCGCCCCGGGTGTCAGTCGTGACACCCGATGCAATTGTCCATAATATATCAGAGATGGGGAGCGGCTCTATACAGCGCTCACATCTCTGCACTATACTCCGGCCAGTGATGTGAATAGAACATCACTCATTGATATTTTCTGCCCAGATGGTGATTGGCCGGATGGTTTCAGCCAATCACAGCTCTCAGAGGGAAATATGAATGAGTGATGTTCTATTCATATCACTGGCCGGAGTATAGTGCAGAGATGTGAGCGCTGTATAGAGCCGCTCCGCATCTCTGCTATATTATGAATAATCTCATCGGGTGTCAGGAGTGATACCCACTGTGATCTGCCCTTAATTGCAGGTACTACTACTCCCAACATGGAGCACACTCTGCTCCATGTTAGGAGCAGTAGTACTTGCAGTTAAGGAAAGATCACAGTGGATGTCACTCCTGACACCCGTTGCGATCCTCCTGTATAATTTATAGATGTGGCCGTTCTTCTATGGTCCCTTGCACTGCCGTATATATACACCTATTCATATTTCTCACAGAGAGCTGTGATTGGCTGGAACCATCTGGCCAATCACAGCTCTCTGTGGGAAATATGAATAGATGTATATATACGGCAGTGCAGGGGACCATAGAAGAGCGGCCGCCACATCTATAGATTATACAGGAGGATTGCAATGGGCAATCTGTCAATTAGTACAGTTACTACTACCCCAATCGTGGAACAGTGGGTTCCATGCTGGGAGTAGTAGTACTACCTAAATAAATATAAAAAAAAAGTGAAAAACACACACACACACTACATTTTTATTATTGTGGGCTACATTTTTAGTGCCCTGCCCGCACACATAAATTGATCCCTGTTTTAAAAAATAATAAAAATGTTGTTATAAAAAAGATACGTTTTGTTAGATACAATTTTTTCCTTCACTAAAGTATCTTTTTTTTTATTTTTTAATGGTACCCTACGAAATTTTATTAAAAAAGGTATCTCCATCACTTTTTTGGATCGCTAAAGTCCAAAACAGAATAAAAACCGCCTGCAAAATCGCCAAAGTTAAAACCCACATGTCGTTTTTCTTTGCGCTTTTTTCATTCCCATAGACAAGGAGCAAAAAAAAAAAAAGAGTGAAAAAACGCCAAAAGGAATAAAAAAAAAACGCCAAACTGAAAAATGCCAAATGGAAAAAGAATTTTGCGATTTCTCATTGATTTACAGCTAACATCTGGCCGCAGCTTTTTTGGGCCAAAAAACGCCATGCGGCAGAATTGGCTTTTAAAAAAAAAAAAGTAGAAAGCCAAAGGAGATATTTTCATTTCTTAGGCCAAAGTTATAGATCTTGTACTTTGCAACCAATTTTTTATTTTTTTAAAAAGGTGCACGCCATTTTAGATATTTGTCACATTTGTCACCACTTTGGCCATGTTCAAACAGTGTAAAATAAGCTTTATTTACTTTTTTTTTTTTTTACTTTAATATTTTTTTTTATTTGATAAGTAGAAGCAAAATTAAGTTAAACAAACAAAAGAAAAAAAAAAAAATCTGCAATAAAGATAAGAAAAAAACCAAAAACCTTTGGCCGTATTCTTACGTATTCTTACACAATGATGTGTTGTATTAAAGTTTATGGAGAATCAATAGTCAGAACAAACATTGTATAATGAGCAGGTTCTATACTCGCAGCTGCAAATGAAAATAGAAATAGTAGTAACAAAAATCTGGCCGTAAAACAGGAAACAAACAAAATCGGACATAAAATTTAGAAAAAAAATAAATAAAAAATGGCAGCAATTTTTACTACTTTTTTATTATCCTTTTCTACAAAAAAAAAAAAACTATCATATTTTTTATGGCTATAAATACAATCAAAAATACACTGTGTGAACATGGCCTTGCTTTAGGTTGTATGTGATATTGCAGATCAGTTCCATAAAAGTGAATTGACAAGATCATCCAACCCAGTGTTTTTTGAACAATGTGTCTCCAGCTGTTGCAAAACTACAACTCCCAGCATGCCTGGACAGCCGTTGGCTGTCCAGGCATGCTGGGAGTTGTAGTTTTGCAACAGCAGGAGTCACACTGTTTGGAAAACATTGATCCAAGGCTTGACTTATGTTCCTGAGCTCCCTGCAGAGATATCAGCAACAGCCGCATCCATTCTGTGATCTTATAAGACGCTTCCTGTTTCCAAATTCCTCATGTACATCATTATGTTTATACATTTCTGTAATACTAAGTTCTGCAACTTTACAATACAATTTGTATCAATTTATACTATTAACAAAATCTTAAAACAGTACTTATTGCTTCCAAAAACAGCGCCACACCTGTTCTCAGATATATAGAGCTCACAGAGGAATCTCTACAAGAGATACATTTGTAGCAAATGACCAGCTGTGGTCCCAGTACCAAAGTAGCTTTAAGGGTGCGTCCATATGCTTTTAGTTTTTGCGGGTTTTCCGCTGCGTATTTGAAAGGGGGCGGGCTCTTCTCAGCAGTCCGCAGCAGATTTTCCACGGAGGAATTTACGCTGCGGAAAATTTGCCGCAAGCCCAATTTAGGTCAGTAGGGACTGTGGTGGATTTTCCGCAGCGTAAATTCCGCCGTGGAAAATCTGCTTTGGACAGCCTAGAAGAGCCCACCCACTTTCAAATATGCAGCAGAAAACCCGCAAAAACTGAAAGCGTGTGAACGCACCCTAAAGGGGTACTCTGGTGAAAAACTATTTTTTTTTTTAATAAATTGATGACAGAACGTTAAACGGCTTTGTAAATTACTTCTATTAAAAAAAATCTTAATTCTTCCAGTACTTATTAGCTGCTGTATGCTCTATAGGAAATTCTTTTCTTTTTAGATTTATTTTCTGTCTGACCACAGTGCTCACTGCTGCCACCTCTGTCCATGTCAGGAACTTTCCAGAGCAGGAGAGGTTTTCTATGGGGATTGGCTCCTGCTCTGGACAGTTCCTGAGACAGACAAAGGTGTTAGCAGAGAGCACTGTGGTCAATTGGAAAATAAATTTAAAGGGGCACTCCCGTGGAAAACTTTTTTTTTTTTAATCAACTGGTGCCCGAAAGTTAAACAGATTTTTTATTTACTTTTATTTAAAAATCTTAATCCTTCCAGTACTTATTAGCTGCTGAATACTACATTGGAATTTATTTTCTTTTTGGAACACAGTGCTCTCTGCTGACATCACGAGCACAGTGCTCTCTGCTGACATCTCTGTCCATTTTAGGAACTGTCCAGAGCAGCATATGTTTTGCTATGGGGATTTTTTCCTACTCTGGACAGTTCTTAAAATGGACAGAGATGTAAGCAGAGAGCACTGTGCTCATGGGGTCAGCAGAGAGCACTGTACTCGTGATGTCAGCAGAGAGCTCTGTGTTCCAAAAAGAAAATAATTTCCTATGTAGTATTCAGCAGCTAATAAGTACCAGAAGGATCAATATTTTTTAATAGAAGTAATTTACAAATCTGTTTAACTTTCTGGCACCAGTTGATATAAAATAAATAAATAAATATAAGTTTTCCACCGGAGTATCCCTTTCAAAAGAAAAAAAATCCTGGGGAGCATACAGCAGCTGATAAGTACTAGAAGGATTAAGATTTTTAAATAGATATCATTTACAAATCTGTTTAACAATCTGACACCAGTTGATGTAAAAGTAAATGTAAAAGTTTTCACCCTTTAAAAATAAATAAATAAATAAAATGTTCACATTTACTGACAGAAAACAGAGATTGTGTTAATAGTTAGAAATCAGAACAAATGTCATTGTACAGTTGCATAATTTATTATTAAACAGATGTATGAACATAATGATGTACACAGGGAAACTGGAAACAGGAAGCGTCTTGTCAGGTTACAGAATAGATCCGGCTGTTGCTGATATCTCTGCAGGGAGCTCAGGGATCAGATGATCTTGTCAATTCATTTCAATGGAGCTCAACTGCAATACCGCACACAACCTGAGGACATGTGTGGTGCTGTTTTTGGAAGAAATAAGCTATGTTTTTATAACCCTGGATCATACATTGTAGCAAACTATAACATAGATTTGTGTTGCTATATAGAGTCAGCACTAAGATACATTTGTAGCAAATGGCTATAGTTAATAGGTAGATGTTGTAACAAATGCCATTGTAAAGTTGCAGAACTTATTATAATAGAGATGTATAAACATATTAATAAATACAGGCTAATTGGAAACAGAAAGCATTTTGTAAGGTTACAAAATGGATCCGGCTGTTGCTGATATCTCTGCAGGGAGCTCGGGGGTCAGATGATCTTGCCAATTCACTGAAATGGAACTGAGCTGTAATACCACACACAACCTGAGGACAGACGGGACACTGTTTTTTTGGAAGAAACGAGCTATGTTTTCTAATCCTGGATAATACATTGTAGTGATCTATAAGAAGAAAGTTTTGTGTTGCTATATAAAGCGCACAGAGGAAGTCTCTATATGAGATACATTTGTAGCTAATGATCAGCTGTGACCAGGACTAGGTCCCAGTACTTTGACTTTAAAGAGTGCCTCTCATCATCTTGTTATAATCCTCCCAGGTCACTGCCCCCATCATGATAAACCACCCCCGGCCTTTATTTTTTATTATCTTTTAGTTTTCTACCTTGATATTGCTCTGTATTTTCTGCTCGGACTCAGTCAGATTCGCATACTGGGAAGGGGCGTTCCCCAGCAGGTGTGACATCATCTGAAGCCATACAGGGGAGAACTTCCTCCCTCCCTCTGCTACAAACAGCCCAGAGCAGTTCAGTGTGAGATGAGCTATGATTGGCTAAGGCTGCAAACCCCCCCCCCCCCCTCTCAGGGCTCCAGACTGCATTTCTTGACTTTGGACTTCTGCAAGGACAGCAGGAGTCCAAAGTCTGTGCAAGAGATGGGGGGAAATGTGCTCTGGACAAGTAGGGAGACACCTAGTGGCAGCTTTTTTTAAACACAAATAAAACATAGAAAACTTCATTTTTTTAAACAAAGTACATTAGAAAGATTTTTTATTTACCATAAGGAGTGCAAGAAGAATGTTCACATTCACTGACAGTAAGCAGAGATCTTGTTTATAGTTAGAAATTGGAACAAATGTCATTGTAAGGTTGCCAGACATATTATCAAACAGATGTATAAACATAATGATGTACACAGGGAAATTGGAAACAGGAAGCGTCTTGTAAGGTTACAGAATGGATCCGGCTGTTGCTGATATCTCTGCAGGGAGCTCAGGAACACGAGTCAGGGGTCGGAGGATCTTGTTAAGGAGAATAAAAGACGCTTTGGGTGCTGTGAGGCTTCGGCCTGACAGAACTGTCTGCCTGGTGTAGATAAGGACATGAAATGCTACAAAGCCAAGGGCTGAGATCTACACATCAGATCTGTACTAATAGAGCGGGGACCACCGAGACCGCGCACATTCCAGCACGCTGAACCGCAGTATTACATGTATCACAGCCTGTGTAACCAGGGACCTTCAGAATAGGATTCCTGCCGAGATGCGGAAAAATTTACATACAAAATACGGTAAATAAGAGAAATGAAAATCGACAAAATTGCTTCATCTTTCAAAGAGAATCAGATTCAGTCTTAAACCGAGCCCGTATGTAAAGTGCAGCGTGCAGACCCGCAATGATTTTTATGCTCTTATGCGCGGGATATGAAAAGTAATTATAATATCGTTTTGCGTTTACAGCTCCAGTGCAGACCTATGTGTCCCTGCGGTTGTAAATCAGCAACAAAGAATTGTGTGTAGTCTGATTGTGCTGCCCAGTGTAACTACATCCTACACAAGGGGATAGAGCAGGGTTTCCCAACCAGGGGGCCTCCAGCAGTTGCAAAGTTACAACTCTCAGCATAGTTATCATGCAGTTGTATCAAAGGTTAAAAAAAAATGGGAAACAGGCGCAGTGAAAAAAATAAATAAAAATAAAGTAATGTGCCACTACTACTACTCCCTTGGGGATCACATTGTTGGAACAGAGGCCACACCAAGTATTGTCTGCAGTAAAGTCCTTCCGTGCTGTTTCCTTTATTGCTGGGAGGAGGTTACTCCAGAATAGTCTGGAACACTAAGGGTATGTTCACACAGCAGAATTTCTACATGAATTTAAAGCCAATACACTTCAAAGGGGTCCCAGTGTCCCATTCACACAGCAGAATTCCCCATGCAGGAATTCCATTGAAGATTTAATGGGCAATTAATTTCAGCAGAATTTACTGTAGAACTTTCATGCAGAATTCCATGCAGAAATTTTGCTGTGTGAATATAACAGATGAGCTTCCAAGAGAAAGTGACTGCACAGGAGGAAGAGACTGCACAGGAGGAGAAGACTGCACACAGTGACTGCACAGGAGGAGGAGACTGCATGAGAAGGTAGTTACTGCACTCAGTTACTACACAGGAGGAAGTGACTGTACAGGAGGAAGTGACTGCACAGGAGGAAGTGACTGCACACAGTGACTGCACAGGAGAAGGAGACTGCACACAGTGACTACGCAGGAGGAAGTGACTGCACGGGAGGAAGTGACTGCACTCAGTCACTACACAGGAGGAAATGACTGCACAGGAGGAAGTGACTGCACTGGAGGAGGAGACTGCATACAGTGACTGCACAGGAGGAGGAGACTGCAAAGGAGGAGGATATTGCACACAGTGACTGCACAGGAGGAAGAGACTGCATACAGTGACTGCACAGGAGGAGGAGACTGCATACAGTGACTGCACAGGAGGAGGAGACTGCACACAGTGACTGCACAGGAATAGGAGACTATGCACAGTGACTGCACAGGAGGAGGAGACTGCACACAGTGACTATACAGAAGGAGGAGACTTCACACAGTGACTGTACAGGAGTAGGAGACTATGCACAGTGACTATACAGTGTAGGCCTCAAGCTGTAGCAAAACTACAACCTCCAGCATACAAGGAGTTGTAGTTTTTTTTTAACAGCTGGAGGCACATTGGTTGGAAGGCACTTCTATATAGGGATGCTTCTTTGAAACTTTATTACAACTCAGTTTTGCTGCAAGCAGCAGCACTTTGTATAGTTGACAACTGGAACAGTTTCCATGGACATCAATCAAAGAGTTTTTTTTCCCCAAAAAAATAATAAAGGTTCTAATAAATAATAAAAAACAAAAAACAAATAAAAAATCTAAATAATAAATAAATAAAGAAAGAAATGATAAATAATTAACAAATACTACTACTAATAATAATAATATTAAATAAATCAATAAATAATAGAATACATGATAACAATAATAATAACAACAACAATTATTATATTAACCACTGGGATATATGGTTATTATAATACTAGTAATTAAAAAAAAAAAAAAATGCTACTAGTGATGCCTTTGGCTGTCCGGGCATACTGGGTGTTGTAGTTTAGCTACAGCTGGAGGCACACTGTTTGGAAAATGTTGGGTTAAAAGCTGTCAGCCATTCTAGGAGTTGTAATTTTGCAACAGCTGGAGGCACACTGTTTGGGAAAGCTGGGTTAAAGGCTCTCAGCCATGCTGGGAGTTGTAGTTTTGCGACAGCTGGAGGCACAATGTTTGGTAAAGCTGGGTTAAAGGCTGTCAGCCATGATGGGAGTTGTAGTTTTGCAACAGCTGGAGGCACACTGTTTGGTAAACAGTGGGTTAAAGGCTGTCAGTACATAATGGGGGTTGTAGTTTTTGAACAGCTGGAGCACCATGGGTTGGAGAAAGCTGCTGTAATCTGTCACCGGCTGCACGGTTATTGGTGCTGAGGCTGGACAGATGGGCCGGGTCTCACTACAAAGTGCTGCTTCGCTTCGTGTTGACAGCGGTAAAGGTCGCAGGAACTGAACAGTTGGCGGATTCGGTGAGAAAATTAGGACTATTAACCGGGGACGGCTGGATGGTGCATCTCATTATCCCTGGCTTCAGCTGGTAATCAACAGTCCAGGCACCCATGGGTGACGCTGTGTCAATGTCAATGCGCCCGAGTGCCAAGGCGGAGGAGAGCAGCCGTACTTCTCCGTAATTGCTTTGGCAGAGAGAAGCGCGGGCATCGCGGCCGTGAAACAATGTATAGCTGCCGCCACCACGCTTATATTATCCTTCATTCCTTTCTCCCTCTCCAGCAAAACATTCGATCTGCGCATTTATCCTCAAAAATAATCATTTACGGGGACGATAATACGGGGATCAGACGTCAGGAGAGCGGAGAAGCGGAGATTATTGAGCTTGGACGGCGGATTATAAACTAGTTAAAAGGAAAGGTGTAGACTTTGGGGGTATATATATGGAGCGCAGTGCGAAACCTGCTCCGCAATTGTGCATTTTTTTGTTTTTGCTTAGCAAAAACCAGCATTAGGGCATATGTCACTTTTTTGCGCAAAATTAGACAGGAAGCCCCTGGATAGTGCAAAAAAAGCTCAGGAAGCATTGTCTGCACCAGTGTTCCCCAACCAGGGTGCCACCAGCTGTTCTGACCAGCAAGGAATACAAAGAGACAAACAAGCAGGGTCAGGCAAGCCAAGGTCAGAACAAGGAGGACTACAAGGTACAGGACGACAGGCAAAAGAATAGTCAGGTCAGCCATGCTGGGAGTTGTAGTTTTGCAACAGCTGGAGATATCCTAGTTGAAAAGCATTACTATACATGATAAGGGCCAGGGAACAAAACCAGGATAACAGCAAGGAATACAAACAGACAAATAAGTGGGGTCAGGCAAGCCAAGGTCAGAACTAGGAGGACTACAATTAACAGAACTGTAACTCCCAGCCAAAGGCTCTCCGAGCATGCTGGGAGTTGTCGTTTTTTTTTTTTTTGCAACAGCTGGAGGCACCCTATTTGAGTAGATAAAAAGTATGGAGATAATTCAGTCCAGTGTTACTTTGTGGTGCATGACCCAACTCAAAAAAATGCCATAGACACTAATAAAACAGCGCCCCCATCTGCAATCTAGCTAGGTAATAATATGATTATTAGGACACTTTTGGACAAGCTGTTCCCTCTAAAGCAGTGTTTCCTAACCAGTGTGCCTCCAGCTGTTGCAAAACTACAACTCACAGCATACCCGGACAGCCGTTGGCTGTCCGGGCATTCTGGGAGTTGTAGTTTTCCAAAATCTGGAGACACACAGGTTGGGAAACACTGCTATACATGATAAGGGAACAAAACCAGGAAGACAACAAGGAATACAAACAGACAAACAAGCAGGGTCAGGCAAGCCAAGGTCAGAACTAGGAGGACTACAAGGTACAGGACAACAGGCAAAAGAATAGACAGGTCAGCCATCCTGGGAGATGTAGTTTTGCAACAGCTGGAGGCACACTGGTCAGAAAATACTGGTCTTAATTTACAATTGATAGAATTGTAACAATCCCTCAGCTGTGAGAAGTAAAGGATGTATATGGGTTTGCAGCCTTTGGTTGTTGGTAGTGGTAGTTTTGCAAAAACTGGAGGCACCCTGGTTTGGAAACATTGCCCTAAAGTGTTGCAAAATGTGTCACATTTGTTGAAGGGGTTGTCCAGAGATTAGAAAAACACAGCTGCCTTCTTCCACAAACAGCTCCACATCTATCCACATCTATAGCTGTATGCATATATGTATGTATGTATGTATGATAGATGTGTGTATGTATAATAGATGGATGCATGCATGTATGATAGATGTCTGTATGATATATGTTTGTATGTATAATAGATGTATGTATGTGTGTATGTATGTATGTGTGTATGATGTATGAATGATAGATGTGTGTATGTATGATAGATGTTTGCATGTATGTATGTATGATAGATTTGTGTATGTATAATAGATGTATGCATGCATGTATGATAGATGTGTGTATGATATATGTTTGTATGTATAATAGATGTATGTATGTGTGTATGTATGTGTGTATGATGTATGAATGATAAATGTGTGTATGTATGATAGTTGTTTGCATGTATGTATGATAGATGTATGCATGTTTGTATGATAGATGCATGTATAATAGATATGTGTATGTATTAGAAATGTATGCTTGTATGTATGTATTACAGATGTAAGTATGATAGATGTGTGTAGGTATCATAGATGTATGGATGTATGTATGATATATGTGTGTATGTATAATAGATGTATGCTTGCATGTATGATAGATGTGTGTATGATATATGTTTGTATGTATAATAGATGTATGATGTATGAATGATAGATGTGTGTATGCATGATAGATGTATATATGTATTTGTCATAGATGTATGTATGTATAATAGATGTTTGTATAATAGATCTATGCATGTACGTATGATATAAGTATGTTTGATAGATGTATGTATAATAGCTGTACGTATGTATCAAGTATGAATGATAGATGTATGTATGATAGATGTGTGCATGATACATGTTTGTATGCAGAATATATGTATGTATGATGTATGAATGATAGATGAATGCATGTATGTAGGATAGAGGGGGCAAAGGAATCTGGAGGAGGGGAAGGATAGGGGGGTCTGGACGAGGAGGACAGTGCAGGGGTGGGAATCATCCGAACTAAGAAGAACAGTGTGTGGCAGTTTTATTATTATTATTTGTATTAATATGGGTACAGTGTGTGGCAGGGGGCACAGTTTCTGGCAGGGTTATATTCAGAGGTACAGTGCATGGCAGAGTTATATTCAAATTATATGCTTATTCTAAAATGCCTATTTTTGTTTCCAGTCTGTTAACAAATTTTAAATAGAAGCATTGTACAAATCTGTGTAACTTTTTGGAACCCATTGAAAATTCTTTTTCCACTGGAGTACCCCTTTAAGTTGAATTCTATACTCTCTTCAGGGCTTCCTGTAGATGGATAATGACCGAAAAGTTGCTGAATGTGCAAATGCCTGTGATTCTAAAGTGACACCTTATAGATTTGTAATAATCCCTATGCGGTGAGAAGGATTAGGTCTCTATAAATAATAATATCAAATAATACAATAAATAAAATAAATAAATAAATTAAATAAATAAAATAGGGGGGAGGAGGTAAAAGAACTAATATGAAGATGCTTCTGTATAAATTCATATATATATATATATATATATATATATATATATATATATATATATTTAAAATACACAAATGAAAAAATAAATGATTAAATAAACAATAAAGAATCAACATTTTTCATTTGACACATTTACTTTGAGCTGCAGTCATACATTGAAACACAAGGAAGCGTTAGAGGGGGGAGGAACGCAGAACAGATCAGAATATATGTATTGAGTTGCTGCTGAGCTTTTGTTCATGGGGGAAAGTAGAGCTGCAGTGTAAAGCATTAGAAGGTACAGAACAGCAGTCTAGGCTTCTAATAAAAAAAAGTCTGCACTAGATACACATTGCTAGTAATCAGCAATTAGAGGTAGAATGCTACACTTGTTCCCTTTTAGCTACAATAAAAAGTGTTGAACTTTTAAAATAGTTTTGCTGAAAGCTTTCTGGTTTACAGTCCCTATGCAGTCCTGTGTGTCTCCAAAGTATACAGTGGGGATCAAAAATTTGGGCACCCCAGGTAAAAATTTGTATTAATGTGCATAAAGAAGCCAAGGAAAGATGGAAAAATCTCCAAAGGGCATCAAATTACAGATTAGACATTCTTATATGTCAACAAAAATTTGATTTTATTTCCATCATTTACACTTTCAAAATAACAGAAAACAAAAAAATGGCGTCTGCAAAAGTTCGGGCACCCTGCAGAGTTAATATCTTGTACTGCCCCCTTTGGCAAGTATCACAGCTTGTAAACACTTTTTGTAGCCAGCCAAGAGTCTTTCAATTCTTGTTTCAGGTATCTTTGCCCATTCTTCCTTACAAAAGTCTTCCAGTTCTTTGAGATTTCTGGGCTGTCTGTCACACACTGCTCTTTTAAGGTCTATCCATAGATTTTCAATTATGTTGAGGTCAAGATATTGTGAAGGCCAAGGCAAAACCGTCAGTTTACGCCTCTTGATGTAATCCTCCGTGGATTTCGACGTGTGTTTAGGATCATTATCCATTTGTAGAAGCCATCCTCTCTTTAACTTCAGCTTTTTCACAGATGGCATCAAGTTAGCATCCAAAATTTGCTGAAATTTTATTGAATCCATTTTTCCTTCTACTCGTGAGATGTTCCCTGTGCCACTGGCTGCAATACAACGCCAAAGCATGATTGATCCACCCCCATGCTTAACAGTTGGACAGAGGTTCTTTTCATTAAATTCTGTTCCCCTTCTTCTCCAAACGTACCTTTGCTCATTCCGGCCAAAAAGTTCAACTTTAACCTCATCGGTCCACAGAACTTGTTTCCAAAATGCATCAGGCTTGTCTATATGTTCATTTGCAAAGTTCAAACGCAGATTTTTGTGGTGAGGACGTAGAAGAGGTTTTCTTCTGATGACTCTTCCATGAAGACCATATTTGTACAAGTATCTCTTTGTAGTGGAATAGTGTACCACAACTCCAGTGTCTGCCAGATCTTTCTGGAGGGATTGTGCAGTCAAACGTGGGTTTTGAATTGTTTTTCTCACAATCCTGCGAGCTGTTCTGTCTGATATTTTTATTGGTCTTCCAGATCTTGCTTTAACTTCCCCTGTTCCAGATGACTGCCATTTCTTAATTACATTCCGAACAGAGGATAATGACATTTGGAAACGTTTTGCTATCTTCTTATAGCCTTCTCTAGCTTTGTGAGTGTCAACTATTTTCAGTTTCAGATTTTTAGACAACTGCGTATAAGAACCCATGGTGCTGATTGTTGGGGCAAGGTCAGATGAGTCTGGGCATTTAAACCCTTTGAGATTGACATCACCTGGTCTTCCCAGATGATGAATGAGAACAATCCATGACACCGGCAGGTCTCAGCTTTGCAAAGGGGGCAGTGTATGTGTTACGCCTAGCGCTCCGGGTCCCCGCTCCTCCCCGGAGCGCGTACGGCGTCTCTCTCTCCGCAGCGCCCCGGTCGGTCCCGCTGACCGGGAGCGCTGCCCTGTCATGGCCGTTGGGGATGCGATTCGCACAGCGGGACGCGCCCGCTCGCGAATCGCATCCCAGGTCACTTACCCGTTCCCGTCTCCTGCTGTCATGTGCTGGCGCGCGCGGCTCCGCTCTCTAGGGCGCGCGCGCGCCAGCTCCCTGAGATTTAAAGGGCCAGTGCACCAATGATTGGTGCCTGGCCCAATTAGCTTAATTGGCTCCCACCTGTTCCCTGGCTATATCTAGTCTCCTCCCTTGCACTCCCTTGCCGGATCTTGTTGCCCTTGTGCCTAGTGAAAGCGTTTTGTGTGTTTAAAGCCAGTGTACCAGAACTCCTGCTATCTCCCCTGACTACGAATCTTGCCGCCTGCCCCCGACCTTCTGCTACGTCCGACCTTGCTTCTGCCTACTCCCTTGTACCTCGCCTATCTTCAGCAGCCAGAGAGGTGAGCCGTTGCTCCCTCTCTGGCACAGAGGATCCACTACCTGCCAGCCGGCATCGTGACAGTAGATCCGGCATGGATCCCGCTGAGGTTCCCCTGCCAGTTGCCTCTGATATCACCACGGTGGTCGCCCAGCAAGCCCGACAGATCGCCCATCTAACCCACCAGCTGTCGGAAGTGTCCACCATTGTGCACCAACTTCAGTCGCAACTTCATCAGCAATCATCTCCTCCGCCAGCTCCTGCACCTCCTCCGCAGCGAGTGGCCACTCCTAGCCTCCGCCTGTCCTTGCCGGACAAATTTAATGGGGACTCTAAGTTTTGCCGTGGCTTTCTTTCGCAATGTTCATTGCACTTGGAGATGATGTCGGACCAGTTTCCCACTGAAAGGTCTAAGGTGGCTTTCGTAGTCAGCCTTCTGTCTGGAAAAGCCCTGTCATGGGCCACACCGCTCTGGGACCGCGATGACCCCGTCACTGCCTCTGTACACTCCTTCTTCTCGGAAATTCGAAGTGTCTTTGAGGAACCTGCCCGAGCCTCTTCTGCTGAGACTGCCCTGCTGAACCTCGTCCAGGGTAATTCTTCCGTTGGCGAGTACGCCATACAATTCCGTACCCTTGCTTCTGAACTTTCCTGGAATAATGAGGCTCTCTGCGCGACCTTTAAAAAAGGCCTATCCAGCAACATTAAAGATGTTCTGGCCGCACGAGAGACTCCTGCTAACCTGCATGAACTCATTCATCTAGCCACTCGCATTGACATGCGTTTTTCTGAGAGGCATCAAGAGCTCCGCCAGGAAAAAGACTTAGATCTCTGGACACCTCTCCCACAGTCTCCACTGCAATCTGCGCCTAGGCCTCCCGCCGAGGAGGCCATGCAAGTGGATCGGTCTCGCCTGACCCTGGAAGAGAGGAATCGCCGTAAGGAAGAGAATCTTTGTCTGTACTGTGCCAGTACTGAACATTTTTTGGTGGAGTGCCCAATCCGTCCTCCACGTCTGGGAAACGCACGCTCGCACCCAGCTCTCGTGGGTGTGGCGTCTCTTGATGCTAAGTCGACTTCTCCACGTCTCACGGTGCCTGTTCGGATTTCTACGTCAGCCAGCTCTCCCCTCTCAGCCGTGGCCTGCCTGGACTCTGGAGCTTCTGGGAATTTTATTCGGGAGTCCTTAGTGAATAAATTCCGCATTCCGGTGACCCGTCTTGTCAAGCCACTCCACATTTCCGCGGTCAACGGAGCCAGATTGGACTGCACCGTGCGTTATCGCACGGAGCCCCTCCTAATGTGCATCGGACCTCATCACGAGGAAATTGTATTTTTTGTCCTTCCTAATTGCACTTCTGAAGTTCTCCTTGGACTACCCTGGCTTCAACACCATTCCCCAACCCTGGATTGGTCCACTGGGGAGATCAAGAGTTGGGGTCCCTCTTGTTCCAAGGACTGCCTTCAACCGGTCCCCAGTACTCCCTGCCGTGACCCTGTGGTTCCTCCTGTATCCGGTCCCCCTAAGGTCATTAAGGACTCTGCCTGCCACAAAAAATACCTCTCCCCCCCTCCCAGTCCCATCAGGCAAACCTCTGTGTCCCCTCATGGTCCTCGTCCTGGTGTCACACTGCCCCGTGCCAAGTCTCGCCCTCTGCCCTCCCTCCCCATCCCTACTCCTGCTGTTCCGCCTGCTGTTGTGGAATCCCTCCATCCTTTCCCGGTGTCCTCATCCCAGGGGAGGCAGTTACCAGACAAAGAGAAGGGGAGACCTAAGGGGGGGGGTACTGTTACGCCTAGCGCTCCGGGTCCCCGCTCCTCCCCGGAGCGCGTACGGCGTCTCTCTCTCCGCAGCGCCCCGGTCGGTCCCGCTGACCGGGAGCGCTGCCCTGTCATGGCCGTTGGGGATGCGATTCGCACAGCGGGACGCGCCCGCTCGCGAATCGCATCCCAGGTCACTTACCCGTTCCCGTCTCCTGCTGTCATGTGCTGGCGCGCGCGGCTCCGCTCTCTAGGGCGCGCGCGCGCCAGCTCCCTGAGATTTAAAGGGCCAGTGCACCAATGATTGGTGCCTGGCCCAATTAGCTTAATTGGCTCCCACCTGTTCCCTGGCTATATCTAGTCTCCTCCCTTGCACTCCCTTGCCGGATCTTGTTGCCCTTGTGCCTAGTGAAAGCGTTTTGTGTGTTTAAAGCCAGTGTACCAGAACTCCTGCTATCTCCCCTGACTACGAATCTTGCCGCCTGCCCCCGACCTTCTGCTACGTCCGACCTTGCTTCTGCCTACTCCCTTGTACCTCGCCTATCTTCAGCAGCCAGAGAGGTGAGCCGTTGCTCCCTCTCTGGCACAGAGGATCCACTACCTGCCAGCCGGCATCGTGACAGTATGCTATAAATTCTACAGGGTGCTCAAACTTTTGCAGACACCATTTTTTTGTTTTTTGTTATTTTGAAAGTGTAAATGATGGAAATAAAATCTAACTTTTGTTGACATATTATAAGAATGTCTAATCTGTAATTTGATGCCTTTTGGAGATTTTTCCATCTTTCCTTGGCTTCTTTATGCACATTAATACAAATTTTTACCTGGGGTGCCCAAACTTTTGATCCCCACTGTAAGCAACCCCTATGTACTCACTTGTTCCTCCATAATCATTCCCCTGAGTATTGTGGTGGCTTCCATGTTGAGTGCAGTTTATACAACAAATGTCATTCCCCTAAAGAAACTCTTGAGAGTGATAAAGGATGGATGTGAAAGAGACTAGAGCACTAAGAGAAAGGAGAAGGAAAAAGAACCACAAGGAGAACACCCACGCAGCTTCAAACCTGAAACTGAACCTATTCTATGTAATATATTTATTAATGACCTTGTGGAGGGATGGTATAGTAAAGTAGCAATCTTTGCAGATGATACTAAACTCTGTAAAGTGGTTAACACAATAGAGGACAGTGCACTGTGTATAGTAGATAACACAATAGAGGACAGTGCACTGTTCTCTATAGTGTTATCTACTATACACAGTGCACTGTCCTCTATTGTGTTATCTACTATACACAGTGCACTGTCCTCTATTGTGTTAACCACTTTACAGAGTTTAGTAACAAATGGTTACAAATGGATCTGGATAGGTTGGAGGTTTGGGCTGGGAAGTGGCAGATGAGGTTCAACCCTGATAAATGTAAGGTAATGCACATGGGGAGGAAAAATCCAGGCTGGGATTATAAATTAAATGGAAGAACACTTGGGATGACTGACATGGAAAAGGAATTAGTTTATAGTAAATTTAGCTTTAGTTACCAGTGTCGGGCAGCTGCTGCCAAGGCAAATAAAATCATGGGGGACATCAATAGGGGCATAGATGCCCATGACAAGGAAATAATTCTACCGCTGTACAAATCACTAGTCAGACCAGACATAGAATACTGTGTACAGTACTGGGCCTGGATTTTTGGAGAGTAATAACATTACAGATTATGGATACTATATTTATATGGACAGAACGTTGATCCAGGGATTTATTCTGATGCCATTTTCTGAGTCGGGAAGGAATTTTTACATCTAGTATGAGGGGTTTTTTTCCTCCTCTGGATCAACTCAGCAGGAACTCATTAGGGTTATAGGTTAAACTTGATGAACTCTGGTCGTTTTTCAACCATGTAAACTATGTTACTATTGACAAGAAGGGAACAACCACTGAGCAATGAACCTGCAACTCAGGTTCAAAGGAGGAAATACCTATTGAACTCTGAACCCTATGCTCTACAAGCAGGGAACACTCACTGGGATCTGAGCCTACAGACACAAAAGAAGGGAAAAAAACACTTAGCTCTGATCCTGCCGCTTCACAAGCAGTTAGTTCAGCCGCTGTAGTTTAGCAACCAGCAAACACCCACCTAAAACTGAATCTGAAGCTTCATAATCAGTGAAAACCTAAAGAGCTCTGAAGCTCTAGAAGCAGGGAACACACCTGAGCTCTGAACCTGAAGCTCTAGAAGCAGGGAACACACCTGAGCTCTGAACCTGAAGATCTACAAGTAGGGAACACACTTGAGTTCTGAACCTAAATCTCTACAAGCAGGGAACACACCTGAGCTCTGAACCTAAAGCTCTACAAGCAGGGAACACACCTGAGCTCTGAACCTGAAGCCCTACTAGCAGGGAACAAACCTGAGCTCTGAACCTGAAGCCCTACTAGCAGGGAACAAACCTGAGCTCTGAACCTGAAGCTCTACAAGCAGGTATCACACCTGAGCTCTGAACTTGAAGGTCTACAAGCAGAGAACTAACCTGAGCTCTGAAGATGAAGCTCTAGAAGCAGGGAACACACCTGAGCTCTGAAGATGAAGCTCTAGAAGCAGGGAACACACCTGAGCTCTGAACCTGAAGCTCTACAAGCAGGGAACACACCTGAGCTCTGAACTTGAAGCTCTACATGCAGGGAACACACCTGAGCTCTGAACCTGAAGCTCTACAAGCAGGGAACACACCTGAGCTCTGAACCTGAAGCTCTACAAGTGGGGAACACACCTGAGCTCTGAACCTGAAGCTCTACAAGCAGGGAACACACCTGAGCTCTGAACCTGAAGCTCTACAAGTGGGGAACACACCTGAGCTCTGAACCTGAAGCTCTACAAGTAGGGAACACACCTGAGCTCTTAACCTGAAGCTCTACAAGTGGGGAACACACCTGAGCTCTGAACCTGAAGCTCTACAAGCAGGGAACATGCCTGAGCTCTGAACCTGAAGCTCTACAAGCAGGGAACACACCTGAGCTCTGAACCTGAAGCTCTACAAGTGGGGAACACACCTGAGCTCTGAACCTGAAGCTCTACAAGTAGGGAACACACCTGAGCTCTTAACCTGAAGCTCTACAAGCAGGGAACACACCTGGGCTCTGAACCTGAAGCTCTACAAGTAGGGAACACACCTGGGCTCTGAACCTGAAGCTATACAAGTGGGGAACACACCTGAGCTCTGAACCTGAAGCTCTATAAGTAGGGAACACACCTGAGCTCTGAACCTGAAGCTCTACAAGCAGGGAACAAACCTGAGCTCTGAACCTGAAGCTGCACAAGCAGGGAACACACCTGAGCTCTGAAGCTCTACAAGCAGGGAACACACCTGAGCTCTGAACCTGAAGCTCTACAAGCAGGGAACACACCTGAGCTCTGAACCTGAAGCTCTACAAGTGGGGAACAGACCTGAGCTCTGAACCTGAAGCTCTACAAGCAGGGAACACACCTGGGCTCTGAACCTGAAGCTCTACAAGTGGGGAACACACCTGAGCTCTGAACCTGAAGCTCTACAAGTGGGGAACACACCTGAGCTCTGAACCTGAAGCTCTACAAGCAGGGAACACACCTGAGCTCTGAACCTGAAGCTCTACAAGTAGGGAACGCACCTGAGCTCTGAACCTGAAGCTCTACAAGTAGGGAACACACCTGAGCTCTTAATCTGAAGCTCTAGAAGCAGGGAACACACATAAGCTCTGAACCTGAAGCTCTATAAGTAGGGAACACACCTGAGCTCTTAACCTAAAGCTCTACAAGCAGGGAACACACCTGAGCTCTGAACCTAAAGCTCTAGAAGCAGGGAACACACCTTAGCTCTGAACCTGAAGCTCTACAAGCAGAGAACGCACCTGAGCTCTGAACCTGATACTCTACAAGCAGGGAACACACCTGAGCTCTGAACCTGATGCTCTACAAGCAGGGAACACACCTGAGCTCTGAACCTGAAGCTCTACAAGCAGGGAACACACCTGAGCTCTGAACCTGAAGTTCTACAAGTAGGGAACACACCTGAGCTCTGAACCTGAAGCTCTACAAGCAGGATACACACCTGTGCTCTGAACCTGAAGCTCTACAAGCAGGGAACACACCTGAGCTCTGAACCTGAAGCTCTACAAGTGGGGAACACACCTTAGCTCTGAACCTGAAGCTCTACAAGCAGAGAACGCACCTGAGCTCTGAACCAGAAGCTCTACAAGCAGGGAACACACCTGAGCTCTGAACCTGAAGCTCTACAAGCAGGGAACACACCTGAGCTCTGAACCTGAAGCTCTACAAGCAGGATACACACCTGAGCTCTGAACCTAAAGTTCTAGAAGCAGGGAACACACCTGAGCTCTGAACCTGAAGCTCTACAAGTGGGGAACATACCTGAGCTCTGAACCTGAAGCTCTACAAGTAGGGAACACACCTGAGCTCTGAACCAGAAGCTCTACAAGCAGGGAACACACCTGAGCTCTGAACCAGAAGCTCTACAAGCAGGGAACACACCTGAGCTCTGAACCAGAAGCTCTACAAGCAGGGAACACACCTGAGCTCTGAACCTGAAGCCCTACTAGCAGGGAACAAACCTGAGCTCTGAACCTGAAGCTCTACAAGCAGGGAACACACCTGAGCTCTGAACCTGAAGCTCTACAAGCAGGGAACACACCTGAGCTCTGAACCTGAAGCTCTACAAGCAGGGAACACACCTGAGCTCTGAACCAGAAGCTCTACAAGCAGGGAACACACCTGAGCTCTGAACCAGAAGCTCTACAAGCAGGGGACACACCTGAGCTCTGAACCAGAAGCTCTACAAGCAGGGAACACACCTGAGCTCTGAACCTGAAGCTCTACAAGTGGGGAACACACCTGAGCTCTGAACCTGAGACACAACACAACAAAACCAATCAGCTCACCTCTGTGAATACATTGATACTTTACTACAAGTTACATTTCCCTTAACAAATGAGCATATCTGCTTGCAGTAAAATAATAAAAGGGCAGTAAATTCATATATTTATAAATGCATCTACATCTCTCCATATCACACTGGTCTGCACGGCTTCGGAGTTACTTAGTAAAATTCTCCACCACATTATTACAGGCAAATGAAGAATAAAATCGGTGTCAATGGCGACCCCTCGCAGGGCGCTGGTCTCTGTAGATCTTACTAAGTACTTAACTGCTGAAATTGGATTTTTCACTCATTTCCATGAAAAGTGAGACATTTTTATACAAATGTCTCGGGGTCAATGATTTCCATTAACACCTCCGAACATTTTACATTCAAGGAGTCCTGGGGGGGGGGGGGGGGGGGGGGGAGGGTTTCACGTATGTAATAAATGTAGAGAAATGCAACAGTTCCTGCCGCTCACTTATGGCTCGGGCTCCATGGCCACATTTGGTTGTCAACGAGACGCGGTAAAATAGTGGCGTAACCCCGACCCGGCAAGGAATGGAGTCACATGTGACAATCTCAAAGACTTGAGCCATGTCCATGTTGGGTTTCTTGCATCACACAACTCGTAGGTCATGAACCGTACCGGGCGCTATCTGCCACCATATGTACAGTGTTCCAGGTTGGGCCAATAGACTATGGCGTCCATTACACTAAATGCACCCAATAATTGACATCACCTTCTTATAATGGAATCTCTGCTCGGGCGGAGATTCCGTCTGCTGCGCACCCCGCCGAAAACCTTTGATGCTAGGACCACGTGGACATGTAGTTTGCAGTGGACGTCCACCGAAAGAATGAACATGTTCATTATTTAGGCAAAGTAAAAAAAAAAAAAAAATCAATTCTGCCACCGAAATGTTGTCTTGTGCATGGTTCAGCAGCCTTCTCATTGTCTTCAATGGGATTCTGAGCGGAATTCCTGAAGTGTGACAGTCCGTAGTGTGACTGTAGCCTAAATATAATGAAATCCTTATCCGAACCCCTTGGAGTTGATTTAATTTTTTTTTTTTTTTAATCTCCGGAATACCCCTTTAAAGGGGTTGTCAGATTTAAGAAAAAAATAACAGCATCAAAAAACACTGCTACACCCATCCGAAGGTGAAAAACAGTATTACAACTCGGCTCTATTCATTACAATCCAACATGGTCTCTAAACTGTGGCCCTAAAGCTGGTTCAAAACTACAACTCCCAGCATGCCCGGACAGCCTATGGCTGTCCGGGCATGCTGGAAGTTGTAATTTTTCAACAGCTGGAGGGCCACAGTTTGGAGACCACTGCCCCTAGACCACCGCCCCTAGACATCTTATCCCCTAGGGCAGTGGCCTTCAACCTGCGGACCTCCAGATGTTGCAAAACTTCAACTCCCAGTATGCCCGGACAGCCGTTGGCTGTCCGGGCATACTGGGAGTTGTAGTTTTGCAACATCTGGAGGTCCGCAGGTTGAAGACCACTGCCCTAGGGGATAAAATGTCTGATCGCGGGGGTGGTGCGGTTTGGCCGCTGAAGCTTCCGTGTTCAGGACGTCACCCCACGCCCCCCTCCATACATGTCAATGGCTGTGGTCGCCCATCATCCAGCACAGAGCAGAGCGGGACCCCCGCAATCAGACAACTTATCTCTTTTCCTTTGGGTAGGGAGGGAGAACACCTTTAATCCCCCCAATGCCTGACCCAACGTCTGAACAATGCAGAAATTGACATCTACTGTTTAAATCCGTCACAGAATAATTGGCGCAAAATCAGCAAAATAACAACCCACTGTCCTGTATGATTTCTATTCAGGAGTCTAGGAGAGCTGGGTTTTAAAGGGGTCATCCCGGCATAGTAAAATATGGTTGCTCCCTCTAGAAATTGCACCACCCTTTACTTCAGTTTGTTTGTAGTATTGCAGCTATATTCTACTCCAAACTGTGGCCCTCCAGCCGTTGACTGTCCGGGCATGCTGAGAGTTGTAGTTTTGCAAAAAATGGAAGGGCCACAGTTTGGAGATCCCTGTTTGATTGTACTGACTGAAGCTAAGTTGTAATACTGCACACAACCCGAGGACAGGCGTGGCGCTGTTTTTTTTTTTTTTTTTCTTAAAGCTGCAAAAAAAATCAAATCAACTGGTGCCAGAAAGTTCTACAGATTTGTGAATGACTTCTATATAAAAATCTTAATCCTTCCAGAACTTAGCTGCTGTAAGCTCCACAGGAAGTTGTGTAGTTCTTTCCAGTCTGAACCCAGTGCTCTCTGCTGCCACCTGTGTCTGTGCCAGGAACTATTTTGCTATGGGGATTTGCTCCTGCTCTGGTCAGTTCCTGACACAGACACAGATGGCAGCAGAGAGCACTGTGGTCAGACTGGACAGAACTACCCAACTTCCTCTGTAGCATACAGCAGCTGATAAGTACTGGAAGGATTAAGATTTTATATATAGACATAATTTCCAAATCTGTAGGATTTTCTGGCACCAGTTTAATTCAATAAATTAGTTTTTTCCTCCGGGGGGCCCCTTTAACCAATCTGAGAGCTGTTATGGCGGCCATATTGATTGTTGTCACAGTAGGACAGAACTGTAAGCAGAAGAGGACGGCGCAATTACATCTATTTATTTGGGGTTATTGTATCTATTATCTTTTTTTTAGCTACTTCATCATTTATAGTGTATAAAATTTGTTTGGGAAATCAGGATCTTGCTTTCGTCAGGGTGACCTTATGTGTCAGGGAGATGAATAAGAGGAAGGTGCGGGGACCTGCTCAGTCCGTCCATCAACCGCAGCGCGTTACAGAGGAGCTAGGACAGTGATCTGCAACCTGGGGACCTCCAGATGTTGCAAAACTACAACTCCCAGTTTAGTTCTGAACGCTGTGTGCGCGCTGCTTGGTAGGCCACTCCCCCTTGTGCCATCACACCACGCCCCCTCAATGCAAGTCTATGGGAGGGGGCGTGACGGCCACCATGCCCCCTCCCATAGACTTGCACGCTGGCCAGTGGAGTACCCCTTTAATGCTTTAAGGACTGAGCTCTTTCTCTCTTTAAGGACTGAGCCCTTTTTCCCCTTAAAGGGGTATTCCAGGAAAAAACTTTATATATATCAACTGGCTCCAGAAAGTTAAACAGATTTGTAAATTACTTCTTTTAAAAAATCTTAATCCTTTCAGTACTTATGAGCTTCTGAAGTTAAGGTTCTTCTATTCTGTCTAAGTGCTCTCTGATGACACCTGTCTCGGGAACCGCCCAGTTTAGAAGCAAATCCCCATAGCAAACCTCTTCTAAACTGGGCGGTTCCCGAGACAGGTGTCATCAGAGAGCACTTAGACAGAAAAGAACAACCTTATCTTCAGTAGCTCATTAGTACTGAAAGGATAAAAAATGTTAATAGAAGTAATTTACAAATCTGTTTAACTTTCTGGAGCCAGTTGATGTATATAAAAAAGTTTTTTCCTGGATAACCCCTTTAAGGACTGAGCCCTTTTTTGTAATTCTGACCACTGTCACTTTAAGCATTAATAACTCTAAGATGCTTTTACCGATTATTCTGATTCTGAGATTGTTTTTTCGTGACATATTCTAATTTATGTTAGTTGTACATTTTCGGCGTTACTTGCATCATTTCTTGTTGAAAAATCACAAAATGTCATAAAAATGTTGAAAATGTTGCATTTTTCTAACTTTGAAATTCTCTGCTTGTAAGGAAAATTGATATTCCAAATAAATTTTATATTGATTCACAAATACAATATGTCTACTTTATGTTGGCTTCATAAAATGGACATATTTTTACTTTTTGAAAACATTAGAGGGCTTCAAAGTAGAGCAGCAATTTTCTAAATTTTCATGAAAGTTGCTAAATCTGAAGGGACAGATGTTACAGAACTACAACTCCCAGCATGCCTGGGCTGTCTAGGCATGCTGAGAGTTGAAGTTTTGCAACATCTGGAGGGCTACCGTTTGGGCACCACTGTAATAGTGGTCTCCAAACTGTGGCCCTCCAGATGTTGCAAAACTACAACTCCTAGCATGCCCAGACAGCCTTTGGCTGTCTGGGCATGCTGGGAGTTGCAGTTTGGCAACCACTAGGAAGGCAGCAGTAAAGATCGCTTTACTGCCACCTTCCTTGATGCTCCACGCCGTCGCCTCCCTACCTGCGCCGCTGATCTCTGCTGATGCCATCGATGATCGCCGGTCCCCATCGCATCTTCTTCAAAGGTACCGGCCGCCATCTTCTCCCCCCGTTCTGCCCGACATCCAGAGGTGGGCAGAGCGGGGGGTTTCCATGGTAACCCCCGTCTTCAACTGCCATTGGTCAGTACTCATTGCTGACTAATGGCAGGGTATAGGAGGAGGTGGAACCACTGCAACCTCGCTCCTATCCCTTAGGATTATCGGGGCTGTCACTGACAGCTCCGATCATTCCTATTTTCTGGGCGATCGGGTCACCAGAGACCCGATCGGCCCGGAATAGCAGAGAATTGCATGTCTGAATTGACATGCGATTTCCTGCGATCGCCAACATGGGGGGTCTCAGGGGCGTATCCATACTCAATCAGTCCTTAGTTACTTTAAAATGGGGGTGTAAGATACGCCCGCCGTCCTTAAGAGGTTAAAGCGTACCTGTCATATCACAGAATAGAAATAATGCTTCTATATGTTACTTACTAGGTCATGCAGATTCTTTACATGCCTTTTTTTTATGTGTCTATCTTCTGTATTTGGCTCACAAATTCCTCTGTTCTGCTTCTCCCTCATTCTGACATCCACTGCTTAGGTAGAGGCTTGCCCGAGCAAGCACTAAGCCTGCCCTCACTCACCATGCATTCACTTTCTCCCTGAGTCTGCTGAGTCTTTTTATCCAATGACTGAACCCGCCCTCACTCTCCATGCATTCACTTCCTCCCTGAGTCTGCTGTAATGTGCTAGGTCTCTTCATCCAATCACTGCAAGCTGCTCTGTAACCCCCTCCTCTCTGTTTTCATGCTGCAATCTGATAGGACAGGAGTGAGCACAAAGGACTGCTAGTCCTGTCCTCACTTCCTGGACTTTGTCTCTGTCTGTGCTTCAGCTGGGACAAAGATGATGCTGCAGCCGGACAGGATTATGTTCTGGATGGGATGGGGACCCCTAGTGGTGTTTTTTTTATAAGCCATCATTTCTATAAAAAGGAGGGAACATTTTTTATATAAAGTATATTAGAAAGGTTAATGTTTTGCCAAGATGTACAACATATAAAATAGTTTTCATTCTGACAGCGCCCATTTAAATAGCGGCGTTCTACCCTTGTACAGTATGGCGGTAGTAGTTGCATTATGATATGAATAGTTGATAACATTCCTGAGGTCCTGGAATAACCCCAGATCAGAGTCATGTGACTGTGCCGGGAGGGGGAGGTAGTTATCGTTTATATGCAGCGACATGAGATGTGTTCTGTTTCTGTCGCTCTCCGCACACATTAGCGACGTTCTTCCCCGGAGTTTTCCTCCCATTTTCTACATCTCAGCTGTCAAACACAACAAGACAAAGGGAAACTTGTTTTCCATTATTGGTGAATACATTCAGAGAGTCCACGTCGAACAGTCACCTGCGTTAAATCACCGCCGCCATTGTTTCGCCATTGTACATTTTATCCCTCCTCCCCCTTCCAGCCGAGAACTAAATCTTGTAATAACTTAAAGGGGTACTCCGCTTCTTTAAAACTTATATGGATGGGAGTCCGACCTCTAGGACCCCTGCGATCTCCAGAACATGGGGCCCCATCGCTCACTGTGCGTGAAGCGGCTCTATGTCTATGGGGGCGACCATGATCAGATACTGATTCCCTATTCTGCAGATAGTTGAGTTCCCCTTTAAAGGGGGATCTATCACCTAGAATTTTTTATTTTATTTTTTTTATGATTACAGCAAAATTCTGAAACATGTTATTTTCTTTTCTCTGATCTGTTTCCTTTTACAGATTTCTTTTTTTATTTAATTTTTTTTTTTTTTTTACATTAATAGGGGGGCAGCCACAGTTCCTGAGTGGTTTTTAACAGCATTTAGAGATATGCTTTACAGTAAGCCCCATGGGAATAGGGAACAATAGACAGGAGCTGTTCCATTGACATGAATGGGAAATGTTTTTGGACGTGCTCTGTGACCTTAGGTAGAGGTCATTCCATAGGAAGGGGGAGGCTGAGCTACTATTACTATTTCCTAATCAGGGTGTCTCAAGATGTTGCAAAACTACAACTCCCAGCATGCCCGGACAGCCAAAGGCTGTCCGGGCATGCTGGGGGTTGTAGTTTTAGAACAGCTGGAGGCACCCTGGTTGAGAAACACTGTCCTATTTTCTTCTCTATCTTCAGGGAGGAGGAAGCTGACCTTCTATTGTATTCTCTATATATCTAGAGTGGGAGCTCCTATTGTCTTCTTTATCTACAGAGCAGGGGGAGACTGAGCTCATATTGTCTTGTCTATCTGCAGGGAGGGGAAGGCTGAGCTTCTATTGTCTTGTCTATCTGCAGGGAGAGGAAGGCTGAGTTCCCATTGTCTTCTTTATCTACTGATGTCATCACTCACAGTAAGGCTGTACATCCTCCTCCTTATCATCACATACGCAACAAAAAGGAAGTCCCAGCTTAGTTTCAGTCCTAGTAGTTAGTCTAAGAACTGCATGATTTCAGGATTATTTTATATTCCAGATAGGAAAATGAAAAATTAGAAAAAAAAAACAATTAAAAAAAAAAAAATTTTTTTTATATTTGTAACATAAAAACTTGTACTGCAGATATGGACCTGAAGGGGTGTGAATACTTTCACATGCTCTGCAGATAATAGACCTGAGGGGGTGAATATTTATGCAGTCGGCTATTTCAACATTTGATATTTGTGACTTTATAGCGATTTATTTGGACTTGAAATGTTTCAAGATTTTTGACACTTGAACATTTTCTGTGAAAATGAAAATTCTTCAGCGAGCGGGATCCCGCCGCCGCTCCCACTCCTGAGATCCCGGTGGGTGGGCGACACAACCTCGGACTGAATGCTTCATCTGATACGTTACGATTTTCTGTTTTGCGCTGCGGACTTGCATCCAGCTGGCCAGTTTAAGTATAAACAATACAAATCTGCAGAGCAAGGGGGGATGGGAGATTTCAGCTCTGAAGCCCATATAATAGTGCAGTGCACTCTAACTCCCAGCATGCCCGAACAGGCAATGCTTACCTGTCTGCCACAGTTTAGAAACCACCAAAAATCTATATGCTTTGCAGGTCTTAGTCCTGAATTTCCAGGTTGTACTTCCTGTTTGAGCAGCTGTTCAGTACTACAATTCCCAGAATGCTTTGCTGTCTCTCAGCTCTTCACCACAGCCCTCCCACTCTGCCTTCTCCCCTCCCACAGCATTCTTGCCAGTTCCTCACCCAGAGCTGTTGCAGAACATCTGATTTCACAGCAGACTATGGCACAATCAGTGATGTCGCAGCACCCCCGGCTGTAGTTATTCCCTGTCTGCTCCTCTGTCTGTGGTATTGTTCAGCACAGCAGGATACTGTAAACACACCCCATTCTTCCCTAAATGTCCCAATAAGGATAGATATATATATATATATATATATATATATATATATACACAGTGACCCCCCGACTTATGATGGCCCCGACATATGATCATTTCAACATATGATGGCCTCTCAGAGCCCATCGTATGTTGAAGGCAGCATCGACATATGATGCTGCTGTGTGTTGGGGCCATCGTACAAACAGCTATCTGACAGCGCTGACAACTTCAGCAACTGACAGATAGTTGTATAATGTGCCCCGTGTGCCCCGTTCTGCCTCCAGTTACTCACATGCTGTCCTGCTAACTCATACAGGCTTCCACTGTGAGCTCCGTGTAAGCCCCGCCCCCCAGTGCAGCCATAGCCAATAGCCTGCACCATCTTGGTGCAGGCATCCAATGAGCTGCTGGCTGCCCTCCCCTTCCTTTCCTATAGAGCTGTAGTCAGCAGGATGGTAATGGAGAACATTCTGTCCCCCCTGAAGGTATTTAAAGAACTGTACAGTACTGTATGCGATGTCACACATCACATACAATACATATACACACTATACACCCCATACATCAATGTTTCCCTATTAGTGTGCCTCCAGCTGTTGCAAAACTATAACTCCCAGCATGCCCAGACAGTCAATGGATGTACATGCATGCTGGGAGTTGAAGTTGTGCAACAGCTGGAGGCACCCTGGTTTGTTAAACACTCCCCATACACTCCACATACAATGGTCATCCCAGAACCAATTAGCAGTTTCCCATAGAGATATGTATTCAACATACAATGGTTCCGAGGCCCCAGAACCAATTACCATTTTTACATAGACATATGTACTCGACATATGATGGTTTCAACATATGATGCTTCTCCTGGAACCAATTAGTATCATATGTTGAGGGACCACTGTATATATATATATATATATATATATGACAGGGAGATGGTGATGTAGCTGTAGGGACTGGTCATAAAGTGACAGGTTGGAGAACATTGCTAGACGGGATAAAGCAGTTTGTGGCCGTCTTCTTCTTGCTCCTATGATGGACGGTGAGTCAGAGACGTCTCCAGGGATGAGAGAGTCCAGAGGCTGAAGAGACTCCACAAGTGGCCATTAAGGCTGAAGCGTCTCTTCTCCTAGGCCTCAGCCCCCCGCCCCCCCCCCCCCCCTGCTGCTCCTTAGAAGTCCCCAGAGGACTCTCTATCTCCTCTCCAGGTAATAGGCTCCAGCTGGTGCCATTCTCATGGCGCGCCGCCGCCGCCCTGCAGGACTCCCGGAACGCTGACATCTGCCTGTCCCAGCAAATTGACGCGTGAATTATTAAAGTCTCTTCAGAATCAAAAAAAGTTTGGAGAGTGTGAGAGCGTCTATTTTGAGACGTTTCTGAGGATTCCTGTTGCTAAGGAAACCACATTTTTCACAGAATGTCTTTGCAGCAGCTGCTCACTTGGAACCTTTCGCCGTTAATTTCGTGTTACATTTACAACAAGAAATAAATAAATAATGGGGATAAAAGGGGCTTTTATTTCCCTGCCACCAAGGACCCCTGAGGTGTGACTCGTCTTATTAGTGTTGAGCGCAAATATTTGAAATACAATATTTTACCGTGAATATCGACATTTTGCGAATATTGAGAATATAGCGATATATATTTGGAATGACGAATATTCGTTTTTTTTCTTCCTCATGGTACACATTACAACAATGATAATAATAAAAAGTCATCGTCCCTCCCTGCTTTCAGCGTGTGGTCCAAAGAAGGCTCCAATATTATTTACTGTGTGAGTCGAATATTTCGTATATACGAATATGCAAATATTTGCGAATATCGGCACTTCCAGATGACACTGATCCCTCCCTTCTTTTAGGTGAAAGATATAATCGCACAAATTTTATTACGAATTTTGGCATGGAAAAAAAAGGGAAGAACATAGCGAATATGCGAATTTCGTGAACATAGGATGAATATTCATCCATATATTTGCGAAATATCACGAATTCGAATATTGCCCCTGCCGCTCATCACTACTTATAAGGCTCCAGTACTGATATAACGTCCAGACATTACATCGTATGTGACTTAGAGGAGCGGCTGATTATAGGGTGACCGGCCCTTTAAGAATAGTCCAGCATTGATATAATACATCACACATATAAAGTGGGATTTCCCTCTCTAGATTTTACTATAAACTGCAGTGAAATATTTATAATCCGGTCTGGGGGCTCGTCCGGGATGATATATTAGACGCCTTCAGAGTACGGAGCTTATTGATTGTTATAGAGCTATGAGATGGCGGCACGTAGGGGGTTGGGGGATGTAATTAAGTGAAGATACGAGATGGGAAAATTGTTCCCTGCAGCTTTAATGGATCGTGTTTATTTAGTAACAATAATTAACAGATCATTTAGAACCAATTAATTCTCATATCTTATTGTTTCCCAATAAAATTCTTAGTTTATTTTAAAATGTAATAATTGTAAGTGGATTTCTTATATTCCAAATTCTGAATTAAGAAATTTAATTATTTCCTATCTATCTATCTATCTATCTCATATCTTTTTTTTTTTTTATAACTGTTTATTTTATAAGTTTACACAATGTATAAACAACCAATAAAAATACATACATACAAAAAAAAAAAAAAAAGGTGGAATGGTATACACCAATAGCATACAGAAAAAAATAAATTAAGAGAAAAAAGAAAAGAAAAGTCATTCATCGAGAACATATATCCAGCATTGTAATAATATTCCGCTGTAGGAATTTGGTAATATAATCACCAAAATATAAACAGTAACAATAGGAACAAGAGATCCCTCTAAGTTTTAAGATCAACACAACCTTCATCAATAGAGATCTGTAGTCAATTATTCAAAAGATAGTGACCATATGTAAATGATTGATCCCAAGGGATCTAAAAGGAAGTAATCAGCATGTTCATGTATGACATATCTCATATCTATCTACAGCAAAGTAGAAACACGGCAGCACTCCAAAGTACGGTGAATGATTGCTTTATTATCACCAAAGAATGTACAGCGACGTTTCGGCCACCTCACGTGGCCATCATCAAGACCTTGATGATGGCCACATGAGGTGGCCGAAACATCGCTGTACATTCTTAGGTGATAATAAAGCAATCATTCACCGTACTTTGGAGTGCTGCCGTGTTTCTACTTTGCTGTGTCTGGAGGGGCCTAGGACCAGGGTCTAACCGCTGCGAGCACCCACCTACTACCTTATTGTGTGCTCCATCTATCTAATATCTATCTATCTATCTATCTCATATCTATCTATCTATATCTATCTATCTATCTATCTATCTCATATCTATCTATCTATCTATCTCATATCTATCTATCTATCTAGCAGCAAGAGAATACAGCAGCACACTGCTAGCACAAAGATACAGATAAAACATGAAATGCTATACCGCTATAGTGCAAAAAATTAAAAAAGTGAGGTACTTAGCTCACAATTTGGCGGCCAAGACCTTTCCACCCCCCGCCCGCCCCCTGAGAGGGACGGGCGAGAGGGGCCGTGGGCCCTCCGGGCGCGGCGGTGTGGTACGGTCGGGGCGCACTGAACGCAGTCCGCCCCGTTTGACATCTGCACCGAGAGCAGGGGGCCCTGTCCTCCATCCCCGACCCGCTTCCCCTCAGAGGGACCCCGGCCGCATACGCCCGAGAGCGACAGTGGCCGGGGAATGGAGGGGGCGGAGCGGATCCGGAGGAGGGCTCCTCCGAATCCGCCCCGCCCCCTCCGTTCCTCAGCCACCGTCGCTCTCGGGCGTATGTGGCCGGGGTCCCTTGGGGGGGAAGTGGTGTCGGGGATGGGGGACAGGGCCCCCCGCTATTGGAGCGGATGTGAAACGGGGCAGACCGCACCGCGCCGCCCCCTCTCGCCCATCCCTCTCGGGGGGCGGGCGGGGGGGGGGGGGAAAGGTCTTGGCCACCAAATTGTGAGCTAAGTACCTCACTTTTTCATTGTTTCATTTTTTGCACTATAGCTGTATAGCATTTCATGTTTTATCTGTATCTTTGCGCTAACAGTGTGCTGCTGTATTCTCTTGTTGCTGTATATTTAGCCTAGCAGCCTGCACCTGTATGCCAGGTCCATATAGCAGTTTGGTATCAGTAGTGCTGGCCAACTTATCCTTGTTTGTTTTATCTATCTATCTATCTATATATCTATCTATCTATCTATCTATCTATCTCATATCTATCTATCTCATATCTATCTATCTATCTTTCTATCTATCTCATATTTATCTATCTCATATCTATCTATCTATCTATCTATCTCATATCTATCTCATATCTATCTATCTATCTATCTATCTATCTATCTATCTATCTATCTATCTATCTATCTCATATCTATCTATCTATCTATCTATCTATCTATCTCATATCTATCTCATATCTATCTATCTCATATCTATCTATCTATCTATCTATCTATCTATCTATCTATCTATCTCATATCTATCTCATATCTATCTATCTATCTCATATCTATCTCATATCTATCTATCTATCTATCTATCTATCTCATATCTATCTATCTCATATCTATCTATCTCATATTTATCTCATATCTATCTATCTATCTCATATCTATCTCATATCTATCTATCTATCTATCTATCTATCTCATATCTATCTATCTCATATCTATCTATCTCATATTTATCTCATATCTATCTATCTATCTATTACTAGAGATGAGAGAATCAAATCTGATGAATACAAATTTGTTACGAATTTCAGGAAAAATTTGATTTGCAACAAATGCGAATATTGCCGCAATTCGATTACACACAAATCGCTTCATTAAACTTCATTTAGTGCGGTCCAGGCTCCAGGACACCTAAAATGGCAGATCCACATGTGAGGACTAGTGTTGCTCGCGAATATTCGCAAAACACGAATATTACAAATATGCAAATTTAGTGAATATATGACGAATATTCATCCATATATTTGCGAAATATCGCAAATTTGAATATGACCTATGCCGCTCAACACTAGTGAGGACATGGGGCAAGGAAGGCGGGAAAGAAAGTAGGCGGGATGACCCTGAATCACATGCAGCATGCAGCCTATCAGCAGCCAATCACCCCTGTCATGTCACAGCCCTATATAATCGGCAGCCATATTGCGGCCAGTCACTTCAGCCTTTTATTGCAGAAAGAGAGAGAGAGAGAGGGAGGGACAGACAGCGCTGTGTGTCGCACAGAAAAGCTTTTTACAGCAGCGATTCACCTCAAGCCCAAATCCAGCCTAGAAGGACTGATAGGGAAGGAAGAGAGATTGAGAGAGAAAGTGCTATTTATAGTGTAGTACACAGCAACTGTATGCTGCAGCACTGGTGTGTACAACAACTGAAAAGCTGAGGGTAGCCAGCCAGTTAGGGTGAGCAGAGCACTAAAAGCCATAATAGTGCCTAATACAGGTTGCGTATCGGAGAGTATTGTCCTCTATTAAGTGTAACCTGTGCGTACATCTCAGTGGTGTACCATTTTGTTCCTGTTAAAGTCTTAAGGGCCTAGATACTGTGAAAGGCCAGCCAAAAGTACATACCTGCTGCTGTTCTAGACAAATACTGTTTTAAGCACAGTGAAGCGTACTGTACTCCCCTCATATATGCACTAAGTATGTCCGGCAGAGAAGTGCCAGGATGTGCACAGAGGAGGGGCAGAGGCCTAAATTCATCAGGCAGAGGTCGCAGCAGACTAGGGGCGAGTCGCAGCAAGAGTTCTGAGCTCATTCTGCCACTATATGGTCTCCTCATGCTTCCACCACCTCCAGGCTGTGTCACTGTACCTCCATGTGGTCTCCTCATGCTGCTGGCACATTAAATAAAACTGTTTAGGTTCATGTATTTGAAATCTTCAATTTAAATTAAAAAAATATCTTAAATCTTTTCAGTTGTAAGGCCCTATGGTCTCCTCATGCTGTTGCCTCCTCCACGCTGTTTTATTCAGCCACTATATGGTCTCCTCATGCTGCCGCCACCTCCACACTGTCATTCAGCCACTATATGGTCTCCTCACACTGATGCCACCTCCAGGCTCTGTCATTGTGCCGCTCTGCGGCAGTGATTCTAATAGCGACACCTCTGATCTGCATGTCATACTGAATAACAGTATTATTTCACTAACACAGCACACACCCTATGCATGTTACAGCAAGGCAAAGTGTTCTATACCCCTATTGAGGCTCTCTGTAGGCCAGAAATAGCCATTTTTAATAGAGATTTGCTGCAAAAATATTTCGGAAATCAAATATTTAAAAAAACTGCTCATCTCTAGTTATTACGATTCCTGGAATAATCCAAAACCCCAGGAGACCCCCAGAAGATAACCCCCCCCCCCCACAGCAGCGTGCCCCCTCCGTACACCCCTCATTACATTACAATCGATCGGAGAAAGAGTCTTCATAAACCCAGAACTCCATAATATAGGCACCGCGAGGAGCAAAACCAACAGCGCAAAAGATATTACAGCAAAATCAATAAGATCCTGGGGGGGAAATCTATATATATGAAGAGGAAACATGAGATACATTATAGAGAATACAAGAGGTTCCGCAACATCTGCAATATCTAATCATAACAAAGATTATAGAGCAATCGGAGAGATTATACAGTATGAAGAACTCCTCTACATATTCAGATCAATAGGGGGCAGTATTATAGTAGTTATAGACATTTTATTCTTGTACATAAGTCAGTATTATAGTAGATATATTCTTGTATATAGGAGGCAGTATTATAGTAGTTATATTCTTGTATATAGGAGCAGTATTATAGTAGTTATATTCTTGTATATAGGGTCAGTATTATAGTAGTTATATTCTTGTATATAGGAGCAGTATTATAGTGGTTATATTCTTGTATATAGGAGCAGTATTATAGTAGTTATATTCTTGTATATAGGGTCAGTATTATAGTAGTTATATTCTTGTATATAGGAGCAGTATTATAATAGTTATATTCTTGTATATAGGAGGCAGTATTATAGCAGTTATATTCTTGTATATAGGAGCAGTATTATAGTAGTTATATTCTTGTATATAGGAGCAGTATTATAGTAGATATATTCTTGTATATAGGGAGCAGTATTATAGTAGTTATATTCTTGTATATAGGGAGCAGTATTATAGTAGTTATATATGCACAGAAGACAAAGAGGGACGCCACTCACCAGGATACGGTGCAATTTTCTTTATTTCAACGGTGCAGAGACATGGAGCACGGACGCTAGAAGGTAGGACTAGCTCATCAGTGGGAAGCTGGGTGACAGCTGTTGCGCGTGCGTATCACGCTTCTTCAGATCCCAGGAGCAGTACATAGGAGCAGTATTATAGTAGTTATATTCTTGTATATAGGAGCAGTATTATAGTAGTTATATTCTTGTATATATAGGAGCAGTATTATAGTAGTTATATTCTTGTATATAGGAGCAGTATTATAGTAGTTATATTCTTGTATATATAGGAGGCATTATTATAGTAGATATATTCTTGTATATAGGAGCAGTATTATAGTAGTTATATTCTTGTATGTAGGAGCAGTATTATAGTAGTTATATTCTTGTATATATAGGAACAGCATTATAGTAGTTATATTCTTGTATATAGGAGCAGTATTATAGTAGTTATATTCTTGTATATAGGAGCAGTATTATAGTAGTGATATTCTTGTATATAGGAGCAGTATTATAGTAGTTATATTCTTGTATATAGTAGGCTGAGTTATTGCAGTTCTCAAAGTAGTAGTTTTTAGTTGATATTTTTAAAAAATGTTTTTAATGTTTTATTAGAATATGACTTTGCAACCAAGTAAACCTTCTTCTATGTCTTTCAGTCTCTGAGGTAGATTTTTAGATATTAGTTTTGGACGTTTTTCTTCGTATTTATTCTTGACAGTACATAGGTTTATATACAGATTCCTTCTCCATTGTGATGTTCAGGGATTTCCGTTCATCTCTTTATTGTAGATTTTCGCCCTTTTCCTATATAGCAGTAGTATTTGTGCCGGCTCCATTATGATGTATGTCCTGAGGAGGAGATCCCATCTTTAGTGTAGAGCACCTCCATAAACATTTATACTGAAGGAAGACGTTATCCTTTATTGTATTTGTGGCTCTTTTGTGCTAAATGTTTCCTTATCTGTGATTTACTATTTCGGAATTTATTGTTTTGTCTCTTTAGTTCATTCTTTGGTGTCTCTTATGTAGTTTACAATAATATGGCTCCGTCCAATGTATGTTTGTTTGTGATCCCTAGAGAGATCAGCACCCCTCCCTCCTGAAATGCTCTGTGCTGCAGGGACTCTTATCTCTTTACTATATAACTCCTCTACTGAAATCCTGTGCATTTTAGGACTCTAATCGTTCCAGTATATAACCTCAGTCTATGATCTATAACACGATCAGAATACTCCTCTTCTGAAATTCTCTGTGCTGCTGTTGACTTTATTCCTTCCATAATGCAACTTGGATTGGTTGGTTATTAAAGAGAACTTGTCACCAAACTAAACTTTTAATATATTGTTCCTTATATAATTATAAGACACTTGACTATTTACTTGCTGTTAAAATTCTCAACCTTTATATGTTTTTAATGTGATTAAAAAAACAACAACCACTAAGTGGCTCTGTTCTGTTACCTGCACAGGTGAAACAGTTAGTTTGGTCTCCTCCCAGCCTGGCAGGAGACCAAACTCAGGAAGTGCATGCGAGACATGGTGAGGCACAGCTCTTGCAGGCTTCAGTGATGTCGCGCCTTCTAGGGAACGACTACTTTCTCCTGCCAGGAGCTCACACAATGTGAGCAAGGGGAAAGGTAGGATACACAGCTTTTTAAAGCTCGGAAAAAAATGTTTAAGTGTATTAGGAGGAGTTAAAGAATATAATCTGAGTTAGTTTAGAAAATATGGTTTGAGGACAGGTACTCTTTAAACTTCTTTCTTAAAATAATCTGTGTTGCTGGTTACTTGTTCATTCATCTTTCTGCTTTCACCATTATCTAGCTCGCTGTTTGTTAAAGGGGTCTCCTGACCTGACATTAGGTAAAAATTAAAATATGCTGCAGAAGCAAATAGCAATTCTTACCTGTCGGCTCCAGTTCTTATAGGGAACCAATCAGCAGATTTTAGCATATATAATGTTTGGCAATGTGTTATATATGCTAAAATCATTATCCTCACCATCCCTGGGGGACGTTTGTGCCCCCCAGGGATGGGGAAGATATCAAGTTATAAAGTCCCCCCCGGCCGCCTGACAATTAGTCCTCTGGGTAGGGCCTTCTGCTTACCAGCACCCGTTGCTCTGCATTTCTCCAGCCGTGACCCCACCCCGATGGCTTGAATGACGGCTCATCTCATCGCTCTGCTCCCTAAGTAGACGGAGCAGAGTGGTGACGCGAGCCGCCATTCAAGCGGGTGGAGTCACGGCCAGAGCAATGTAGAGCAAAGGGTGCTGGTAAGTAGAAGTCTCCGCCCAGGGGACTACTTGCTGGGCGGCCAGGGGGGGGGGGGACTTTATAACTAAGGGGTACTCCGCTGCTCAGCGTTTGGAACAATCTGTTCCGAAAGCTGGAGTCGGCACAGCGAGCTTGTGATGTCATAGCCCCGCCCCCTCATGACATCACGCCCTGTCAATACTAGTCTATGGGAGGGGGCGTGACGGCTGTCATGCCCCCTCCCATAGACTTGCATTGAGTGGGCGGGGCGTGACGTCATGAGGTGGTGGGGCTATGACATCACAAGCACCCGGCTCCAGCGTTCAGAACAGTTTGTTCCAAACGCTGAGCAGCGGAGTGCCCCTTTAATATCTTCACCATCGCTGGAGGCACAAACTTCCCCTGAGCATGGGGAGGATAATGATTTTAGTATATATAACAAATTGCCAAGCGTTATATATGCTAAAATCTGCTGATTGGTTCCCTTTAAATGACCCAAAAATCCATTTGTTTTGGGGGACCTAGTTCTGGTTGTACTTCCTGGTTGATCAGTTTCTCAGTACAACAATTCCCAGAATGCATTGCTTTCACTTTCACACAGCCCACCCCCGGCACTCCTGCCTATTCACCTCCCACGGCACTTCTGCCAGTTTCCCGCTTAGGGTTACATAGTTACTTAGTACGGTCGAAAAAAGACATACGTCCATCAAGTTCAACCAATGAATTGAAGGGAAGGGATATGATGGGATGAAGGGGAAGGGGTGTCATTTTATATTTCTGCATAAGCATTAATGGAATTTTGTTGTAGAAATGTATCTATCCCTGTTTTGAAGCTTTCAACTGTTCCTGCTGTGACCAGTTCCTGAGGTAGACTACTCCATAAATTCACAATTCTTATGGTAAAGAACCATTGTCACCCCTTGAGATTAAACCTTTTCTCATCCAGATCAGGGAGTGCCCTTTGAGGGGGTTTAACCTGGAACAGTTTTTCCCCATATTTTTTGTATGGGCCATTTATAAACTTATATACGTTGATCATATCCCCCTTAAACGTATCTTCTCAAGACTAAACAAATGTAATTCTTTTAATCTTTCCTCAAAGCTAAGATGTTGCATGTTTTTGCAGAACATCTCATTTCACAGCAGACTTTCACACAATCAGTGATGTTGCAGTCCTGCTGAGGTCATTTCCTGTTTGCTCCTCTGCCTGTGACATTGTTCAGCAGAAGGCAGAATTCTGTAACCACACCTTATTCTTCTCTAAATGTCCCAATAAAGATATATTTGTATATGTGTATATGACAGGGAGATGGTAATTTAGGCTGAAAGGTCAGGTAAGAGGTGATGACAGAGCTGATGGGGATAGAGTTTAGATACAAGATTCAGCCATGCCTCATGAGACAGCAGAAGATTATGGGAGAGAGGGAGCTGCCAGGACAACACCACACTGCCAATGAGGGGACAACATAACTTCCTGTCAGGAGGGAGAGAGTAGTCAGAATCTACTGAGACAACACCACACTAGCAATGAGAAGACTACACAACTTACTGTCAGGAGGGAGGAAGTAGTCAGGAGCTACCGAGACAACACCACACTGACAATAAGAGAACTATACAACTTTCTGCTAGGGGATTCCGCATTCCCCATCCCATTTGGGATTTTGCACTCCTATTCACACTTCTGAATTTCTGCTTGCGGAATTCCGCTAGCGGAATTCCGCAAGCAGAAATTCAGAAATGTGAATAGGAGTGCAGAATCCCATAGAAGTCTATGGGCTTTAATTAGAGGCGGAATTGCGCAAACGGAAATTCAGAAGTGTGAATGGGAGTGCGGAATCCCATAGAAGTCTATGGGTGTTAAATTGAGGTGGAATTGCGCAAGCGGAAATTCTGTTGTGTGTCTTTGAAATCCCAAAAGATAATTTAATACACTCCTCTCCTATGATCTTATAGGGGAAGGGGCAGTCAGAGCTCCCCTCCCCCAACCCCCAAAAATAACCCCCTAGTGGTGGCAGATATGTTAGTGATGGAAAAACGGAATATTAGTCATGTGATCTGCTGCTGTTTTCTGGGAATGTCAGGTTCACTTTAAGACAAATATTCGGCACAGATTTCCGCTCTTATTTTCTGGATATACTTTCCGGCTGTTCCTGTTTTATACATTACATTTAATGGCCGCCGACATTTAAAACAACATCATAACAAATTATAATTTTTTGACCTTTCCGTAGCTTTTGAAGTGTTAATACCAGATGTCCACAGAGAAATGAGTGGAATCTCCTCTAAATAAATGTAATCTAATTGCTGTACCGCCGGGGCCGCCTAATCCGTAATCACCACAAAAGCGCAAACATTCTCATCGCTGGAGCACAACCGGAAATGTCAGAAAAGAGCAGTGCAGCCGAATACACAGGAGGAAGCATCCTGCACAGAAATGTTTACATTTAACCATTGCAGAGAGGGCTCTGTATACACCACCGGTCCCATCTGCAATGTTTTATGGCTGTTACCTGATGTGAAGGAGAACGTCGCAAGCTCCTAATAAATGTGTCACCTTAAGTGATGTATTAGGCCACGCCCACAAACTGAAACTATTTGGCCATAAAAAGAACATGCAATAAACAGCGGCCAGATGTGACTGTGGAGAGGCGGGAAAAGACTGCACACAGAGACTGTAGAGGAGGAGGAGAGAGCATACAGTGACTGCACAGGAGGAAGGGACTGCACACAGTGACTGCACAGGAGGAGGAGACAGCATACAGTGACTGCACATGAGGAAGGGACTCCACACAGTGACTGCACAGGAGGAAGGGACTGCATACAGTGACTGCACAGGAGGAGGAGACAGCACATAGTGACTGCACAGGAGGAAGGGACTGCACACAGTGACTTCACAGAAGGAGGACACTGCATAAAGTGACTGCAGAGGAGGAGCAGACTGCACACAGTGACTGAACAGGAGGAGGAGATTTCACAGGAGGAAGAGGCTGCACATAGTGACTGCACAGAAGGAGGAGACAGCATACAGTGACTGCAAAGGAGGAAGGGGCTGCACGCAGTGACTGCACAGGAGGAAGAGACTGCACACAGTGACTGCACAGGAGGAGGAGACTTCACACAGTAACTGCACAGGAGGAGAAGACTGCACACAATGACTGCACAGGAGGAAAGGACTGCATACAGTGACTGCACAGGAGGATGAGACTGCACACAGTGACTGCACAGGAGGAAGGGACTGCACACAGTGACTGCACAGATGGAAGAGACTGCACACAGTGACTGCACAGGAGGAGGAGACTTCACATAGTAACTGCACAGGAGGAGGAGACTGCACAAAGTGACTGCACAGGAGGAAAGGACTGCTTACAGTGACTGCACAGGAGGAGGAGACTGCACATAGTGACTGCACAGAATGAGGAGACAGCATACAATGACTTCATAGGAGGAAAGGACTGCACGCAGTGACTGCACAGGAGGAAGGGACTGCATACAGTGACTGCACAGGAGGAAGGGACTGCACACAGTGACTGCACAGGAGGAAGGGACTGCACACAGTGACTTGACTGCACAGGTGGAGGAGACTACACACAGTGACTCCACAGGAGGAGGAGACAGCACACAGTGACTGCACAGGAGGAGGAGACTTCACACAGTGACTGCACAGGAGGAGGAGACTGCACACAATGACTGCACAGGAGGAAAGGACTGCATACAGTGACTGCACAGGAGGAAGGGACTGCACACAGTGACTGCACAGGAGGAGGAGACTGCACACAGTGACTGCACAGGAGGAGGAGACTGCACACAGTGACTGCACAGGAGGAGGAGACAGCACACAGTGACTGTACAGGAGGAGGAGACTGCACACAATGACTGCACAGGAGGAAAGAACTGCATACAGTGACCACACAGGAGCAAGAGACTGCACACAGTGACTGCACAGAAGAAGGAAAATATCTTTTTCCTAAAGCCAATATACTTTTTATCATGAATATAATAAATGTTTTTGTCTTTTTAACATTTTTGGGACAAATTTGAAGGTTTGAAATCAGGAATTGACTATTAAAGGAGATATCCAGTGCTGAAAAACCTATCCCCTATCCTAAGGATAGGGGATAAGTTTCAGATCGCGGGGGGTCCAAACTCTGGGGATCCCCACAATCTCCTGTACGGGGCCCCGGCAGCCCGCTGGAAGGGGGCATGTTTACCACCGCACGAAGCAGCGGCTGAGATGCCCCCTCAATGCAACTCTATGGCAGGACCAGAGCGCTGCCTCCGAAATCTCCGGCTCTGCCATAGCGCTGTATTGATGTGGCGAGTCAGCCGCCACTTCGTGTGATGGTCGACATCTGCTATCTGTCCAGCGAGCCGGGGCCCCGTACAGGAGATAGTGAGGTGCCCCAGCGGTTGGACCCCCCACGATCTGAAACTTATCCCCTATCCTTAGGATAGGGGATCCATTTTTCAGCACTGGACTACTCCTTTAAGGGATGTTACAAATATATGAATTACATATAAGAGCCTGGGAGGGTTCAATTGCCCCATATTCCACCTTGGTGCAGTCGTAATCCGGGCATCTCACAAGAGGAAGGTCTCAGATCCGATTTTATTCCTTCTTTTTTCTCATTTTGTTAATTTCCTCTCTTAATTGTGTCCATTGAAATCCCCGCAGCTGCTGACATTGATAGTGAGAGCGAGAAACCCGATGGGAGACGGGGACGGACATGAGAGGAACTTCTGACAGAGGCTTCACAATATAATCTTCTATTTCTTCCTTCTCTGTTCCAAAGTCACGTCAAGAGCAGCGGCGCAGGGGGCGGCTCCAGTGTGACACGAATTTTGGTTCATACAAAGTTTGTAACTCCAGTTTTTATAGTCATAATTCGCATTGACCCTAAATTGATCAGATAAACTGAAATAAATTGTGCAATCCATTCCTTACCATGAATATTAACTTAATCACAAATCCCCATTTCCACTTAAAGGGGTATTCCGGGCAAAAACATTTTATCCCCTATCCAAAGGATAAGATGTCTGATCATGAGGGGCCCGCTGCTGGGATTAAAGGATTAAGATTTCTAAATAGAAGTAATTTACAAATCTTTCTGGCACCTGTTGATTTAAAAAAAAAAGTTTTCCACCTGAGTACCCCTTAAAGTGTGGGCGGCGGGAGTCGTGACGTCACGGCCATACCCCTCATGATGTAATGCCACTCAATGCAAGTCTATGGGAGGGGGTGTGGCTGCAGTACAGAATAAGTAATGTAATATATGTACACAGTGACCTCACCAGCAGAATAGTGAGTACAGCTCTGGAGTATAATACAGGATATAACTCAGGATCAGTGCAGGATAAGTAATGTAATGTATGTACACAGTGACCTCACCAGCAGAATAGTGAGTACAGCTCTGGAGTATAATAAAGGATATAACTCAGGATCAGTACAGGATAAGTAATGTAATGTATGTACATAGTGACCTCACCAGCAGAATAGTGAGTACAGCTCTGGAGTATAATACAGGATATAACTCAGGATCAGTACAGGATAAGTAATGTAATGTATGTACACAGTGACCTCGCCAGCAGAATAGTGAGTACAGCTCTGGAGTATAATACAGGATATAACTCAGGATCAGTACAGGATAAGTAATGTAATGTATGTACACAGTGACCCCACCAGCAGAGTAGTGAGTGCAGCTCTGGGGTACAATGTCTGTTCTTGTTTTTAATAAATTCCCAAAGACAATCCCCTTTCGTGTTCTGCATTCATCCGGTGACTTATAAATAACAATTATTGCGGGGATAACGCTGAAGTCAGCTTACCGCGCTTTATTTTCTCAAAGTTAATTATGAGCCTCTAATTTGGAATATAAATCAGATTCAGGATGGAACTTGCCGTCCATAATGTGAACCAGATCCACTAAATATAAATAACACAAATAATGGCTGAAATAAAGACACTCAGGTGAGAACTCGGCCTCCGAACATTTTTTGCGTTATCGTGTTTTTCTCCATTCACATCCAAACCCATATTCAGGGTCGTCGACATCTTCTGCTTTAGATGTGAATGGAGGAGAAGTACCATGTACCGCAAAACACGTCACTAGATAAAGCCACATGTCTGCATTGCCTATAAGCATTGTTCAATGTGCGCTAAAGACGAATTATATCAGTATTTTCAATCCAGTGTGCCTCCAGCTGTTGCAAAACTACAACTCCCAGCATGTCCGGACCACTAACAGAGTATTTGCAAGGAATTTTGTAGAGGTTCATATACCGATTCTACTTTATGGGAAACCTTCTTGGTTATACATGGCAGCAGAGCTCAGGATGGAGGAGCTGTCCTTCAGCACCACAAGTGCAGAACGTGTCTTATAAGACAGGCGTATTCTTATAGAGCAGCGTTTCCTAACCAGGGTGCCTCCAGCTGTTGCAAAACTACAACTCCCAGCATGGCTGACCGAACAATTTTTTTGCACATCGCCAATACCTTGTATTCCTCTTTGTTCGGACCTTGGCTTGTCTGACCCCGATTGTTTGTCTATTTCTATTCCTTGCTATTTTCCTGGTTTTGTTCCATCACATATAGCAGTTATTCCCAACCAGTGTGCCTCCAGCTGTTGCAAAACTACAACTTCCAGCATGGCTGACCTAACTATTTTTTTGAACGTCGCCAATACCTTGTATTCCTCTTTGTTCGGACCTTGGCTTGTCTGACCCCGATTGTTTGTCTATTTCTATTCCTTACTATTTTCCTGGTTTTGTTCCATCACATATAGCAGTTATTCCCAACCAGTGTGCCTCCAGCTGTTGCAAAACAACAACTCCATTCATGCCCGAACAGCCAAAGGCTGTCCGGACATTTAGGGAGTTGTTGTTTTGCAACAGCTGGAGGGACACTGGTTAGAAAACTCTGCTCTAAAGCCAAGAGAAGAGAGATCCTCCAGCCATGGTTCCCTAGAGCAGTGTTTCCCAACCAGGGTGCCTCCAGCTGTTGCAAAACTACAACTCCCAGCATGCCCGGACAGCCAACGGCTGTCCGGGCATGCTGGAAGTTGTAGTTTTGCAACAGCTGGAGGCACCCTGGTTGGGAAACACTGCCTTAGAGATTTTCTTCAGTTTTTTTTTTTAAATTTTACTCCTAAGTACTGGAAGCTGTCCGGGCATGCTGGGAGTTGTAGTTAGGCAACAGCTTGAGGCACCCTTGTTGGGAAACACTCACCAGCTGCATTGCTGTATAAAAGAGCATTCTGTTCTAATAAAGCATAATTTAAAAGGGTACTTCATAGGAAGAAAAAACTATTACATATATATATATATATATATATATATATATATATATATATATACACACACTTTTTTTTTTTTTTTCAAATAAGCAGGTACCAGAAATAAAGGTTTGGGAAGTTGTGTAGTTCTTTCCAGTTTGATCACAGTGCTCTCTGCCTCCACTTCTGTTCATATTAGGAACTGTCCAGAGCAGAAGCAAATCCCCATAGCGAACAGCTATTTTTTTTTCTGTTCTCCCTTCTCATCCCTAAAAAAAAAAAAAAAATTGGCTTCAGATCAAACTGAAATTCAGATTAAAATTTGGTTTTTTAGAATCTGCCCATTTTTGACACTACCCCATCCGCCTCTTCCTGCCAGAGAACGACAAACGGAGATAGAAAACAAAGTTTCTTCTAAAAAAAAGTGTCCAGTGTCCTCAGGTTATGGGTGAGGCTGCAGCTTTGTTCCATTGAAGTGAATGGACACATGTTGTAATGCCGCAAGCGACCTGAGGACAAGGGTGGAGCTGTTTTTGAAAGAAACCAGCTCTGATTTACTGTATCTCTGGAGTGGAATGTTTTGAGCTCAATGATGATTTGTAAGATAAATCAATTTCCTTTCTCCTCTTCGAGGGTCTTGAATGTGCCGCCTGTCATCCTGTACCTTGTAGTCCTCCCAGTCCTGACCTTGGCTTGCCTGACCCCTCTTGTTTGTCTGTTTGTATTTCTTACTGTCTTCCTGGTTTTGTTCATTAATTCGAACAGTGGCCTCAGAATTGTGGACCTCCAGATGTTGCAAAACAACAACTCCCAGAATGCCGGGACAGCCTTTGGCTAGGAAATGTAGTTTTGCAACAGCTGGAGACACTTTGGTTGGGAAACACTGGTGTAGGGAGTGACATTCCTGTACATTGAGCTGTGTGTAGTACATGTAGATGTATTGGAAACATTATGGGTCAGAGATACTGAAGAATAAATGAGCCCACACAGCATCCTTCCTGTTCACTGGCAGCAAGCAGAGATCTTGAACATGAATATTAATTAAGGCGTAAAGCCCATTACAGATTTGCTAATTAAACTTCAGGGTGTGATGAGGGCAGATGTTGTTATCTTAGGGGCAGATGTTATTATCCCCTTGTATTTGTGACGCCAGGGTGTGGTTTAGCCTAGAACCACCCGGAGGTAAAACGCTGGATCCTGGGCTGGGCACGGGGGGCAATAAAGACTCTGACGCCAAGTTACGGACAACGGCAGCTTTACTGAGGGTAGACAGATGGTAAAGTCTATACAGTTCAGCCAGGGCCACGGTGGTGACCAGTGACGCAGAAACCTTAAGGACTCGCTGGGACTTGTAGTAGGACTGGACAATTGAATGCAGACCACGCTGACCTGACAGATGACAGGGACTGACTTGACTCATAAAGCTGTGACTTTATCTTACTTGACTTGATGGCGGCTGCAGGACTGGACTTTGAGGTCCCCAACACTCTGGACACACACACTAGACAAGACTGCACTGGACCTCAGCAGGAAGCAAGGGTACGGGGCAACATCTCCTGTACTGGGACACCACAATTATATATTCCTTCTAAAGTAAAATGAAAGTAATAAAAAGGAAAGAGTCATTAATTCTGAAGGAACCTCAGGTCCCTGGCTGATCGTGCGGAGGAATTCTGCCGCACATTTATCAGGAAAAATGAGCGTGGCGGCTAATAAATCACCCATCACACCCAATTAGCAGAAATATATAGAGATGTGGAAGTTGCGCCGACAGAACACAATGGCGGAGTCATCAATTTACGGGGATAATTGCTTTGTAAATAGAACGGCTTCTGATGCTCATTTGTTTTATTGCTGAAGCGGGAAACATAATATCAAGCGCTGAAATCGGAGGGGAGCGAATAATGCAAATATATGTAAATACCAGCGACCCCATTAGGATCAAGTGGAAGTGCGAGCGAAGCCATAAGAGGAAATAGCGAGTCTGCAAGTGAACAAACTACCGGGGAAAGGCTTATCTAACTATTATACAGTATTCATATATGTACATGTGATCCTGAGTTACTTCAGAGCTGTACTCACTATTTTGCTGGTGAGGTCACTGTGTACATACATTACATTACTTATCCTGTACTGATCCTGAGTTATATCCTATATTATACTCCAGAGCTGTACTCACTATTCTGCTGGTGAGGTCACTGTGTATATACATTACATTACTTATCCTGTACTGATCCTGAGTTATATCCTATATTATACTCCAGAGCTGTACTCACTATTCTGCTGGTGAGGTCACTGTGTACATACATTACATTACTTATCCTGTACTGATCCTGAGTTATATCCTGTATTATACTCCAGAGCTGTACTCACTATTCTGCTGGTGAGGTCACTGTGTTCATACATTACATTACTTATCCTGTACTGATCCTGAGTTATATCCTGTATTATACCCCAGAGCTGTACTCACTCTTCTGCTGGTGAGGTCACTGTGTACACACATTACATTACTTATCCTGTACTGATCCTGAGTTATATCCTGTATTATACTCCAGAGCTGTACTCACTATTCTGCTGGTGAGGTCACTGTGTTCATACATTACATTACTTATCCTGTACTGATCCTGAGTTATATCCTGTATTATACTCCAGAGCTGTACTCACTATTCTGCTGGTGAGGTCACTGTGTACATACATTACATTACTTATCCTGTACTGATCCTGAGTTATATCCTGTATTATACTCCAGAGCTGTACTCACTATTCTGCTGGTGAGGTCACTGTGTACATACATTACATTACTTATCCTGCACTGATCCTGAGTTATATCCTGTATTATACTCCAGAGCTGCACTCACTATTCTGCTGGTGAGATCACTGTGTACATACATTACATTACTTATCCTGTACTGATCCTGAGTTATATCCTGTATTATACTCCAGAGCTGCACTCACTATTCTGCTGGTGAGGTCACTGTGTACATACATTACATTACTTATCTTGTACTGATCCTGAGTTATATCCTGTATTATACTCCAGAGCTGTACTCACTATTCTGCTGGTGAGGTCACTGTGTACATACATTACTTATCCTGTACTGATCCTGAGTTATATCCTGTATTATACTCCAGAGCTGTACTCACTATTCTGCTGGTGAGGTCACTGTGTACATACATTACATTACTTATCTTGTACTGATCCTGAGTTATATCCTGTATTATACCCCAGAGCTGTACTCACTATTCTGCTGGTGAGGTCACTGTGTACATACATTGCATTACTTATCCTGTACTGACCCTGAGTTATATCCTGTATTATACTCCAGAGCTGTACTCACTATTCTGCTGGGGGAGTTACTTTGCAGTTTTAGAAGTACAATCTCCCAGGATTCCCATCTTGATCTGATGTTTCTTCGCTGATTTTTTTCCCCCATCCTTCTCTCCGCAGGTGGAGACAAAAAACATCAAACCCCAACATTAGCTTTGCTGTTTATACTAAATTATTCAAGAGTAAAATCTGGTGAAATTTTTATAACAGTTATCAAATATGTAAGAAAACAACATGGACGATATCCATAATTTATAACAATAGCGTCTCCAGAAAAAAGCCTGATTGTAAGAAAGGGAAAAAAAGGAACATTATATAGTATAACTAATAAGAGATCCTGTCTAGTCTATGATAGTATGTAAATAGGATAATGTACCGTATTTATCGGCGTATAACACGCACTTTTTAGGCTAAAATTTTTAGCCTAAAGTCTATGTGCGTGTTATACGCCGATACACCCCTAGGAAAGGCAGGGGGAGAGAGGCCGTCGCTGCCCGCTTCTCTCCCCCTGCCTTTCCTGGGGTCTAGAGCCCTGCTGCCGGCCCTCCTCTCCCCCTGGCTATCGGCGCCGCTGCCCGTTCTGTCCCCCTGACTATCGGTGCCGGCGCCCCATTGCCGGCGCCGATAGCCAGGGGGAGAGAAGCGGCGCCGACAGCCAGGGGGAGAGAAGGGGCAGCGGCACCCATTGCCGGCGCCGCTGCCCCGCTGCCTCCCCCCATCCCCGGTGGCATAATTACCTGAGTCGGGTCCGCGCTGCTCCAGGCCTCCGGCGTGCGTCCCCGGCGTCATTGCTATGCGCTGAACGGCGCGGCGCATGACGTCAGTGCGCCGCGCCGTGCATAGCAACGACGCAGGGGACGCACGCCGGAGGCCTGCAGCAGCGCGGACCCGACTCAGGTAATTATGCCACCGGGGATGGGGGGAGGCAACGGGGCAGCGGCGCCGGCAATGGGTGCCGCTGCCCCTTCTCTCCCCCTGGCTTTCGGCGCCGCTTCTCTCCCCCTGGCTATCGATAGTCAGGGGGACAGAACGGGCAGCGGCGCCGATAGCTAGGGGGTGAGAAGGGCCGACAGCAGCGCTCTAAACCCCAGGAAAGGCAGGGGGAGAGAAGCGGGCAGCGACGGCCTCTCCCCTACTGCCTTTCCTGGGGGTGTATCAGGGTATACACGCGCACACACGCACCCTCATTTTACCATGGATATTTAGGTAAAAAACTTTTTTTTACCCAAATATGCTTGGTAAAATGAGGGTGCATGTTATAGGCCGGTGCGTAGTATACCCCGATAAATACGGTATGTACACAGTGACCTCACCAGCAGAATAGTGAGTACAGCTCTGGAGTATAATACAGGATATAACTCATGATCAGTACAGGATAAGTAATGTAATGTATGTACACAGTGACCTCACCAGCAGAATAGTGAGTACAGCTCTGGAGTATAATACAGGATATAACTCATGATCAGTACAGGATAAGTAATGTAATGTATGTACACAGTGACCTCACCAGCAGAATAGTGAGTACAGCTCTGGAGTATAATACAGGATATAACTCAGGATCAGTACAGGATAAGTAATGTAATGTATGTACACAGTGACCCCACCAGCAGAATAGTGAGTGCAGCTCTGGGGTATAATACAGGATATAACTCAGGATCAGTACAGGATAAGTAATGTAATGTATGTATACAGTGACCTCACCAGCAGAATAGTGAGTACAGCTCTGGAGTATAATACAGGATATAACTCAGGATCAGTACAGGATAAGTAATGTAATGTATGTACACAGTGACCTCACCAGCAGAATAGTGAGTACAGCCCTGGTGTATAATACAAGATATAACTCAGGATCAGTACAGGATAAGTAATGTAATGTATGTACACAGTGACCTCACCAGCAGAATAGTGAGTACAGCTCTGTAGTATAATACAGGATATAACTCATGATCAGTACAGGATAAGTAATGTAATGTATGTACACAGTGACCTCACCAGCAGAATAGTGAGTGCAGCTCTGGGGTATAATACAGGATATAACTCATGATCAGTACAGGATAAGTAATGTAATGTATGTACACAGTGACCTCACCAGCAGAATAGTGAGTACAGCTCTGGAGTATAATACAGGATATAACTCAGGATCAGTACAGGATAAGTAATGTAATGTATGTACACAGTGACCCCACCAGCAGAATAGTGAGTGCAGCTCTGGGGTATAATACAGGATATAACTCAGGATCAGTACAGGATAAGTAATGTAATGTATGTACACAGTGACCTCACCAGCAGAATAGTGAGTACAGCTCTGGAGTATAATACAGGATATAACTCAGGATCAGTACAGGATAAGTAATGTAATGTATGTACACAGTGACCTCACCAGCAGAATAGTGAGTACAGCCCTGGTGTATAATACAAGATATAACTCAGGATCAGTACAGGATAAGTAATGTAATGTATGTACACAGTGACTTCACCAGCAGAATAGTGAGTACAGCTCTGGAGTATAATACAGGATATAACTCAGGATCAGTACAGGATAAGTAATGTAATGTATGTACACAGTGACCTTACCAGCAGAATAGTGAGTACAGCTCTGCAGTATAATACAGGATATAACTCAGGATCAGTACAGGATAAGTAATGTAATGTATGTACACAGTGACCCCACCAGCAGAATAGTGAGTACAGCTCTGGAGTATAATACAGGATATAACTCAGGATCAGTACAGGATAAGTAATGTAATGTATATACACAGTGACCCCACCAGCAGAATAGTGAGTACAGCTATAGAATGTAATACTTGTTATAGGAGCAGAATGAGAACATCGTATATATCAGTAATTATTTCCTGCATTTTGTATAATCTTTTTGTACAGTTTTATACAAATGTCTATAAATGCATTAGGGTGTTCCGGGACTGGTTTTGAGGAATCAGCTCAACGGCTGCCCCGATCTGACCTGTTTCCCTCCAGGTCTTGCTGGGAGGGTCTAGAGCCGAAGTACTTTAGTAGTGACCCTGAGGTGCGGAAACTCACTGGGTGTATTGGCTCATTGAATGGAAGCACGGGCACCACGAACTCTTCACCTTGTGGCACTCACCTCTTGATTCCCGGCCTTCTGGCTAGGATCAGAGAAATATTTATAGATCCGTCCGGATGTCTGGGCAGTAAATCTGCGCACATTCACTTATTTATTTCTTTTTGTCACTGTGTCACTTTTTGGATTGTTGTATTGTCCACAGGATTGTCAGGATGCGGGATCATTTGTGGTCCCTTAGTAGCTTCGGCGAAGAGGTACATCGAACCTAGAACCTCGCAGGCACCTTTTTAGTTTTGTTGGGGGGGGGGCTCTCTCCTGTCGGAGAAGGGCTTGCGATAGAGAGCATCCTTTGTGCACGTTTTTTCAGTGTAACATGTTTTGCACTTTTTCTTGCACTTTGGGTTATTTGAGAGCACGTTCCTCGGCTATATAAAGAAATGTCTATAACTGCAGAAAAGAAAAAAAACAACAACTTCAAGGTTGAAATCCAACACAGAGTGTGGCAGAAGATGTTGGTTGTTCCCAGTCAGCTGTGTTTATTAATATTATACAACTCCTTTAAGGTTAAAATCCAATACAGAGTGCAGCAGAAGATGTCGGTTGTTCCCAGTCAGCTGTGTTTATTAATATTATACAACTCCTTCAAGGATTATACAACTCCTTTTAGGTGGAAATCCAACACAAAATGTGACAGAAGATGTTGGTTGTTCCCAGTCAGTGGTTTTTATTAATAAAATAAACTTATTCAATAGTGATGTGTGGCAGGGGCCATATTCGAATTTGCGATATTTGGCAAATATATGGACGAATATTCAAAGTTCAAAAACAGAAAAGAAAACATTGCCGCTTATCTCACTTGGAGCTTTAGTTTTGGGGACAACAGGGGAAGCTGACGGGCGCTGACATATTCATATCTGTTGGTGCCATAGAGCGCCCTGACGCGGTTCATACAATGCAGAGCGTTTATCTTTACTGCCCGGCATCTCTGCGCCCCAGGACATGGCGGAGTCTGACAGCGACCGGACCAGAGGCAGCAATAAACCTCACATTGTTATTTCCAGGTTTATTCGTTCTTTTCTTTGCAGAGAATGAATCATTTGTCTAAAATAATCCCCCCCCCCCCCATCATCCACCATTGTGAACGTAACAGACAATAAACCAGAAGGATTCTCTCAATCTTCCCTATAAATGTTCTAAGCCTCCATGTTCCATTGCTGGAGAGTCGGCTATTAGCTCCGACGCATTGTGTCAGATCCTTCTTGGCAGAGACGAGCGAGTCTTCAATCACAAGCGTCTGCGCTGAATATAGAATAACGCAGAGCCGAGTGTGTTCATCCGGAGGGGCGACTCCATTCTGAGAGGAGGAGGAATTAGTTGCTAATATCAAACCATGTAGGTCTGTGATTTTTGAACAGTGTCCCTTCAGCTGTTGCAAAACTACAACTCCCAGCATGCCCTCCGGGCATGCTGGGAGTTGTAGTTTTGCAACAGCTGGAGGAACACTGGTTGGTCAAAACTGCTATACATGATAAGAGTCAGGGAACAGAACCAGCAAGACAGCAAGAAATACAAACAGTGGGGTCAGGCAAGCCAAGGTCAGAACCAGGAGGACTACAAGGTACAGGACAACAGGCAAAAGAATAGTGAGGCCAGCCATGCTGGGAGTTGTAGTTTTGCAACAGCTGCAGGCACACTGGTTGGGAAACACTGCTATACATGATAAGGGAACAAAACCAGGAAGTCAGGAAGGAATACAAACAGACAAACAAGCAGGGTCAGGCAAGCCAAGGTCAGAACTAGGAGGACTACAAGGTTCAGGATGACAAGCAAAGGAATAGTCAGGCCAGCCATGCTTGGAGTTGTAGTCTTGCAACAGCTGGAGGCACACTGGTTTGGAAACACTGCTATACATGATAAGTGAACAAAACCAGGAAGACAGCAAGGAATACAAACAGACAAACAAGCAGGGTCAGGCAAGACAAGGTCAGAACCAGGAGGACTACAAGGTACAGAACAAGAGGCAAAAGAATAGTGAGGCCAGCCATGCTGGGAGTTGTAGTTTTGCAACAGCTGGAGGCACACTGGTTTGGAAACACTGCTATACATGATAAGTGAACAAGACCAGGAAGACAGCAAGGAATACAAACAAACAATCAGGGTCAGGCAAGCCAAGGTCAGAACTAGGAGGACTACAAGGTTCAGGATGACAAGCAAAGGAATAGTCAGGCCAGCCATGCTTGGAGTTGTAGTCTTGCAACAGCTGGAGGCACACTGGTTTGGAAACACTGCTATACATGATAAGTGAACAAGACCAGGAAGACAGCAAGGAATACAAACAAACAATCAAGGTCAGGCAAGACAAGGTCAGAACTAGGAGGATTACAAGGTACAGGGCCATATGAAAAAAAAAATAGTAAGGTGAGCCTTATTGAAATGCCCTTATTACTAGCAAATTCCTTTATTTCTTTAGTTTGATCTTATAAGTTAGTGTTTACTGTCCAGTGAGCCTCCAGCTGTTGCAAAACTCCAACTCCCTGCATTCCCGATTGGTTGGAATACAGTGTTATACGTCTTGTGTACACAGAAAGGCCATAGATGGGGCCGTGTGCTGCATCCTCTTCATAGTTTACTAGCAACAGTGACATAGTCTTGTAGTGGCTGTGACTGGTATTGCAGCTCAGTACATTCAGTTGAATAGAACAAAGCTGTGCAGGGAGCTGCATAACCCGGCACAGCCAGTAGCACATGTATGGCGCTGTTCCTTATAAACAATGAAGAAGGTGCGGCAATCATAGGAGCCCGTGGCCCCTCCAGCCAGCAAATCATGGGGGAGCCAAGAGTTGGACCCCAACTTATTCGATACTCTACTTCTGCGTTTTCTAACCTTGGTGCCTCCGGCTGTTGCAAAACTACAACTTCCAGCATTCCCGGACAGCCAAAGCTGGGAGATGTAATTTTTCAACAGCTGGAGGCACCCTGGTTGAGAAACACTGCTCCATCTATAAGGGATTACCCACAGCGCTACCTCTTTTCTCAGGTTGTGTATGGGATTGCAGCTCAGTTCAGTTGAAGTTAATGGAGCCAAGTCGTAGTTATAGTAGTTATACCTCTCCCCTCCAGCTCTCTCTGTATACTGCTGCTACCTCTATGGGATCAGAATATATAGTAGTTATTCAGCTCCCCTCCAGCTCTATCTGTATACTGCTCCTATTTTTATAGGATCAGGGTATATAGTAGTTATACACCTCCCCTCCAGCTCTATCTGTATACTGCTCCTATTTTTATAGGATCGGGGTATATAGTAGTTATACACCTCCCCCCAGCTCTATGTGTATACTGCTGCTGCTATCTTTATGGGATCAGGATATAGTAGTTACACACCTTCTTTGAGACTGCCTTCTTTTCAGTTATTTTTTTGTTGTGTTTTCCCCTAAAACAGCATTAGGAAATCATTTCTGTGATATAATTGCAATCAGTTTTGCTGAAAATCCATGCCTGCCACATCAGCTAAAACAGGTATGCGCAAGGCATAATCAAGACATTTTATATTATTCTCTAAATTAGCCTTTACTGCACTATATAAGCAAAATGTAAAATGTCTTCTTTATTCGGATAGACGTTCCATACAAAATGGAGATTAATGCAACGATGCAGAGTCATGATTTCCCTCCATCACGTCATCTTTTATAGTCACCAGGTATCACATCTAATACATTCTCTCCATCCACAGCCGTCCTGTTCTTTTTCTACGGGTTTTATCCTAATGTAGCATCCGCTTATGAGCCACCGAAACGCCAATCCATCTCCTGACAGAAGCCATGACTAGGAAACAGATCTGTATTTGCAATTCATATTTATCCTTGAAGAATTAATGGGTTATAAAGAATAAATATATAAATAAATAAATAAATAGATAAACCCTCTCTCATCTTCCGTCTTTCCAGACAAGGAGATGGCGTTTACACATTAAAGGTGTCATAATGACTGAAGCTTCTGCCCAAATACATCTGATGATTTCACAATGTTTGTTCGGAGGATGTGAATGGCATCTCTCCTGTCAGCGGCGCCGTACAGCAGAGAACACGTGTCACATCTCGCCCCCACAACATCAGCACATGAAGTCCTGAGCCAGAACATAGAGAACAGGCAGCGGAAACTGGGAAACTCATCAGCACGATAAACAAACTGCACAATGAACAGAACATACTAAAAGAAAAGAAAAATACATGTACAGGTCCAAAAAACAATCAAGAAAGTGTTCACTATTGTTTACTACTAAGAAATGGAAGAAAGGAGGAAAGAAAGCGAGCTTGGCTCCATAACAATTATAATATATAACTACTATAACACTGCCTCCTATATACAAGAATATAACTACTATAATACTGCTCCAATATACAAGAATATAACTACTATAATACTGCTCCTATATACAAGAATATAACTACTATAATACTGCTGCTATATACAAGAATATAACTACTATAATACTGATCCTATATACAAGAATAAAACTACTATAATACTGCTCCTATATACAAGAATATAACTACTACAATACTGCTCTTATATACAAGAATATAACTACTATAATACTGCTCCTATATACAAGAATATAACTACTATAATACTGTTCCTATATACAAGAATATAACTGCTATAATACTGCCCCTATATACAAGAATATAACTACTATAATACTGCCTCCTATATACAAGAATATATCTACTATATTACTGCCTCCTATATACAAGAATATAACTACTATAATACTGCCTGCTATATACAAGAATATAACTACTATAATACTGCTCCTATATACAAGAATATAACTACTATAAAACTGCCTCCTATATACAAGAATATAACTACTATAATTCTGCTCCTATATACAAGAATATAACTACTATAATACTGCTGCTATATACAAGAATATATCTACTATACTACTGCCTCCTATATACAAGAATATAACTACTATAATACTGCTCCTATATACAAGAATATAACTACTATAATACTGCCCCCTATATACAAGAATATAACTACTATAATACTGCCCCCTATATACAAGAATATAACTACTATAATACTGCTCCTATATACAAGAATGTAACTACTATAATACTGCCCCCTATATACAAGAATGTAACTACTATAATACTGCTCCTATATACAAGAATATAACTACTACAATACTGCTCCTATATACAAGAATATAACTACTATAATACTGCTCCTATATACAAGAATATAACTACTATAATACTGCTCCTATATACAAGAATATAACTACTATAATACTGCCTCCTATATACAAGAATATAACTACTATAATACTGCCTCCTATATACAAGAATATAACTACTATAATACTGCCTCCTATATACAAGAATATAACTACTATAATACTGCCTCCTATATACAAGAATATAACTACTATAATACTGCTCCTATATACAAGAATATAACTACTATAATACTGCTCCTATTATACAAGAATATAACTACTATAATACTGCTCCTATATACAAGAATATAACTACTATAATACTGCTCCTAAATACAAGAATATAACTACTATAATACTGCTCCTATATACATGAATATAACTACTATAATACTGCTCCTATATACAAGAATATAACTACTATAATACTGCTCCTATATACAAGAATATAACTATTATAATACTGCCTCCTATATACAAGAATATAACTACTATAATACTGCCTCCTATATACAAGAATATAACTACTATAATACTGCTCCTATATACAAGAATATAACTACTATAATACTGCTCCTATATACAAGAATATAACTACTATAATACTGCTCCTATATACAAGAATATAACTACTATAATACTGCCTCCTATATACAAGAATATAACTACTATAATACTGCCTCCTATATACAAGAATATAACTACTATAATACTGCCTCCTATATACAAGAATATAACTACTATAATACTGCCTCCTATATACAAGAATATAACCACTATAATGCTGCCTCCTATATACAAGAATATAACTACTATAATATTGCTCCTATATACAAGAATATAACTACTATAATACTGCTCCTATATACAAGAATATAATTACTATAATACTGGGAACTCCACTATAAAGGGGAACTCCACTGGCCCAGTGTCCAGAATATTTTGTTCCGAACGCTGGGTGCGGGCTGTGAGGGGTTGTTACAACACGGCCACACCCTCGTAATGTCACACCACGCCACCTTATTGCAAGTGTGTGGGAGGGGGCGTGGCAGCAGTGTAGTCCGGACTTGGCCGGTGCATTGCCGTAGAATGAGATTTGCCATAGAATGAGATGGTCCGCCTCCATCACATCCTATTGGCTCACTCTTGTCACGTGACATATTTAAACGTCACGCATCGAAGTGCACAGCAGTGTCAGTTTGGCTATCACAGGGAGAGGATCTCCTCACCCTGTTATAGCTGAAGCTGTACTGAGCTCTCATGGCCTCTGTGGCCCGACAGAAGTTCACACATGTACGTAGCTCATACGGCTGCCTCATATACATTTACTGTTGATCCACAGTGCTATGGGGATCCCGATGCCCGATGGCGCTGTCATCAGTGTGCATCCACCCGAGCGCCCCACGCCCGCAGCTGTACTCCCCGTCCCCCGCAGCTGTACTCCCCATCCCCCACAGCTCTACTCCCCGTCCTCCGCAGCTCTACTCCCCGTCCCCTGTTAACGCTCAGGGAGCGATCCACAGCGCTATGGGGATTCCTATGCCTGATGCCGCTGTCCTCAGTGTGCGTCCCCGCGAGCGCCCCACACCCGCAGCTCTACACAGAACGTAGAGCATCAGGCGCAGGTAAAGTAGTACTGCGCATGCGCAGCACTACGCAAATAACTTGCGCCCGATGCTCCACTTTCTCTTCCCCGCTCCCTGAGCGTTAACGGGACGGGGAGTAGAGCTGCAGGGGATGGGGAGTACAGCTGTGGGGGGCGGGGGACGGGGAGTACAGCTGCGGGGGGCGGGGGACGGGGAGTACAGCTGCGGGCGTGGGGCGCTCGCGGGGATGCATATTGATGACAGCGCCATCGGGCATCGGGATCCCGATAGCGCTGTGGATCAACAGTAAATGTATATGATCCAGCCGTATGAGCTGCGTACATGTGTGAACTTCTGTCGGGCCACAGAGGCCATGAGAGCTCCGTGCAGCTTCAGCTATAACAGGGTGAGGAGATCCTCTCCCTGTGATAGCCAAACTGACACTGCTGTGCACTTCGATGCGTGAGTGAGCCAATAGGATGAGATGGAGGCGGACCATCTCATTCTATGGCAAATCTCATTCTACGGCAATGCACCGGCGATAGGCTGAGCGGCAGTGTGACGTTTTCGGCCCGGTAGCAGGTGGAGTGAAGAATTTTGTGTCTTGAAGCGTTCCCTATCACCGTCCGAGTCGGGACTTTGCTGCGGCCGGTGATTGCAGTGCAGTATGACTCGCCGACCACCGGCAACCAGGAAGAGGATCATGGCGGAGACCGGAGCTGGTAACCGGAGGCCCCGGGGGAGCGAAGGAAGGTATGTACACCTTTATTTTTTTTCTGCCGGCAGTATGGAGGACAATTTTTATATTCTGGAGTTCTCCTTTAAGTCCCTGGAATCAGTGAATGGAGCTGATGTGAACACGGCCTGACATAAATTCTTCAGAAACGTACATTTTAAAATAAATGATTCCGTATAATGCAACCAACCATTCCACTGGTAATTTACACATTTAGAGGAGTCAACTGGAAGTTTCCTCTAAGACAACATGGCGTCCGTCCTCCGGGGAGATATTTGTGCAGAACATCTGTCACAATCGTTGTGTAAAGTGATACAGTAAATGGCGCGGTAGGCCGTGGCAGGCGTTTATGTATGTATATGAATAACGCTTCATTTATAAATGTCTGTTCTGCAGAGCCGGCGCGGCGGCGGAGCCCGAGCAGACATTATGTAAATATGCGACTATTTTGACATTTTCTCAACATAAATTCTACATATGAGGAGGCGCCGCGCTCACGACTAATAGTATGTGGCAGGAAACGAAACTGGTAAAAATCAAGTGCGGTTGAATTTATTTTCCATCACAATGATCGGCGTCACCGCCGGAATATAAAATGGTAGAAAAGGCTCATTATACTCATCTGTGGGGACAGATGAGGAAGAGGTGATGTGTCGTTACAATGTGATGTCTGAGATTTACAGAGAACAACAGGTTAAGCCTCGGGCTGGTTGTTATTGGAAACCAATCTTTGTGAATAATTTTGGCTCAAATCTTATGATGCGTAATTAGATGTTATTGTGCAATCCTTATATACAATTTGGGGTTAACGTTTCACAGGAAGCTCCGCCCATGTCCAGACACCTTGTGTCACGTACCAGTCACATACCAGTTAAAGGAAAGCTGTCAGCCTGTTCACCCAGACTAAACACAATACACTGGAATTTAGCGGAGGATCTTGTGACCGGACAGAAAACCGTAGAAGCCGTAGTGTACCATTTGCACTATGTGTACTATACATGTACTTTAATATCACTGTGTGCATTATCCCCGTACCATGTGCACTATACATGTAGTTTAATATCACTATGTGCATTATCCCCGTACCATGTGCACTATACATGTACTGTAACATCACTGTGTGCATTATCCCCGTACCATGTGCACTATACATGTACTGTAACATCACTGTGTGCATTATCCCCGTACCATGTGCACTAAACATGTACTGTAACATCACTGTGTGCATTATCCCCGTACCATGTGCACTATACATGTACTGTAACATCACTGTGTGCATTATCCCCGTACCATGTGCACTATACATGTACTGTAACATCACTGTGTGCATTATCCCCGTACCATGTGCACTATACATGTACTGTAACATCACTGTGTGCATTATCCTTGTACCATGTGCACTATACATATACTGTAACATCACTGTGTGCATTATCCCCGTACCATGTGCACTATACATGTACTGTAACATCACTGTGTGCATTATACCTGTACCATGTGCACTGTGCATGTACTGTAACATAACTGTGTGCATTATCCCTGTACATTTGCACTATGCATGTACTGTAACATCACTGTGTGCATTATCCCTGTATCATGTGCACTATGCATGTACTGTAGCATCACTGTGTGCATTATCCCTGTACCATATGCACTATGCATGTACTGTAACATCACTGTGTGCATTATCCCTGTACCATGTGCACTATGCGTGTACTGTAACATCACTGTGTGCATTATCCCTGTACCATGTGTACTATGCATGTACTGTAACATCACTGTGTGCATTATCCCTGTACCATATGCACTATGCATGTACTGTTACATCACTGTGTGCATTATCCCTGTACCATGTGCACTATGGATGTACTGTAACATCACTGTGTGCATTATCCCTGTACCATATGCACTATGCATGTTCTGTAACATCACTGTGTGCATTATCCCTGTACCATGTGCACTATGCATGCACTGTAACATCACTGTGTTCATTACCCCTGTACCATGTGCACTATGCATGTTCTGTAACATCACTGTGTGCATTATCCCTGTGCTATGTGCACTTTGCATGCACTGTAACATCACTTCTTGCATTATCCCTGTACCATGTGCATTATGCATGTACTGTAACATCACTGTGTGCATTATACCTGTACCATGTGTACTATGCATATACTGTAACACCACTGTGTGCATTATCCCTGTACCATGTGCTCTATGCTGCTGCAAGTAGTCTGATATCACCATATGCATTATTTCTGCGCACTATGATCTTTTCTGTACTTGCTACTGTAAGTAGTTCCCAAGTTTTGCATAGGACTGCATATAGCCTGACGTAAAGACAACACATCACCAAATGCATATGAGCAGAAAATAAATATCTAACATTATACAAATTAATGCTACATGGGTTTGCTACAATGTATCAGTGTTAATAAAAGCTGTCACTCTTTTAAGCCTGCAGAGGACTGTATACAACTGTGTTTTCCGAACAGTGCAGCTCCAGCTGTCACAAAACTACAACGCCCAGCATGCCCGGACAGCCTTTGGCTGTCCGGGCATGCTGGGAGTTGTAGTTTTGCAACAGCTGGAGACACACTGTTGATAAAACACTGTTCTACAATTATACCTGGTAGGAAGGTGTTTGAGCAGGGATCTGAACAATGAGTGTTTCATTGACAGCAAGCAGAGCTCTTGATAATGGTGCAGAATTGAAACACAAAGCCTATGTGCATATTGTAGACCTTGCATTTACAAAAGTATTGCTCTTTTTGCCGTAAGGCTGGAGTGGCCCTTTAATGGGGTACTCCCATGGAAAACTTTTTTTTTTTTTTTCTTTAAATCAACTGGTGCCAGAAAGTTAAACAGATTTGTAAATCACTTGTATTAAAAAAATCTTAATCCTTCCAGTACTTTTTAGGGGCTGTATACTAAAGAGAAATCCAAAAAAGAAATGTATTTCCTCTGATGTCATGACCACAGTGCTCTCTGCTGACCTCTGCTGTCCAATTTAGGAACTGTCCAGAGCAGCATATGTTTGCTATGGGGATTTTGTCCTGCTCTGGACAGTTCCTAAAATGGACAGAGAGGTCAGCAGAGAGCACTGTGGTCATGACATCAGAGTAAATGCATTTCTTTTTTGGATTTCTCTTTAGTATACAGCCCCTAAAAAGTACTGGAAGGATTAAGATTTTTTTTAATACAAGTGATTTACAAATCTGTTTAACTTTCTGGCACCAGTTGATTAAATATTTTTTTTTTCCACAGGAGTACCCCTTTAAGGAGAATTCTGTGCTCTTTTCAGGGCTTCCCATAATGACCTAAACGTTGCAGAAATTGCAAACGCCAGTGATTTACGTAGCGCAGGTTTTGCATACATATCACCGAGCCCCCAGGCGGGACCCCGACCTCCAGATTTATCACCGTCAATGCACAAACCTTACAGTAAGCCAGATAAATATTTATTGATGCCGTGCAGTCAGACCCTGTGCAAAAAAAATAAAAAAAAAGTAATTCCGGATTAAAAATTAAGGTGGACGCTTAAAGGCACGGTGCAAAAATTATTAGTGTGCTGCAAAATCGACTCAGTGCTCATTACATGGAGACGGCCTGGAGGTGATCTATGAGGAGGAGGCGTCTGTGCGCTGTAATAAACCGCCATCGAGTGTTTCTCCTCCGCCACGTTATTACATCTATAGGGAGAACTCTGCACCGTGACCTGGGGGGCAGAGCGCCTCTCATCTAACTCTATGATCCGCTTCAGCCCCTCCCACCGGGCCCGGATAACTGATTGATCGCCAAATTGATTTTCGGCTCCTAATTTCAAAAGCCTAAAACTTTAATTCCAGATGTAATTGTGTTCCCTGCGGCCGATCATTTCGCTGCTGCTCCTCCACCCCGACATCTAGGAGACTTATCAATTGTGCACATAACGTGCATGAAATCTCTGCAGTCTCTTCTTTAATACTTCCAACGCAGCATTCCTTAAAGGGGTACTCCACTGTAAAACATTTTTTTTAAATCAACTGGTTTCAGAAAGTTAAACAGATTTATAAATTACTTCTATTAAAAAAAAATCTTAATCTTTCCTGTACTTATTAGCTGCTGAATACTACAATGGAAATTCTTTTCCATTTGAAACACAGAGCTGTCTGCTGACATCACGAGCACAGTGCTCTCTGCTGACACCTCCATTTTAAGAACTGACCAGAGTAGGAGATAATCCCCATAGCAAACATATGCTGCTCTGGACCGTTCCTAAAATGGACAGAGATGTCAGCAGAGAGCACTGTGGTCATGATGTCAGCAGAGAGCTCTGTGTTCCAAAAAGAAAATAATTTCCGCTGTAGTATTCAGCAGCTGATAATTACTGGAAGGATTAAGATTTTTTAATAGAAGTAATTTACAAATCTGTTTAACTTTCTGGCACCAGTTGATTTAAAAAAAAAGGTTTTCACTGGAGTACCCCTTTAACCCCTTAAGGACTCAACCCATTTTGGCCTTAAGGCGTTTTCATTCTTTCCTCCTCGCCTTCATAATTCTTTTATATTTTCATCCACAGACCAGTATGAGGGCTTGTTTTTTGCGCGACCAGTTGTACTTTGTAATGACATAACTCATTATATCATAAAATGTATGGCGCAACCAAAAAACACTATTTTTGTGAGGAAATTAAAAAGAAAAACGCAATTTTGCTAATTTTGGAAGGTTTCGTTTTCACGCCGTACAATTTATGGTAAAAATGACATGTGTTCTTTATTCTGAGGGTCAATACGATTAAAATGATACCCATTATTACGTACTTTTATATTATTGTTGTGCTTAAAAAAAATCACAAACTTTTAAACCAAATTAGTACGTTTATAATCCCTTTATTTTGATGACCTCTAACTTTTTATTTTTCCGTATAAGTGGCGGTATGAGGGCTCATTTTTTGCGCCATGATCTGTACTTTTTTTTGATACCACATTTGCATATAAAAACTTTTAATAAATGTTTTATATTTTTTTTAAATAAAATGTATTAAAAAAGTAGGAATTTTGGACTTTTTTTTTTTACGTTCACACCGTTCACCGTACGGGATCATTAACATTTTATTTTAATAGTTCGGACATTTGGGCAATACCAAATATGTCTATTAAATTTATTTTTTTACGCTTTTTGGGGGTAAAATAGGAAAAAAAGGACGTTTTACTTTTTTGTTGGGGGAAGGGATTTTTCACTTTTTTTTACTTTTACTTTTAAATTTTTTTTTACACTTGAATAGTCCCCATGGGGGACTATTCATAGCAATACCATGATTGCTAATACTGATCTGTTCTATGTATAGGACATAGAACAGATCAGTATTATCGGTCATCTCCTGCTCTGGACTGCTCGATCTCAGACCAGAGCAGGAGACGCCGGGAGCCGGAAGGTGAGGGGACCTCCGTGCGGCGTTCTGAATGATTGGATCCCCGCAGCAGTGCTGCGGGTGATCCGATCATTCATTGAAATCGCGTACTGCTGCAGATGCCGGGATATGTATTGATTCCAGCACCTGAGGGGTTAATGGCGGACGCCCGCGAGATCGCGGGCGTCGGCCATTGCCGGCGGGTCCCTGGCTGCGATCAGCAGCCGGTATCACCTGCGCATGACACGGGCATCACTCCGATGCCTGTGGTTATGCACAGGACGTAAATGTATGTCCTGGTGCGTTAAGTACCACCGCACCAGGACGTACATTTACGTCCTTAAGGGGTTAAAGGGGTACTCCACTGGAAAACATTATTTTTTTTTATAAATCAACTGGTGCCAGAAAATTAAGCAGATTTATAAATTACTTCTATAAAAAAAATCTTAATCCTTCCAGTACTTGTCAGCTGCTGCAAGCTTCACAGGAAGTTCTTTTCTTTTTGGATTTCCTTTCTGTCTGACCACAGTGCTCTCTGCTGACACTCTCTTTATTAGAAAAATACAAAACTTATCAAATACAAAACACAAAGCAAGCTTAACCAGCTATAACATAAATAAGAAATACTCTAGAACCAAAAACAAAACCTCATAAACAAAACCCTTTCTAACCGGCCAGCCCAGCTTTACTAAGATACTAAAATACTAAGATATTAAAATATGCCCAAAATATCTAATCAAACACTCACACGCTTGCCGAAAATGAACATAAAAAATAAAATAATTAATAAATAAAATAGCACAACTTGGCTTATCAAAATATAAACATAAAAGTTATCATTATCCGACTATAACTCAAAACCATCCATACTTGGGAACACGCAACAAGAAAACTAAACAGAAACGTAGCAAGCACACCTAAAATAAATAAATTTAAAAAATATATATATATATATATTTTTTTTAGAAAAATTATAATAGTAATAATAATAATCAAAATAATCATATCACACATACATTCACTTACAAAACGACCAAATTAACTGAATACTCTATCTGGGACTAATGAAAATACCAAAGAAAACATAAAACAGACCAAATAACTCAAATAAAGAAAATAAACCACATATCAACACAACAACTGGTCCGGCTACCATAACATTATAACATGAAACAATATGAAACAATATAGATATAACACAATATAGGTACAACATTACTAAATATACTATATAAATAAAATATAATATAAACAAAATATATGCACTACAGAAAACACCTACAAAATCAATAGAAAACCCCTAGGAAAAACCCTACACTAAAACTGTCCCCTCACCCATACCACCCCTCCTGTACATGGGTCAGAGTCCATACCGTTCTTACAGTTCACAAAGTCCAGTCCTTAACTGACCCATGTCAGGTCCCCCAAAGATGAACACCACCACCCACAAGCACACCCTCCCCACCTAGCACTCCTCCCAACCAACTTATACACAAACTTATACACACTGAACCACAAACCACTTTAGGCCCAAGTTTGGTCGCCTGTAAGCCCTTCATACCATATCAGCTTAAAAACAAAACAAAAAGCTAGGGTGCACATGCATCAGCCCACCACCAGGGAGAAGGATGGCAGACCTGATACATAAATCATTTTATACTCTTTCCCTAACTCCCCCTACAATTCTCCCTAATCCTATCCCTTCATTCAAAATAACCCTGTTCTCATCCTATCTCTATCCCTATAACACTGTCCCTAACCAAAATAAAGGTACTCTACCTAAAAGGTCTAGTACCTAGGGCACATCAAAAGGAAACCCTCTCCATAGGAGAGAAGCCCTACTGGTACCAAGACTGCCATACTCCAAAGACCTGATCTTCCCGAGGTCACCAGTGATGTTCCTACAGACCTCCACCTCGGAGTGGACTTTCTGTTCGGTCGACACTAAACACTGTACATTCCACGTGTGGTACCTAACCACTAAACTAACTAAGAATAAAGTGCCCCCGTCTCGGCCACCCAGGATCCTGAATGCCCCATAAGCCCACTCCGGATAGGTAAGGCAGGCAAGTTGACTCCAGCCGATGGAAGCAACCACCCTGTTGCAAACCCCTATATTAAAGGGACAATGAAGCAGGAAATGGTCCATTCTTTCCAACGTGTCCCCACACTCTTCTTGGGGTCATCAGAGTTCCTACACTTCAAATTGTCCCTCACATATAGCTTCCCCTTAAAGCAGCGCCAGGCCAAGTCCCAAAATTTCTGTGGAATCCTTTTCATGTTTAAAAGGTACAACCCCACCCTCAGATCCCGACCTGGGCAGTCCCTGAGCGCCAGAGGCTTCTGGAAGTGGGTCAACAGAACCCATTTGTCAAGGAAACGCCTTGACTGGGTCCTGATCTCCCACACTCCCAGACCCCACCGACGTATCGCCTTCAGAGTCGGGGTAGCGTAAGCCGGAAGATATCCATGGGGCGTACGGAGGTCCTTCACTTGCCCTCCTGTCTCCCATTCCTGGAAGAAAGGCCGAAATCATTCCCTGCAGGAGAGTACCCACGGAGAAGCCCTCTCTGACCAGAGGTTTGAGATGTTGGCTTTCAAGAAGGTGTTTGTTAAGAACACCACAGGGTTTACCATAGATAAACCCCCTAGTCTCCTCGTGCGGTACGTAACCTCCCTCTTGACTAGGTTCATCCTGTTCCCCCATAACAGTTAGAAAAACAGGCTGTAGATCCTAGTGTAGTAAGCCTCTGGTAAGATACATACACTGCCCAGATAGATAAACAAGGGGAGCAGGTACGATTTGATCAGGTGTACCCTTTCCCTGAGGGTCATAGACCAGCCCTTCCACTGGTCCACCTTCTGAGCGGCATCCTGGAGCTTACCATCACAGTTTTTGGTGGGATAATCATCCTGGCCGAATGTGATGCCCAAAACTTTTGCTGACTCTTGGGGCAGTGATTTTTTTTAAGGGTGTCCGGGAGATCAAACCTGGGATCTCCCCCTTCCAGCCAGAGACTCTCACACTTATCCCGGTTGATCTTAGACCCAGATGCCTCCCAGTAGCGTTCCACTTCCGACATCACCACATCAACCTCCTCTCGTGAGGACACGAAAATGGTGACATCATCAGCGTACGCCACCACTCTCTGGGCGACATCCAGTTCCGCCAGACTTATCCCGACTCCTGCCAACGGCGCACAATCTACTCTCCGGACTAAGGGATCGATCGCAAACACGTATACAAGCGGGCTCAAAGGACAACCCTGACGGACCCCGGATCCCACCACAAAAGAGCTGCCAGACCAACCGTTCACCAGCGGGAAACTGTCTGCCCCTGCATACAAGATCATAAGCCAATTAACAAAAGTACTCGGTAAGCCATACCTCAGGAGGACGGATCAGAGATACTCGTGGTTCACCCGATCAAACGCTTTGGCCTGATCAAGGGACAGCAAATACCCCTTCCAGAAACCCGCACTACTCCGCTCCACTGCCTCCCTGACACTAAGGACCGCACTTAAGGTGCTTCGGCCTGGAACAGAGCAGTGCTGAGCTCCCGAAAGGAGCCGGGGTGCAAACTTCACCAGCCGATTAAACAGTATCTTAGCCAGAAGCTTCCTGTCCGTATTGAGAAGAGCTATGGGCCTCCAATTCTCAATACAGCTGGGATCTTTACCCTTTGAGAGAAGAATCAGGGCTGACCTCCTCATTGAATTCGGCAGAGTGCCCGAGGAGAGACACTCATTGAATACCTCAGTCAAGAGGGGAGCTAAAGACTCCTTAAAGGTCCTGTACCACTCGGATGTTAAGCCATCCGGACCTGGCGACTTCTTAGGGGCAAGCCCCTCGATCACCAGTCTCACTTCCTCTTCCCTGATTTCTTCTGCCAAAATATCAAGAGAGGGGTCTACCCCTGGCTCAGGAATGGTTTCAGCCAGGAAAGCCGACATCCTGTCTCGATCTAGATCCTTCCTTCCCAAGAGGTGCGAGTAGAAGGATCTGACGACCTTCAAGATCCCTGATCTGGACCGATTCAGAGGTCCCGTACTATCAATCAGTCCTGAAATGACTTTACTACTCACTGACATCTTACAGTTTCTGTAAGGGTCGGGCGAGCGGTACTTCCCGAAATCCCTCTCAAAAACCAAAGATGTGTGCCTATCGTACTGACACCCCATCAGCAAGGATTTCACTCTGGAGATATCCTCACGGCTACCTCCAGTCGAGACGAGAAGCTCGAGTTTCCTCCTCAGACCCTGAAACAAGCGATACCTGCTCAGGGACCTGAGGCTCGCGAGCTGGCGGAAGAACCCCGCCACCCGCTTCTTGAATATCTCCCACCACTCTGACTTACTACTACATAGGCCCAGTAAAGGTACCTGACTCTGAAGAAAATCCTCAAAGGACTGTCTTACCTCCGCTTCCTCCAGGAGGGACGAATTCAGCTTCCAATAACCTTTACCCATCCGTTGGGTCTCTGAAACATTCAAGGAAAAAGAAATCATACATTGATCGGAGAATTCCACCTCAACCACGGACACTGCAGAAGAGACGGCTTTCTCCTTTAAATAAAACCTATCTATCCTAGACCTGCCACAACCTTGATGATAGGTGAAACCCGCGTGGCCTGAGGGGCTCCGGATGTGGTCGTCCTCTAGGCGAGCTTCTCTAGATAGTGCCACACTATCGCAAGTCAGCGGACCATTGGAGCCTCTCCTATCTTGGGACCTCGTGGCATTATTTAAGTCCCCTCCAAAGATCACTTGCCGACTCGTAAAAAGAAAGGGCTTAATCCTCTTAAAGACATCTTTACGGCCCCGCTTAGTTTGCGGGGCGTAGATGTTAATGAGCCGGAGCTCTTCTCCCTTTATGAAGACATCTAAGACATCCCCATTTCTAACTCAATAACCCGTCTGCATTCAACAGGAGCGGTAAAAAGGACCGCCACCCCACTATACGGCTCAGCCGCAAGAGACCAGTGGGAGGGACCGCGCCTCCACTCTCTTCTGGCTTTTACCAGGGAGGCTAGATCTGACAACCTGGTCTCTTGTAAAAAGAAAATGTCGGCTTTAACACGGCCGAGAAAATCAAAGGCTGCGAATCTAGCCATTTCTGATTTTATGCTGGCACAGTTAATGGATGCCAACGTCAGTGGGGTGAGTGCCGCCATCCTGGGTGATTGAGTTAGATGGCCTCACCCCTTAAACCTTCTTCCTCTCCTTCCCTCCACCCCCATCTGAATCGGAGGAAGACTCTTTGCCTCTTTTTAAACTCAGGGATATATCCATCCCAGGATCTTTACCTCCGGCATCTGGTGTTATCTCCGCCCCTGAGGAAGCTGCTTCAGAGGAAGGAGGCTCGGCACCTCCTGGAGGCCGCACTGCCTCCTGACCCTCGAGAAGACGAGGGGAGATAGTATCCCCAAGGGCCTCATATCGATTTGAAAGGACAATCAGAGGGTCGGAGACTGAGTTGTTCCTTCTAAGGTCTGAGGCTACATCTGAAGAGTAGGACGGCGCCGCCTTACTCTTACCTTTCTTCCTCCTCCTCTTCTTTTTCTGGCCACCATTTACTGTCTGCCCCTCCTTCTCCTCCTCATCCACAGTTTCGGATTCAGAGGCATGGCTGGAGGAAGGAGCATCTTGACCTTCTTCCCTACGCAGTCTCCCTATCTCCTCATCCAGTTCGGCCCCACCCAAAGCCTCAGAGTTATTCTGACCTCCTTCTGAGCCAGTGTCTGGAGTGGGACCCCGAGCCACCCCTGGCACCTGGTCATTCTCTAGGGCCATCTCCAACCTGCGCTTCTCCTCTTGCCTCTTATGTTTTTCCTTCACTGGCCTTGGTGCCCCCTCTCCTCCACTAGTCCCCTCCCCTGCCGGGGCAACCGTTAGGCTCTCCCCAGCTGGGGCGATCACAGTGTTAGAGAACGAGCGTGGACACCGGCTGAATGGGTGACCTAAGTCACCACACAAGTTACACCGAATCTGCCCATAGGTGGCCGCCAGGTGACCCACCCCACAGCAGAGGGCGCATATCTGCTGAGTGCAGTTGGCATTAAAGTGGTTTGGGTCACCACACCTGTGACACAGCCTTGGCTGCCCCTGGTAGAAGATCTGAATCCTGTCGCGTCCCAGGAAGGCGGCCGAAGGGATGTGGGTGACCGTGTTCCCCGAACGCCTGAGACGAACATAAAACGTCCAGGCCCCAGACCATATATTGTGCTCGTTAAAGTTCTTCCGGGGAACGTCCGTCACCTCCCCGTACCTGCCCAGCCAGGTCATAATGTCATAACAAGAAAGTGACTCGTTACGGGTCAAAACGGTCACTTTCGGCCTAACAAAGCTGACGTCAAACTCGGAGGAGCCGAAGGGGTGAATCAGGGCAAAGATGTCCCCAGCCCTGAAACCCATCTGGAAAAGAAGCTCCACCACCTTGGGGGGCACGCATCTTCGCCTTTCCAGACCAAACGGGCCACATTCCTGCGACCTACCTCCTGCCCGGGTGTCTGGAGGGACCATACGGTCTCCCCATTCCTCTCTCGGAACGCTCCCAGACCATGTCTCTCCACCCAAAAAGACAGGTCCATCTCTTTTCCCTCTACCTGGAGCGTCCTTTCTCCTCTCTTTAGTGCCTCCAGGAGGCGTCGTTGCAACTGACCATCACCAGATGCAGGAGGTAAAGATCCTACTGAACCCCCAGCCGCCACACTTGCATAACTCCTGACGACGGGGGGGGGGGGGGGGGTTGGCAGCCGGATCAGACACCGTCCCTACATCCCCGCCTAGGCCACCTGCACTGCCACAAAAGCCACTCTTATTCCTACCATCCATACCACTACTACTGCTCTCATTCACACCACTACTCCTCCCATCTGCACCACTACCACTCCTCTCATTCACACCACTACCACCCCTCCTATTCACTCCACTATCACCACTCTTATTCACTTTACTGCCACTCCTCCCGATCACTCCACTACCACTCCTCCCATCTGCACCACTACCACTCTTCTCATTCACTCCACTATCACCCCTCTCATTCACACCACTACCACTCCTCCCATCTACACCACTACCACTCCTCCTATTTGCACCACTACCACTCCTCCCATCTGCACCACTACCACTCCTCCCATCTGCACCACTACCACTGCCACATACACCCCTCTCATCCACACCACTACCACTCCCATCTTTCACACACCTTGTATTAACATTGCTTTTATTGACAGTATTTTTGGGATCAGCAGCTGCTTCACCCACTACCTCTGGGCTGGCCTGGACATGCTTTAGCTTGGCCTTCTTGTACATTCTCAGGTCACCAGCGGCTGCCATTGTCGGCGACGCTGACTCCTCCTCCATTCAAGATGTCACCGCTGACATCACCTCCCGAAGCTGAGGCTGCCCCTTCGGGCGCACCTTCACCCCTCCTCCTGCCACTGATGTGCAGGGACTCCCCTCTCTCACAGGGGAGATCCCTGCAGTGCCCGCGCCACACACTGCGCCCAACCGCACGGGCTCAGCAGCAGGTTCTGACACCTGGACGCTCCCCCCCTCTCAGGGGAGTGCCCCGCAGCACCTACACTACTAGCAGTGCCCAGGGGATCACCCCCCGAGCAGAAGATCTCACCACACACCTCAGGCGCCTGGACACTCCCCCCCCCCCCTCTCAGGGGAGTGCCCCGCAGCACCGACACTACTAGCAGCGCCCAGGGGACCGCCCCCCAAGCAGAAGATCTCACCACACACCTCAGGCGCCCGGACACTCCCCCCCCCCCCCTCTCAGGGAAGTGCCCCGCAGGGCTGGTAACATTGCCCACAATACTCGGGGAACCGCTCCCCTTGCAAACTGCCACATAACTATTGCCCACCATTAGCCCGTCCTGCTCTTCCCTACCAGCAGGACGCGTGACTGTAGCACCCGCGGCCATGTTGGATGCAGCACTGTACCCCCCGTGCTGGTCCCGTTCCACAGCAGAAGTGAGATCTGGCAGGGTGGGGGGCCCAGCAGCCTGAACTAACTTTTCAGGTGGCCCAGACTGCTGGATTGGAGAGAAAACAAACTTTATCTGCTCCTCAGCCTTTTTTTCTTCTTCTTTTTCTTCCTCTTCCTCTCCTCAGGGCCCAGGTCCTGGCCAAAAGTGAATTTTTCCAGATGGGTGGGTGACTCCTGCATCACTATGGCCCGCAGGAGCCCCCCACAGACCAGTCCACTGTCACCGCCATCATTACTGTCACTTTCCTCAGAGGTGGCTGGTAGGGCGACTTGGGCAGGGTTGATGTAATCCGCACTTGGGGTGACAGAGGTCTTAGGGGTACACGGGGTATCACACACATCCCCCTCACTCTGATCACCCTCACTGCCGCCATCTCCCTCACCACCTTCCTCCATCTTCTCCTCCGTGACACACAAGCACTCTTCCTCCCCCTGACTATCCTCTTCCTCCTTCACAGGGGTCCGCATGGTTTTATAGCGGTCTTCATTCTTTAATTTTTCTTTAAACATGCCCGCTCCCTCTACAATCAGCATTTGGGCTCTCACCACCTCCTGCTCCTCTGCCTTCAGCTCACACACCCTGGCAGCAAACTTAGCCCTCATAGCCTTGGCAGAGTTATCTGTTTGGTAGCGAGCAAACCTCAGGTGTTCCCTTATGATTTTCAGCTTTTTCCCCAGCTGCTCATATTCTACTAGATTTGCCTGCATTCGGGAACCGAAAGTAGCTAGCGACTCCCTGGGTCCCTTCACCCCCCATTGCTAGGGTTCCATAATATCAGACAAAGTCCCCAAACACACAACTGTAAGCTTCTTACCGGACGCCTCGCGGTTTCCAGCGACGGACGGGGGAGTGGGCTCCACATTACTGCGGAGCCTGCTGGATCTTCTTACCCCGTCCTGGGAATCGTCCGTAGCTCTCTCACTCCCACCCCCCACCGGCCTAGTTCGAGGGGGGGAAGTCTGGGGCTCCCTAGCAGGAGGCTCTCCCAAGGAAGCTGCCACCCTCCTGGGGTAAAGGCTGTAGGAAACACTGCTTCAATCCTCTCTCTTTGGAAAACTCTGGAAGTTAGACACACCCAACAGCTGCTGTGTTCCACAGGAAGTGCTCTCTGCTGACACCTCTGTTCATTTCGGGAACTGTCCGGAGCAGGAGAGGTTTGCTATGGGTAGTTGCTCCTACTTTGGACAGTTCCTAAAATGGACAGAGGTGTCAGCAGAGAGCACTGTGGTCAGAAAAAAAGGTAATTAAAAAAAGAAAAGAACTTTCCGTGGAGCATACAGCAGCTGATAAGGACTGGAAGGATTAAGATTTTTAAATAGAAGTAATTCACAAATCTGTTTAACTTTCTGGCACCAGTAGATTAAAAAAAATAAAAACATAAAAAAATTCCAGTGGAGTACAGAACTGCAACTCCCATCATCAGGGCCGGCTCTGTCTATAGGCAAAATAGGCAGCTGCCTAGAGTTCACTCTTGATGTGGGCGCTGCTCTGCCCACAGCAATAAAGTTAGCCAGCATCTGAAGCACCCGCCCATCCAGCTAAACCCTTCCACCCTGGTAGTAAGGTGATTACATGAGGAGGGAGTTTGTTACAGTGTGTCACCACAGTAGTAAGGTGGGGCGTGTCAAAGGCGGAGCCAATGGGCTAGGTCAAGGGGTGGCAAAATTAGCTTTCGCCTAGGGTGGCAAAAATACTTGCACCAGGCCCGCCCATCATGCCCTGACAGCTGAAGGCTGGGAAACAATGTTCTAAAGCAGTGGATTCCAACCTGTGACACTCCAAATGTTGCACAACTACAACTCCCAGCATGCCAAAGCAGCTGAAGGGTGGGGAACACTGTTCTAAAGAAGTGGTCTCCAAACTCAGGACCTTCAAATGTTGCAAAACTACAACACCCACCATGCCCTGAAATCTGGGGAATACTGTTCTAAAGCGGTGGTCTACAATCTGTGGCCCTCCTGCTGTTAAAAAACTACAAATCCCAGCATGCCTTATTGCTACAAGCATCTGAGCTGGATGTAGAATAATGCAAAGCCAAGTGTGTTCATCCTGAAAGGCGACTCATTCCGAGAGGAGGAGGAATTAGTGGCTAATATAAAACTCAAGCTGTTGCAAAAAGTACAACTCCCACTACTAAACTACAGCCAAACGCTCGGAGTTATAGTTTTGCAGCAGCTGGAGGCACACTGTTGGGAAACACTGCTATACATGATAAGGGACAGGGAAGAAAACCAGGAAGACAGCAAGGAATACAAACAGACAAACAATCAGGGTCAGGTAAGCCAAGGTCAGAACTAGGAGGATTACAAGGTTCAGGCAAAAGAATAGTCAGGCCAGCTATGCTGGGAGTTGTAGTTTTTCAACAGCTGGAAGGCCACAGTTTGGAGACCACTGTTCTAAAGTAATGGGTCTTTAGCACAACACATTGGCACATACTTACTTTAGACACAGGTTTTAGATACTTTATAGAACTTTTGTCCCACGCCTGACAACGGGGATGTAGCCTTTCTAAAAAGGACGTGGACTTTATCTGGATGGGCCCAACTTAAAGGGGTACTCCGCTGCTCAGCGTTTGGAAGAAACGTTTCCGAACATTGGAGCCGGCGTCTGGAGCTTGTGACGTCATAGCCCCACCCCCTCGTGATGTCACGCCCCACCCCCTCAATGCAAGTCTATGGGAGGGGGCGTGGCAGTCGCCACGCCCCCTCCCATAGACTTGCATTGAGGGGGCGGGGCGTGACATCGTGAATGGATGGGGCTATAATGTCACAAGCTCCCAGCGCCGGCTCCAGCATTCAGAACAGTTTGTTCCATATGCTGAGCAGCAGAGAACCCCTTTAAGGGCATCTTCACATATGAAAAAAAAAAATGCCCTAAATGTTTGTCGCACATTTTTGACGTAAAGTATTCCAGCTAATATGTTCTGGTTTGGTCCTCACAGGCTTCCAGTGACGGGTGGGTCCCCCAATAGGATGAACCCCACTGGTTCGGATGAATACTTCCAAAGCTTGAACCATGCAGAACAGACCTTCCGCAAGATGGAGAGCTACCTCCAGCAGAAGCAGCTCTGCGACGTTCTCCTGATCGCCGGCAACTACAAGATCCCGGCACACAGGTGAGAGGCCACTGGGGCCCCTGAGACTCTATATACACATCCAATGGTCAAGATAGTGCAGGATCCACCATTCACAATAGGTGATGATCACAGCTCCCGATCCCCCACCTTGCACATTAACATCAGCACAAGTCATAGAGCATGCCCACAACACTATATATATTTATCCTATAGAGATAACAGCAGCAGTATACAGATAGAGCTAGAGGGGAGATGTAGAACTACTATATATCCTGATCCCTTAGAGATAGCAGCAGCAGTATACAGATAGAGCTGGAGGGGAGGTGTATAACTACTATATATCCTGATCCCATAGAGATAGCAGCAGCAGTATACAGATAGAGCTGGAGGGGAGGTGTAAACTACTATATATCCTGTTCCCATAGAGATAGCAGCAGCAGTATACAGATAGAGCTGGAGGGGAGGTGTAAACTACTATATATCCTGTTCCCATAGAGATAGCAGCAGTATACAGATAGAGCTGGAGGAGGGGTGTATCACTACTATATATCCTGATCCCATAGAGATAGCAGCAGTATACATATAGAGCTGGAGGGGATGTGTATAACTATTATATATCCTAATCCCATTAAGATAGCAGCAGTATACAGATAGAACTGGAGGGGAGATGTATAACTACTATATATCCACATCCCTTAGATATAACAGAAGCAGTATACAGATAGAGCTGTAGGGGAGGTGTAAACTACTATATATCCTGTTTCCATAGAGATGGCAGCAGTATACAGATAGAGCTGGAGGGGAGATGTATAACTACTATATATCCTGATCCCATAGAGATAGCAGCAGTATACATATAGAGCTGGAGGGGAGATGTATAACTACTATATATCCTGATCCCATAGAAATAGCAGCAGTATACAGATTGAGCTGGAGGGGAGGGGTCTGGGATCTAGCAGGATTGGCCTGATAGGTGACGATTCATTTTGTAGTTCACAGGAAGTCAGCTGATAAAGGACTGACCACTTCCTCCAACACACTAATCACTGTGATTTTCTATGGGTCAGACTAGTGATCACTTGACCCAGTTACATAATGCATCCATATATCTGTTCTGGAATGAAACAGCTGGTGCTGTATGATTAGTGATGGTGAGTGTGCATGATATGGGGAGAGAAAAAGTGTTTCATTAATTTTTGAACTACACTTAGAGTAGGAATTATTGTTTCCATTAAGGCTCAAACATTACTGGTCTTTCTTTTAGGACAGTCCCACTCACTTAGTCCCGTGACTTTATCGCCCTCAGGTTGGTCCTCAGTGCCGTGTCCGACTATTTTGCTGCAATGTTTACCAACGATGTCCGTGAAGCTAAAGAAGAAGAGATAAAAATGGAAGGAGTCGACCCTGATGCCCTTAAAGCCCTAGTGCATTTTGCTTATACAGGTGACGGTCCCTTTATATCATGTTGTAGAATTATACGCTATATATCTAGGGCGGTGGTCTCACACTGTGGCCCTCCATAGGTTGCAAAACTTCATCTCCCAGCATGCCCGGACAGCCAACGGCTGTCCGGGCATGCTGGGAGTTGAAGTTTTGCAAAAGCTGCAGGGCCGCAGTTTGAAGACCACTCCTCTAAGGGATAAGATGAGAGGTAAGCCTTGATTTACCTTTCGGGGACCGTGTGCATCCTCTGGAAGAGGCAGACAGACCTTTGGTGGCATTCTGGGGGTTGAAGTTGTGCAGCCTCTGGAGGGACTTAGTTTGGAGACCATTGGTAAATGTAGAAGTCTAGAGGTTGCAAGGATAACATCTGGAGGGACTCACTTTGGAGACCACTGATAAAGTGTGAAGTCTAGCGGTTGCAGCAATAACATCTGGAGGGACTTAGTTTGGAGACCACTGGTAAAATTAGAAGTCTAGAGGTTGCAAGGATAACATCTGGAGGAACTCAGTTTGGAGACCACTGATAAAGTGTGAAGTCTAGAGGTTGCAAGGATAACATCTGGAGGGACTCACTTTGGAGACCACTGATAAAGTGTGAAGTCTAGTGGTTGCAGCAATAGCATCTGGAGGGACTTAGTTTGGAGACCACTGGTAAAGGTAGAAGTCTAGAGGTCGCAGTGATAACATCTGGAGGGACTTAGTTTGGAGACCGCTGGTAAATGTAGAAGTCTAGAGGTTGCTGCGATAACATCTGGAGGGACTTAGTTTGGAGACCACTGGTAAATGTAGAAGTCTAGAGATTGCAGCGATAACATCTGGAGGGACTCAGTTTAGAGACCACTGGTAAAGGTAGAAGTCTAGAGGTCGCAGTGATAACATCTGGAGGGACTTAGTTTGGAGACCGCTGGTAAATGTAGAAGTCTAGAGGTTGCTGCGATAACATCTGGAGGGACTCAGTCTGAGACCACTGATCTAGAGCTTTAATAATATAATGTGTTTTCTATGCCACTTTTTTTATGGAGGTGATTTGCGCCTTTTTAAAGGGTTTGCGCCAAATTTTGTGCCTTTTTAAAAAGTCGCATTTTCATAAATTCATGACCACTGCAAAACCCCGACTGAAAATGCACATACTGCCGCCAAGGAAAGGAATGTGCGTAAATGAAAAGGCGCAAAAATGCACTGCGCCATATTTTTGCGCCAAATAAACCCCAGAAAATGAGGGTAAAGTGCTTTATAAATTCCCCTCCCCCCATAGAGAGTATAAGAGACATGAGAGGGAACGAGCCTCGTCTGCCGTCTTTGAATCACAAAGATCTTGTCCCGTCACCGACATCAAAGGTTGCAGACAGGATTTCGTACAGGTCTCCCCGGGACTGCGCCGCGGTGGATTTGTATCAGTAGAAAGGACACGGCCCGCCGCTCTTTCATCCCTACACGGAGATTAAATGAACGCCCGCGACAAAGCGAGGACAGACTCAAAGCCTCTGCCGAAAAAATCACAGGAGGCAATCACGCCGGTTTATGATAACACAACCCCGAAATGTCACACCCGGAAACTGTAAGGAGGGGATCGCAGCGTCAGCATAAAGAAAGAGTCCAGATAATGTATAGATGTGACCTGCAGTCCTATGTAACACCACAGATAACACAGTGATAACTCTCTGAGTGCAGATAATGTATAGATGTGACCTGCAGTCCTATGTAACACCACAGATAACAGTGATAACTCTCTGAGTACAGATAATGTATAGATGTGACCTGCAGTCCTATGTAACACCACAGATAACACAGTGATAACTCTCTGAGTACATATAATGTATAGATGTGACCTGCAGTCCTATGTAACACCACAGATAACAGTGATAACTCTCTGAGTACAGATAATGTATAGATGTGACCTGCAGTCCTATGTAACACCACAGATAACACAGTGATAACTCTCTGAGTACAGATAATGTATAGATGTGACCTGCAGTCCTATGTAACACCACAGATAACAGTGATAACTCTCTGAGTACAGATAATGTATAGATGTGACCTGCAGTCCTATGTAACACCACAGATAACACAGTGATAACTCTCTGAGTACAGATAATGTATAGATGTGACCTGCAGTCCTATGTAACACCACAGATAACACAGTGAGGACTCTCTGAGTACAGATAAAGGAGTAGATGTGACCTGCAGTCCTATGTAACACCACAGATAACAGTGATAACTCTCTGACTACAGATAATGTATAGATGTGACCTGCAGTCCTATGTAACACCACAGATAACACAGTGATAACTCTCTGAGTACAGATAATGTATAGATGTGACCTGCAGTCCTATGTAACACCACAGATAACACCGTGATAACTCTCTGAGTACAGATAATGTATAGATGTGACCTGCAGTCCTATGTAACACCACAGATAACACAGTGATAACTCTCTGAGTACAGATAATGTATAGATGTTTCCTGCAGTCCTATGTAACACCACAGATAACAGTGATAACTCTCTGAGTACAGATAATGTAGTAGATGTGACCTGCAGTCCTATGTAACACCACAGATAACACAGTGATAACTTTCTGAGTACAGATGATGTAGTAGATGTAACCTGCAGTCCTATGTAACACCACAGATAACACAGTGATAACTCTCTGAGTACAGATAATGTATAGATGTGACCTGCAGTCCTATGTAACACCACAGATAACACAGTGATAACTCTCTGAGTACAGATAATGTAGTAGATGTGACCTGCAGTCCTATGTAACACCACAGATAACACAGTGATAACTCTCTGAGTACAGATAATGTATAGCTGTGACCTGCAGTCCTATGTAACACCACAGATAACAGTGATATCTCTGAGTACAGATAATGTATAGATGTGACCTGCAGTCCTATGTAACACCACAGATAACACAGTGATCACTCTATGAGTACAGATAATGTATAGATGTGACCTGCAGTCCTATGTAACACCACAGATAACAGTGATAACTCTCTGAGTACAGATAATGTAGTAGATGTGACCTGCAGTCCTATGTAACACCACAGATAACAGTGATATCTCTGAGTACAGATAATGTATAGATGTGACCTGCAGTCCTATGTAACACCACAGATAACAGTGATAACTCTCTGAGTACAGATAATGTATAGATGTGACCTGCAGTCCTATGTAACACCACAGATAACACAGTGATAACTCTGTGAGTACAGATAATGTATAGATGTGACCTGCAGTCCTATGTAACACCACAGATAACAGTGATAACTCTCTGAGTACAGATAATGTATAGATGTGACCTGCAGTCCTATGTAACACCACAGATAACACAGTGATAAATCTCTAAGTACAGATAATGTAGTAGATGTGACCTGCAGTCCTATGTAACACCACAGATAACACAGTGATAACTCTGAGTACAGATAATGTATAGATGTGACCTGCAGTCCTATGTAACACCACAGATAACACAGTGATAACTCTGAGTACAGATAATGTAGTAGATGTGACCTGCAGTCCTATGTAACACCACAGATAACACAGTGATAACTCTCTGAGTACAGATAATGTAGTAGATGGGACCTGCAGTCCTATGTAACACCACAGATAACACAGTGATAACTCTCTGAGTACAGATAATATATAGATGTGACCTGCAGTCCTATGTAACACCACAGATAACACAGTGATAACTCTCTGAGTACAGATAATGTATAGATGTGACCTGCAGTCCTATGTAACACCACAGATAACACAGTGATAACTCTCTGAGTACAGATAATGTAGTAGATGGGACCTGCAGTCCTATGTAACACCACAGATAACACTATTATGGGTAACAGCTGCAGTAAGATAAATAAGTCTATGTTCACACTGTGGAATTCTGTGAAACAATTCTGCTGGACATTACACCAAATTTTAATGCCCATCATATTATGTTTATTGGGATTCTGCTGTCCCATACATACTGGGGGAGATTTATCAAAACCAGTGCAGAGGAAAAGTTGACCAGTTTCCCATAACAACCAATCAGATCGCTTCTTTAATTTTTTTGAAAAGGCCTCTGAAATATGAAAGGAGCGATCTGATTGGTTGCTATGGGTAACTGCTCACCTTTTCCTCCGCTCCGCCTTCGCTCTGTGCATCTGATGTCTGGGGTGCAACAGCCGAGATTGAGGGGGTCCCCAGTAGCGGGACCCCCACGATCAGACATCTTGTCCCCTATTCCTTTGGATAGGGCATAATATGTCTAGGGGCGGAGTACCCCTTTAATGGGGCTTCGCATTTCGGCAGAATTTTGTGTTTTAAGCACACAGAAATTTGGTCGAAATTCTGCCAAAATTTCGTCACAATTCCTCTGTAATTTTGCAATTCCGCAGATTCCGCTGTATACGGTTTGGTGCGCGCCATGTCATGCACCCGAACATCCAAAGACGGAAGTAAAAGATCGCAGCAGATTCTCAGTCGCAACAAAATCAAAATACTTTTATTCACCAAAAAAATACACAAGGGGAGCCAGCACTGGATGACCACTGGGGATGTGCCCGTAATCCACCCGAATGCCAAAGACGGGTACACTTCACAATCTCTCCAAAGGAAACAGCAACAATCGCCAGGTCCAGTATAGTAGCAAACTGATGTTTATTGCATCAATAACAGCAACGTTTCGGCTAAAAGTGAGCCTTTCTCAAGCATAGTGCAAATAACAATGGATCAAACTTATATATGTAGTGAAGGAACATGATTGGTGACAATACAGGTGCATTATATTAATCATTAGACATTGTGTCCACCCTCCACCCATGATTGGGTAGATGGGCGGTCATGTGATAACAAATCTGTCAAAATGTCAAAAAACAGACTTAAGCTCTATAAATATTAACATTATTACTTCCCCACATGGAGCGACGGAGTCCGCAGGGATCAGCAATTCGTTTCCGACACTCCGATTGTTGATAGTTGTAACCATTCCTATACATCTGAGTTACCGTCTGTTCGCTCCTCCGTTTGTAAATAAAGGAGCTGCGGCTGCGCGGATCACACATGGGTCTCCGCCCAGCCTTCATTCCATAGTGCCGTCAGTGAACAGTCTGCGCATGCGCGGGCACTCCGTGCATCGATTCTGGCCGTCCTGCAGTGAGTGCACAGAGACCGCTGTCAATAAATGCAGCAGCTCTGTGAACTATATTCACCAGGATCATGGCCAATAGGAATACTTATAGGACAGACTGAAAATTGACGACAGTGTATAGTGAAAAAAGAAGGGGTTGTGTATGTTCCTCGGTAGAATTGCGTAAAGTTCCGTGCGTCTTCTCGCTCCATGTGGGTTAAGTGTGAACAAAGTGTCTAAAAATGATACAAAAATACAAAAAATTACACAAAGTTAAAATGTAATAAAACCAACGCCTCACATCGTTTATCATTATAAAGAAAGTATTCACGTATTCCTATATAGAGAAAAGTAAAGAAGAACAAGAGAAAAAGAGAATAAGTGAAAAATATAAAAAAATAAAAATAAAAATAAAAATAGAAAATAAAAAAATAAAAATAAAAATAAAAAATGAATAAAAAGTAAAAAAATATAAAAAATAAATAAAAAATAATAATTAATAATGATTAATAAAAAATAATAATGAAAAATAAATAAAAACATAAAGAATAATAATAAAAAATAAAAAATAAATAAAAATAATAATAAAAAATAATAAACTATAAATAAAAAATAATAAAAAGTAAAAAATAAAAAGTAAAAAATAAATAATAAAAAATAAAAAATAAATAAAAAATAATAAGAAATAGTAAATAATTGAAAAGTAAAAAATATAAAAAATAAATATAAAAAATAAATAATAAAAAATAAAAAATAAAAATAAATAGTAAAAAATGAATATACAAATGAAACAGAATTGTGAATAAATGAATAAAGGAAACAGTTAGAAGTCACACATGAATCCATTTCACATAAAGGGTTTCAAATTAAAATCTACATTAAGTCCCTGTGGATGCAAAGTGTTTAATCTATGAATCCATTTAAGTTCTTTTTGTTTCAGGATCCTCTCCCTGTCCCCACCGCGTCTAAGCGGGGGGACATGGTCGATGATCCGGAAACGTAACTGGCTAATATTATGGCCCTTCTCTAGAAAATGTCGGGGGATGGGGAGGTCCACTTTGCCTGTCCTAATGGAAGACTTATGACCATTGAGCCGAATGCGGCATTCGTTTGTGGTTTCCCCCACATAATATAGCCCACAAGGGCATTGTAGCAGGTACACCACAAATGATGACCTGCATGTGAAACGGTCCTCAATGGTAAATCTTTCTCCTGTTTGTGGATGAGAGAAACTGTCCCCTTTGATAATATTGTTGCAGTGGCTGCAGCCAAAACAAGGGAAATTTCCCTTCTTTCTGCCCAGCCACTGTGTCTCTTGTTTTTTTCTCTGTTTGTCACTACCAATGTCAGATTTTACTAACATATCCCTGAAATTGCGCCCTCTGCGGTACGCCATTATTCACCAATGTAGCAGTAACCAACGTTCCGGCACTACTCTGCTGCCTTTGTCATGTACTTGTGGTAGTGCCGAGACGTGGTAACTGCTACATTGTTGAGTAAAAATATTCCACTTTTTTGCAATTGAGAATCTGGTGGTTCGTGCGTTTTCCTCTTCCGTCTCTACCATAACGTCTTCTCAGCATTATGTCGCCTTCTCTGTTTTTAACCTTTATGGACAATACCCTTTTTTTAAATATTTTTTTGTTCTTTTTACAAAGCTGTAACCAAGATCGGAAATAAAACCAATAACCTCAGATCAGCGCCGCCGCGTTTCATCCCCGCCATCCCCCCGAGTTAAGTGTTTGATTCCCCTGGTAGATTGTAAAAGGTTTTTTTCTTTCTTCTATCTACAAATATAAGACGCGGCGTCTTTCTGCTCGGAGACCCCACAGAACAACTCTCACCTTCTGGAGGCTTCACACCTTCTCCTCTCCGGTGATAAAAAGCTTTTCTTACACCTATGAAATTGCTGCTATTTGCTCCCAGCGCCAAACTGGTGTAGAGTATGAAAGTCACAGGAAGGGGTCAAATAAAGGATAAGAAACAACAACAACCTTACAGCAATACACACAATAATAATAACAAATAACAATTCATTGATCATAATAATAATAATGATAATAATAATAACAACGACAACAACAATAATAATAATAACAACAATTACAGCAATACACACAATAATAATAATATTATTAATAATAATAACAATAACAATTCATTGATCATAATATTAATAATAATGATAATGATAATAACAACGACAACAACAACAATAACAATAATAATAATAACAACAATTACAGCAATACAGACAATAATGATGATAATTATAATAATAATAATAATAATAATAATAATAACAACCTTACAGCAATACACTCAATAATAATAATAATAACAATAACAACAATAACAATTAATTGATGATAATAATAATAATAATAATAACAACAACAGCAACAATAATAACAATAACCTTAAAGCAATACACACAATAATGATGATGATAGTAATAATAATAATAATAATAATAACAACCTTACAGCAATACACTCAATAATAATAATAATATTAACAATAACAACAATAACAATTAATTGATGATAATAATAATAATAATAATAATAATAATAATAATAATAACAACAACAACAGCAACAATAATAACAATAACCTTAAAGCAATACACACAATAATGATGATGATAGTAATAATAATAATAATAATAATAATAATAATAATAATAATAATAATAATAACAACAACCTTACAGCAATACACTCAATAATAATAATAATAATAATAATAACAACAATCTTACAGCAATACACACAATAATGATGATAATAACAACAACAATAAATTGATAATAATAAAAATAATAATAACAACAACAATAATAAAATAATAATAATAATTAATTGATAATAATAACAACAATAAATTGATAATGATAATAATAATAATAAAATAATATATCATAATAATTATCAGAGAATGTAACAATAATATAACAATAGGAAACATTATAATAAATTACAGAAGCAATTGTGGAATAACTCTCATATATAAACTAAGTTTAAAATGTAACATAGTATCTTCCAAATCTCTTGTATATGATAAAGAATGTAACATAATATTATATAATGATTGTGCCCTATGCTTCTCGTGTACATGGGCAACCTGATAACATGGAATGATGAATCGTGTTGCACGCGAATATTCAAAATGTGCATTTTTACTGCGAATATTGGCACTTTTCAATTTTGTGAATATTTAGAATATAGTGCTATATATTCGTAATGACGAATATTTGTTTTTTTTTTCCTTCACAGTACACATCACAGCAATGACGTGTACTGTGTAAAAAAAAAGGGATCCTCCCTCCCCGCTTAAAGCTTGTGGTCCGAAGAAGGCTCCAATATTATTTACTGTGTGAGTCGGTGTGGAGCGCGAATATTTTGTATATGCGAATATGCAAAATTTCGCAAATATCGACACTTCCAGAGGACACTGATCCCTCCCTTCTTTTAGGTGAAAGATATAATCGCACATGCGCACTATGCACTATGAATTTTTGCATGGAAAAAAAAAGCGAACGAACATAGTGAATATGCGAATTTCGCGAACATAGGACGAATATTCATCCATATATTCACTAAATATCGCAAATTCGAATATGGTCCCTTCCGCTCATCACTAATGATGAAGTATACTGTACACCAGTGTTTCCTAACCACGGTGCCCCTAGCATGCCCAGACGGTCAGCTGCTACTGGGTCATGTGACTTTTGATCTGGGTCATGTGACTTTTGATCAATTTCACCCTGCTTTGTGTTCTGCCATCAATCTCATAATGCAGTGTTTTCCTAACAGTGCGTCTTCAGCTGTTGCAAAACTACAACTCCAGCATGCCCGGACAGCCAATGGCTGGAGAAGAGATGGTGACCCCGCTGGAGCACAAGTCATTTCCAGGACGTCATAATAAGATCACATGACCCAAGTAAAGGAAAGGATTCCAGGAGTTTTCAGATAGTATTATGTATCTTTTCATTTCTATCTGAATTATATAAATTCGGTAACATAGTGAACAAAAATAAAACACTCTCATAAGGTGCACGCATGAGGCGGACTCTAATGACATTAAATATAACTTTTATTAAAGGGGTACTCCGCTGCTCAGAATTTGGAACAAACTGTTCCGGACGCTGGAGCCGGGAGCTCTTGACGTCACAGCTGTCATGCCCCCTCCCATAGACTTGCATTGAGGGGGTGGGGCGTGACATCATGAGGGGGCGGGGCTATAAGATCACGAGCTCCCGGCAACGGCTCCAGTGTTCGGAACAGTTTGTTGCAAACGCTGAGCAGTGGAGTACCCCTTTAAATACAGATAAAAGAAAATAAACTCAAACAAATACTCTAAGTAGGCAGATCACTACGAGATGCCACTATAAGTATAAGATGGTCAATGCTCTCAGTGGGTCCATCCCAAGTGATCCCCGTCACCTCAAAAACTTTATATCACAACGTGTTTCCCACCAATGCAATAACAGGGTTCATCAGGGAACCTGAACAGGATCATACATAAAGTACATCTTAAAGAGGAAGTATCCAAAAACGTAGAGTATATAAGAGTCAAATCGCGAGACGTCCGACTGCTGGGACCTCCCCCGCGATCTCCTGCCGACCCCCCGACTCTCTGCATTAGTGCAGTGTATCAACCACAACAGAAAGCTCTGGCCTAGACGTCCCCTCTATGCATCTCTATGGGAGAGATGGAGATACACAAAAGCTGTTTATTCAGCTCTTCCATACAGATGCATGGACGAGGCTTGTCGGACAACACTTCATCCGGTGATCGAGACGCCTCCAGAGTGCGCAGAAGTCGGACACTTTGCGTTCAGATGCTTATTCCTTATCCTGAAGACAGTAGATACATTTTTGTATACTATATAACTTAAAGCGTACATTTAAGTTATACCTTTACCTTAAAAAAAAAAGGGATATGTTACTCAGTACTCAGTACTCATGTACATCATGTACATATAATTTTTATGTGTCTAGGACCTATGTATACCTAACAAATAGTATTTATATGTTCCTCATTAGTGATGAGAGGCATAGGCCATATACATCCTGTGTTCGTGAATTTTCCATACTCGTTCACCTTTTTTTTCCATGCAAAATTCATAATGAAATACGCAAGGTGCGCATGCGCGGTCATATCTTTCAACTAGCTACTTTCCTATTGGTTGCTAGGGATGCTGTAACCTCCGACAGCTGTATTTCCATCCTTCTCACTGGCCCGCAAGCTAAAAGAAGGGAGGGATCAGTGTCCTCTGGAAGTGCTGATATTCGGGAATATTTGCATATTCGCACATACAAAATATTCGCGCTCCACACCGACTCACGCAGTAAATAATATTGGAGTCTTCTTTGGACCACAAGCTGGAAGCAGGGAGGGATGATCACTTTTTATTTTTATCATTGTGATGTGTACTGTGAAGGGAAAAAAAAGAATATTCGTCATTATGAATATATTTAGCTATATTCAAAATATTCACAAAATCGCGAAGTTCCGAATTTGAATATTCCTGCTCAACACTATTTCTCACTTGCTCTGATATTTTTGTCTCGTGCAGGGGGCGTGTCCATCTCTCTCCCTCACTGTGATGACTCATCTGCTGTGAGTCCGGGAGCAGCCTGCAAATCACAGTAGTTTTTATTTATACATTTTCTATCTGTTTCTAATAAAGCTGGATGCTAATCAACATAGCTGTCACTTTGTGTGTCATTCAGCTTTCACAGACTCCTGAATGTCTGTCTGATCAGCTTCTTTGTCATTCAGGAGTCAGAGAAAGCTTTGGCTGTTCAAGTATGCTGGGAGTTGTAGTTTGGCAACAGCTGGAGCTGCAGTGTTTGTAAAGCACTGTGTTAGAGCAGTGTTGCCTTTAGCTGTTGCAAAACTGCAACTCCCAGCATGCCCACACATTCTTTGTGTTTTGCAAGAGCTGAAGGCACACAGCTGGAAAATACACAGCTCTAACACAGAGGTTTACAAAGATTGTACCCCCAGCTGTTGCAAAATTATAACTCCCATCATGGGATTTGTAGTTTAGAAACAGCTGAAGGCTGCAGTGGTGATCTCCTATACTGCATACCAACATGCTTTACGTCCGGTATCCAGTATGCTGCAAAATACAGACAAGCTTGTATGCATAAAGATAGATGACCCCTAGTGGCGGCTATGACATTTTTAGTTTTTTTGTAAAATAGAATTTTTTTTAATACATGTATATTTAAAAAAGTCATCTTATCAGTAGTACTACAAAATATAAAACGTTTTTCATAATGACAGTGCCTCTTTAACCCCTTAATGACCACGAGTGTATATTTACACTTGTCTCCCGCCATCCGATCGTCGCTTTGCTGCTCCATGCCTGAGATCCAGGCTGGAGCAACAGAGCACCGATAACACTGATCAGTGATCAGTGTCTGTAATCAAGGTATTGCATGTTATAGTCCCCTATGGGGGGGTATAACATTGCAAAAAAAAGTGTACAATTGTCAAGAAATGTGATTTAACCCCTTCCCTAATAAAAGCTTCAATTACCCCATTTTTATGATTAAAAAAAAATATTAAAATAAACATATGTGGTATCGCCGCGTGTGTAAATGTCCGAACTATAAAAATATATTGTTAATTAAACTGTATGGTCAATGGCGTACATGAAAAAATATTCCAAAGTCAAAAATTGTGTATTTTTGGTCACTTTGTATACCCTAAAAAAAATTATAAAAAGCGATCAAAAAGTCCAATCTAAACAAAAATGGTACTGATAAAAACTTCAGATCACGGCACAAAAAATTAGCCCTCACACGGCCCCGTATATGGAAAAATAAAAAGTTATAGGGGGTCAGAAGGGGACAATGTTACACATACTAATTTTGGTGTATGTAGTTATCATTTTTTTAAAGTAGTAAAATAAAATAAAACCTATATAAATTAGATATCCATGTAACCATATGGACCTACAGAATAAAGATATGGTGTCATTTTTACCGAAAAGTGTACTGTGTATAATCGGAAGCCCCCAAAAGTTACAAAACGTTTATTTTTTCAATTTTGCCCCACAAATATTTTTTTAATGGTTTTGCTGTAAATTCTGTGGTGAAATGATTGATGACATTAAATAGTACAATTGGTGGTGCAAAAAATAAGCCCTCATATGGGTCTGTAGGTGCAAAATTGAAAGCGTTATGATTTTCAGAAGGTGATGAGGAAAAAAATAAATTAAAAAACAGAAAAACCCTGCATCCTTAAAGGGGTACTTTCCTTTTGTTTTCCTTAAAGGGGTACTCTGGTACAAAAAATTTTTTTTTTAAATCAACTGGAGCCAGAAAGTTAAACAGATTTGTAAATGGCTTCTATTAAAAAATCTTAATCCTTCCAGTACTTATCAGCTGCTGCTTCCAGAGGAAGTTAAGTAGTTATTTTCTGTCTGACCAAAGTGCTCTCTGCTGACACCTCTGTCCACGTCAGGAACTGTATGGAGAAGGAGAGGTTTGCTATGAGGATTTGCTTGTACTCTAGACAGTTCCTGACACAGACAGAGGTGTCAGCAGAGAGCACTGAGGTCAGACACAAAAGAACAACTCAACTTCCTCTGTTGTATACAGCAGCTGATAAGTACCAGAAGGATTAAGATTTTTTAATAGAAGTAATTTACAAATCTGTTTAACTTTCTGGAGCCAGTTGATATGATTTCCCCCCCCCCCCCCCCACCGAACCACCCCTTTAAGGGGATGAGGGAAACAACCCTTTAAAACCCGCGCCATATATTTGCATTGGTTCCGGTTTCCAGCAGTTTTATACAGGGCTGTGGAGTCGGTAGATAAATGTTCCGACTCCACAGTTTTTTGTACTTCCGACTTCGACTCCTCTGTATTAATATGCAAATATATTTATAAACACTTACAGTTGAATCCAAGAAGCTGTTCCACCAAGTTCTTCTAAGCTCTTCTAGCAGAGAGAGGTAGTTGGGCAGAAGCTGCTGCCTTCTCCTTTTTGTGTGCTGATCTGCTGCTGAAGATAGGGCAGTGGGAGGATCCAGGAAGGGGCATTTATTATAAAATATGATTTCCCTAGTAGAATCCCATAGTCATGTTTAAAGTTTAAGCTAACAATCAGAGTTTACAAGTTTTTATAGCCTTAGCTGAATGGCAGCAGTTTTTTCCAATGGTTTACAGCTTCAGTCTTGAACTATTGACCCTCCATTCCCTTCACTTATACAAGTGTCTCTAGTCCTGCAAAAAACATATTTCCTTAATCCCTTATCAGTGAGAGGCTAAGTTACCCATGGGTTCCCTGTAACAGCAGAACACAACACTATGGAAAGTAGAAGTATTGCCGCTCCTAATTGTGCGTTGCGTGCCATATAGTGAAGCACATGAAAAGCTTCTTCACGGTCACTTAACGTGTTAGTTTTGCGGTTACGTGAGGCACTGCATGCATTGGTCTTTATTCTTACAGTAGAGAAGTCATTAATTATAACTTTTTGTGAATTGGGACATTTAAACTTTTTTTTATTCCAATCTAAATTTAGTAGGAGTCGGAGTTGGTGCATTGTTTGCCGACTCCGACTCCTTGACTCCGACTCCATAGCCCTGGTTTTATGGCACAATGGTCAGAATATTTCCTATACTGTCTTATACAGAAATATAGTAATAACAAGTAGTGTTGAGCACGAATTTTCGAAATGCTAATTTTTACCGCGAATATCGTCACGTTGAGATTTCGCGAATATTTCTAATATAGTGATATATATTCATAATGACGAATGTTTATTTTTTTAATGCAAATCTATGCGAATATTTATGCGAATATCGTCACTTCCAGACTGGACACTGACCCCTCCTTTCTTTTAGGTGAAAGATATAATTGCGCATGCGCACTATGCAGAATTTCATTACGAATTTTCGCATGGAAAGAAAAAGAGAACAAACATAGCGGATATTCGAATTTCGCGAACATAGGACGAATATTCGGCCATATATTCGCAAAAAATCGCGAAATTCGAATATGGCCCCTGCCGCTCATCACTAATAACAAGTAACTAATTCAGTGTTTCCCAACCAGGTTGCCTCCAGCTGTTGCAAAACTACAACCCCCAGCATGCCCGGACAGCCGTTGGCTGTCCGGGCATGCTGGGAATTGTAGTTTTGCAACAGCTGGAGGCACCCTGGTTGGGAAACACTGAACTCAATATTAGACATCTGCAAAGAGCAACATTGTGACTTCCCTTCTTTCTGTTAGTCGGATCTGATTTGTTATTAACCCTTTTGCTGCCGTGTTCTAATACACAGCTCGGCCTGCACCTGAGGCTGACGCACTGTAGCAAATAGCAGAATAATCACATGAACGTCCAGCTCTCCATATAAATCCAGACAAGACGAGTTCACAGACTGATCTATTTCGGAGGGTGAGGGCCCTTAATGTGCGGATATAATGGAGGAGCCTGATTATTCTCCTCACAAGTCGCTCAATGCGTCCAGATGTAGAGGCCGGGGGAACGGCGCATTCATCTGTCACTCAGCGCAGGCTCGCCGCTTCTATTCAGATTGCATCTGTGAATTAGAATGGAGACGATGGAAGGAACCTATTGACCAGAGCAGGAAGCAGCGAATGTCAGAGCGGAAAACAGGAGAGACAGAAAATCACCAGGATCTTCTGCAACAAGATAATGGAAAAAACACCAAGATTATCTACAGTATTGTGTATTCATGAGAGGGAAAGACCAGGACCTCACATCATCTTATATCTGCATCACATCTATCTGTATATCTATCTATCTATCTATCTCATATCTATCTCATATCTATCTCATATCTATCTATCTCATATCTATCTATCTATCTATCTATCTCATATCTATCTATCTCATATCTATCTATCTATCTATCTATCTCATATCTATCTGTCTATCTATCTATCTCATATCTATCTATCTATCTATCTATCCATCTCATATCTATCTCATATCTATCTATCTATCTATCTATCTCATATCTATCTCATATCTATCTATCTATCCATCTCATATCTATCTATCTATCCATCTCATATCTATCTATCTATCTATCTATCTATCTATCCATCCATCTCATATCTATCGATCTCATGTCTATCTATCTATCTATTTCATATCTATCTCATATCTATCTATCTATCTATCTATCTATCCATCTCATATCTATCTATCTATCCATCTCATATCTACCTATCCATCTATCTATCTATCTCATATCTATCTCATATCTATCTATCTATCTATCTATCTATCTATCTCATATCTATCTCATATCTATCTATCTATCTATCTATCTATCTATATATCTATCTATCTCATATCTATCTATCTCATATCTATCTCATATCTATCTATCTATCTATCCATCTCATATCTATCTATCTCATATCTATCACATATCTATCTATCTATCTATCTATCTCATATCTATCTATCTCATATCCATCTATCTCATATCTATCTATCTATCTATCTATCTATCTATCTATCTATCTATCTATCCATCCATCTCATATCTATCTATCTATCTCATATCTATCTATCTCATATCTATCTATCTCATTTTTATCTATCTATCTATCTCATATCTATCTATCGATCTCATATCTATCTATCTATCTATCTATCTATCTATCTATATCATATCTATATCACATCTATCTATCTATCTATCTATCTATCTATCTATCTATCTATCTCTCATATCTATCTATCTATCTATCTATCTATCTATATATCTCATATCTATCTATCTCATATCTATCTATCTATCTATCTATCTATCTCATATCTATCTATCTCATATCTATCTATCTCATTTTTATCTATCTATCTCATATCTATCTATCGATCTCATATCTATCTATCTATCTATATCATATCTATATCACATCTATCTATCTATCTATCTCTCATATCTATCTATCTATCTATCTATCTCATATCTATCTATCTATCTATCTGTTTCATATGTATCTATTTATATCATCTCATATCCATCCATCCATCAATCATCTTCCTCTCTTTTTTATATTTATTTATTCACTGCTTCATTAACCCCTTAAGGACGCAGGGTTTTTCAGTTTTTGCACTTTCGTTTTTTCCTCCTTCCTTTTTAAAAATCATAATCCTTTTCATTTTCCACCTAAAAATCCATATTATGGCTTATTTTTTGTGTCACCAATTCTACTTTGCAGTGACATTAGTCATTTTGCCCATAAATCCACAGCGAAACGGAAAAAAAGAATAATTGTGCTACAAAATCGAAGAAAAAATGCCATTTTGTAACTTTTGGGGGCTTCCGTTTCTACGCAGTGCATTTTTGCGCCGTGATCTGAAGTTTTTATCGGTACCATTTTTGTTTTGATCGTACTTTTTGGTCCCTTTTTTTAATGGTATAAAAAGTGACCAAAAATACGCTTATTTGGTCTTTGGAATTTTTTTGCTCGTACGCCATTGACCGTGCGGTTTAATTAATGATATATTTTATAGTTCGGACATTTACGCACCCGGCGATACCACATATGTTTATTTTTATTTACATTGTTTTATTTTTTTTATGGGAAAAGGGGGGTGATTCAAACTTTTATTATGGAAGGGGTTAAATGATCTTTATTAACACTTTTTTAAAACTTTTTTTTGCAGTGTTATAGGTCCCATAGGGACCTATAACACTGCACACACTGATAATTGTTATCCCATAGGGACCTATAACACTGCACACACTGATCATTGTTATCCCATAGGGACCTATAACACTGCACACACTGATCATTGTTATCCCATAGGGACCTATAACACTGCACACACTGATCATTGTTATCCCATAGGGACCTATAACACTGCACACACTGATCATTGTTATCCCATAGGGACCTATAACACTGCACACACTGATGATTATTATCCCATAGGGACCTATAACACTGCACACACTGATCTCTTATACTGATCATTATTATCCCATAGGGACCTATAACACTGCACACACTGATCTCTTATACTGGTCATTTTTATCCCATAGGGACCTATAACACTGCACACACTGATCATTGTTATCCCATAGGGACCTATAACACTTCACACACTGATCATTGTTATCCCATAGGGACCTATAACACTGCACACACTGATAATTGTTATCCCATAGGGACCTATAACACTGCACACACTGATCATTGTTATCCCATAGGGACCTATAACACTGCACACACTGATCATTGTTATCCCATAGGGACCTATAACACTGCACACACTGATGATTATTATCCCATAGGGACCTATAACACTACACACACTGATGATTGTTATCCCATAGGGACCTATAACACTGCACACACTGATCTCTTATACTGATCATTATTATCCCATAGGGACCTATAACACTGCACACACTGATCTCTTATACTGATCATTGTTATCCCATAGGGACCTATAACACTGCACACACTGATCTTTTACACAGATCACTGGCGTGTATTAACACGCCTGTGATCAGCATTATCGGCGCTTGACTGCTCCTGCCTGGATCTCAGGCACGGAGCAGTCATTCGCTGATCAGACACAGGTAAGGGAGGCAGGTAAGGGCCCTCCCGGTGTCCTGTAAGCTGTTCGGGATGCCGCAATTTCACCGCTGCGGTCGCTGCGGTCCCGAACAGCCCGACTGAGCAGCCGGGATAATTTCACTTTCGCTTCAGACTTGGTGGTCAGCTTTGATCGCCGCGTCTGAAGGGTTAATACAGGGCATCACCGCGATCGGTGATGTCCTTTATTAGCCATGAGTCCCGGCCGTTGATGGCCGCCGGGACTGACCCGATATGACGCGGGGTCACGCAGTCATATCGCGGGAGCCGGCAGAGGACGTAAATATATGTCTTTCGTCGTTAAAGGGTTAAGCCATTAAGAATAGTGAGTGCAGCTCTGGAGTATAATGCAGGATATAACTCAGGATCAGTACAGGATAAGTAATGTAATGTATGTACACAGTGACCTCACCAGCAGAATAGTGAGTACAGCTCTGGAGTATAATACAGGATATAAGGCTGGGTTCACACTACGTTTTCTCCCATACGGGAGCGCATACGGCAGGGGGGAGCTAAAAGCTCGCGCTCCCGTATGTCACCGTATGCGCTCCCGTATGTCACCGTATGCGCTCCCGTATGTCATTCATTTCAATGAGCCGACCGGAGTGAAACGTTCGGTCCGGTCGGCTCATTTTTGCGCCGTATGCGCTTTTACAACCGGACCTAAAACTGTGGTCAACCACGGTTTTAGGTCCGGTTGTAAAAGCGCATACGACGCAAAAATGAGCCGACCGGACCGAACGTTTCCCTCCGGTCGGCTCATTGAAATGAATGACATACGGGAGCGCATACGGTGACATACGGGAGCGCATACGGTGACATACGGGAGCGCGAGCTTTTAGCTCCCCCCTGCCGTATGCGCTCCCGTATGGGAGAAAACGTAGTGTGAACCCAGCCTAACTCAGGATCAGTAATGTAATGTATGTACACAGTGACCTCACCAGCAGAATAGTGAGTGCAGCTCTCGAGTATAATACAAGATATAACTCAGGATCAGTACAGGATAAGGAATGTAATGTATGTACACAGTGACCTCACCAGCAGAATAGTGAGTGCAGCTCTAGAGTATAATACAGGATATAACTCAGGATCAGTACAGGATAAGTAATGTAATGTATGTACACAGTGACCTCACCAGCAGAATAGTGAGTGCAGCTCTGGAGTATAATACAGGATATAACTCAGGATCAGTACAGAATAAGTAATGTAATGTATGTACACAGTGACCTCACCAGCAGAATAGTGAGTACAGCTCTGGAGTATAATACAGGATATAACTCAGGATCAGTACAGAATAAGTAATGTAATGTATGTACACAGTGACCTCACCAGCAGAATAGTGAGTACAGCTCTGGAATATAATACAGGATATAACTCAATATTATAATTCTGATTACATTTTCAGTTTTTTTTATTTATTTTTCAGGTATTTTAGAACTGAAGGAAGATACCATAGAGAGTCTTCTGGCTGCCGCTTGTCTTCTTCAGCTTTCCCAAGTTATAGAAGTTTGCTGCACCTTTCTTATGAAGCAGCTTCACCCTTCAAACTGTCTGGGGATTCGGTCATTTGGGGACGCACAAGGCTGCGTGGAGCTCCTGCGGGTCGCTCACAGCTACACTATGGTAAGAATACTGGAAGAACTGTCACAAAGGAACAGAATTCAGCTGTGTTCAGTAATGTGCAGTAGGGGTTGTAGCGACTGCTATATCCTGCATAGGGACTAAGATAACTCTTATTGGCATTAAAAGCGCATCCACTATGGTAATGTTCTTGTTAACCCTTCCTCATCTGTTCCTAGATAACTAAGTATTAGGGCAATGTCCATGACCTAAATGAGACATCTGTATGAGGGCGGGTAAATCTGGGGGTAACACCTGTGCCCCGGCCAGGTTAAAGAAGCACTCCAGGTTTTTTGCTCTTATTATGCGCACTCACATCACTAGTCCTACAGCACCATCTGTTTTATTCCAGCATGGCTGCATCCATGCATTTCACTACTGTAACTGAGTCATGTGGTCACCAGCCTGACCCACAGAAAATGAGTGCTTAATGTATCAGAGGAAGTGGTCAGTCCTGGGTCAGCTGACTTCCTGCAAACTACAGGATGACATCATCACTTATCAAAATTCTCCTAGCAGCTTCCATATCGCTCCTTCTTCATCTGTATACTGCTGCTGCTATCTGTATGGAATCAGTATATATAGTAGGTATACCCCTCCCCTCCAGCTCTATCTGTATACTGCTTCTACTATCTGTATGGAATCAGGATGTATAGTAGGTATACCCCTCCCCTCCCCTCCCGCTCTATCTGTATACTGCTGCTGCTATCTGTATGGGATCATGATATGTAGTAGTTATACCCCTCCCCTCCAGCTCTATCTGTATACTGCTGCTATCTGTATTGAATCAGTATAATTATAGTAGTTATACCCCTCCCCTCCAGCTCTATCTGTATACTGCTACTATCTCTATGGGATCTGGCTATATAGTAGTTATACACCTCTCCTCCAGCTCTATCTGTATACTGCTGCTATCTCTATGGGATCAGGATATAAAGTAGTTATACACCTCCCCTCCAGCTCTATCTGTATACTGCTGCTACTATCTGTATGGAATCAGGATATATAGTAGTTATACCCCTCCTCTCCAGCTCTGTCTGTATACTGCTGCTATCTCTATGGGATCAGTATATATAGTAGGTATACCCCTCCAGCTCTATCTGTATACTGCTTCTACTATCTGTATGGAATCAGGATGTATAGTAGGTATACCCCTCCCGCTCTGTCTGTATACTGCTGCTGCTATCTGTATGGGATCATGATATGTAGTAGTTATACCCCTCCCCTCCAGCTCTATCTGTATACTGCTGCTATCTGTATTGAATCAGTATATATATAGTAGTTATACCCCTCCCCTGAGGCTCTATCTGTATACTGCTACTATCTCTATGGGATCTGGCTATATAGTAGTTATACACCTCTCCTCCAGCTCTATCTGTATACTGCTGCTATCTCTATGGGATCAGGATATAAAGTAGGTATACACCTCCCCTCCAGCTCTATCTGTATACTGCTGCTACTATCTGTATGGAATCAGGATATATAGTAGTTATACCCCTCCTCTCCAGCTCTGTCTGTATACTGCTGCTATCTCTATGGGATCAGGATATATAGTAGTTATACACCTCTCCTCCAGCTCTATCTGTATACTGCTGCTCTCTATGAGATTAGGATATATAGTATTTATACAACTTCCTCCAGCTCTATCTGTATATTGTTGCTACTATCTCTATGGGATCAGTATACAGTGATCCCTCAACATACGATGGTAATTCGTTCCAAACGACCCATCGTTTGTCGAATCCATCGTATGTTGAGGGATCCGTGCAATGTAAAGTACAGGAAGCTGTACTTACCTGTCCCCGCCGCTCCCCACCAGGTCCTCACCGCTCCCAATGCTGTCCCAGGGGCTCCCGATGCTGTCCCGCTGCTCCGGGTCCACTTTGCGATCCTCCGGTGTCTTGCGCATCTTCTCCAGGGTCCGGGCCTCGCTTTCCGGTGACGTTATTACGCTGCTGCGCCGGCGCGGCGTGCGTAGTGACGTAATAACGATGCCGGAAAGCGAGGCCCGGACCCCTGGAGAAGATGCGCAAGACACCGGAGGATCGCAAAGTGGACCCGGAGCAGCGGGAATAGGTAAGTGAACCTGCTGAGGCACATTACACTGCTATCCGACAGCAGCTTACGCATTTTGCGCTGTCGGATAGCAGTTAATGCGATGGCCCCGACATATAAAAGCATCGTATGTCGATTTTATCATATGTCGGGGCCATTGTAGGTCGGGGGGTTACTGTATATAGTAGTTATACACCTCCCCTCCAGCTCTATACTGCTGCTATCTCTATGGGATCAGTATATATAGTAGTTATACCCCTCCTCTCCAGCTCTATACTGCTGCTATCTCTATGTGATTAGGATATATAGGATATATTGTTGCCCCCTGTACATTTGTGTACAATGTTTTGTGGGGTAGAGATGTTCTGCATGCATTACTTTTCTGTAACACAATAAGATTGTATGCTGTGGTAAGTATTTTCCCCTGGGAATTATATTGGTGACATAGTGTGTGGTATACAGTTGTATAGGTTTTTTTTTTTGTTTTACTTGTTTATGTTACAGTTTTTACATAGTTTAACATATTAACAAAAAGAAAAAAAATTAAAAACATAAAAGTTTAAAATGTATGCAAATGGATACAAACATATACCACAAACCAAAACGTATGCAACTATGAGCCAGATTGGTCTTGTTTTGGTACATCCGTTTGTTATTTAGATGTAAACCTATCCTTAAAGGGGTACTCCAGTGGAACTGGTGCCAGAAAGTTAAACAGATTTATAAATTACTTCTATTAAAATATCTTAAAGCTTCCAGTACTTATCAGCTGCTGTGTGCTCCACAGGAAGTTGTGTAGTTCTTTCCAGTCTGACCACAGTGCTCTCTCCTGCCACCTCTGTGTGCAGGAGAGGTTTACTATGGTGATTTGCTCCTACTCTGGAGAGTTCCTAAAATGGACAGAGGTGTCAGCAGAGAGTGGTCACACAGAAAGGAAATTCCAAAAGAAAAGATCTTCCTGTGGAGCATACAGCAGCTGATAAGTACTGGAAGAATTAAGATTTTTATATAGCAGTAATTTACAAATCTGTTAAACTTTCTGGCACCAGTTGATTTAAAAAAAATAAAAATAAAAAAAATAAAAATTCCAGTAGAGTACCCCTTTATGGTTATTTCCCCAACTAGACAGACCAGAAAGTGTAAAGTGAAAATTTTTAAGTGTCATGAATCTCATCTTCCCCCATAATGGTGTCCACAGAGGAGCATGCTGGGAGATGTGGTGTCCGTGTCACTGCTTTCCATATGCTCTAATCTAGTGTTTCCCAACCAGGGAGCCTCCAGCTGTTGCAAAACTACAACTCTCAGCATGCCCGGACAGCTGACGGCTATCCGGCATGCTGGCAGATGTAGTTTTGCAACAGCTGGAGGCACCCTAATCGAGAAAAACTGACCTAATCTGACAGCAAACATGGCCACCACTTCCTGTCCTCGATGTTGACCCCATTATTCAAGCAGAAAGTCAAATCCTTTGGGAGAGAATATAAATAGTCCCTTTTATCAGACAGAGAGGGAGACAGGAAGCATCAACAGAGCATCACATCCTCCAGTGCAGAGCATCGCATCCTCCAGTGCAGAGCATCACATCCTCCAGTGCAGAGCATTGCATCCTCCAGTGCAGAGCATCGCATCCTCCAGTGCAGAGCATCGCATCCTCCAGTGCAGAGCATCGCATCCTCCAGTGCAGAGCATCGCATCCTCCAGTGCAGAGCATCACTCCTCACATTGGATTTTGGTGTAACCGCCGGTCAAATATTAGAAAAGTCACAATAATAATAGGTATAAAGGAGACCAGGGGTATATCAACCTGCAGTCCTATGTAACACCACAGATAACACAGTGATATCTCTCTGAGTACAGATAATACAGTAGATGTGACCTGCAGTCCTATGTAACACCACAGATAACACAGTGATAACTCTCTGAGTACAGATGATGTAGTAGATGTGACCTGCAGTCCTATGTAACACCACAGATAACACAGTGATAACTCTCTGAGTACAGATAATGTATAGATGTGACCTGCAGTCCTATGTAACACCACAGATAACACAGTGATAACTCTCTGAGTACAGATAATATAGTAGATGTGACCTGCAGTCCTATGTAACACCACAGATAACACAGTGATAACTCTCTGAGTACAGATAATATAGTAGATGTGACCTGCAGTCCTATGTAACACCACAGATAAAACAGTGATAACTCTCTGAGTACAGATAATGTAGTAGATGTGACCTGCAGTCCTATGTAACACCACAGATAACACAGTGATATCTCTCTGAGTGCAGATAATGTATAGATGTGACTTGCAGTCCTATGTAACACCACAGATAACACAGTGATAACTCTCTGAGTACAGATAATTTATAGATGTGACCTGCAGTCCTATGTAACACCACAGATAACACAGTGATAACTCTCTGAGTACAGATAATGTAGTAGATGTGACCTGCAGTCCTATGTAACACCACAGATAACAGTGATAACTCTCTGAGTACAGATAATGTATAGATGTGACCTGCAGTCCTGTGTAACACCACAGATAACACAGTGATAACTCTCTGAGTACAGATAATGTATAGATGTGACCTGCAGTCCTATGTAACACCACAGATAACACAGTGATAACTCTCTGAGTACAGATAATGTATAGATGTGACCTGCAGTCCTATGTAACACCACAGATAACACAGTGATAACTCTCTGAGTACAGATAATGTATAGATGTGACCTGCAGTCCTATGTAACACCACAGATAACACAGTGATAACTCTCTGAGTACAGATAATATAGTAGATGTGACCTGCAGTCCTATGTAACACCACAGATAACACAGTGATAACTCTCTGAGTACAGATAATGTATAGATGTAACCTGCAGTCCTATGTAACACCACAGATAACACAGTGATAACTCTCTGAGTACAGATAATGTAGTAGATGTGACCTGCAGTCCTATGTAACACCACAGATAACACAGTGATAACTCTCTGAGTACAGATAATGTAGTAGATGTGACCTGCAGTCCTATGTAACACCACAGATAACACTGTGATAACTCTCTGAGTACAGATAATGTATAGATGTGACCTGCAGTCCTATGTAACACCACAGATAACACAGTGATAACTCTCTGAGTACAGATAATGTAGTAGATGTGACCTGCAGTCCTATGTAACACCACAGATAACAGTGATAACTCTCTGAGTACATATAATGTATAGATGTGACCTGCAGTCCTATGTAACACCACAGATAACACAATGATAACTCTCTGAGTACAGATAATGTATAGATGTGACCTGCAGTCCTATGTAACACTATACATAACATAGTGATAACTCTCTGAGTACAGATAATGTATAGATGTGACCTGCAGTCCTATGTAACACCACAGATAACAGTGATAACTCTCTGAGTACAGTTAATGTAGTGGATGTGACCTGCAGTCCTATGTAACACCACAGATAACACAGTGATAACTCTCTGAGTACAGATAATGTATAGATGTGACCTGCAGTCCTATGTAACACCACAGATAACACAGTGATAACTCTCTGAGTACAGATAATGTAGTAGATGTGACCTGCAGTCCTATGTAACACCACAGATAACACTGTGATAACTCTCTGAGTACAGATAATGTATAGATGTGACCTGCAGTCCTATGTAACACCACAGATAACACAGTGATAACTCTCTGAGTACAGACAATGTAGTAGATGTGACCTGCAGTCCTATGTAACACCACAGATAACACAGTGATAACTCTCTGAGTACAGATAATGTAGTAGATGTGACCTGCAGTCCTATGTAACACCACAGATAACACAGTGATAACTCTCTGAGTACAGATAATGTAGTAGATGTGACCTGCAGTCCTATGTAACACCACAGATAACACTGTGATAACTCTCTGAGTACAGATAATGTATAGATGTGACCTGCAGTCCTATGTAACACCACAGATAACAGTGAAAACTCTCTGAGTACAGATAATGTATAGATGTGACCTGCAGTCCTATGTAACACCACAGATAACAGTGATAACTCTCTGAGTACAGATAATGTAGTGGATGTGACCTGCAGTCCTATGTAACACCACAGATAACACAGTGATAACTCTCTGAGTACAGATAATGTATAGATGTGACCTGCAGTCCTATGTAACACCACAGATAACACAGTGATAACTCTCTGAGTACAGATAATGTATAGATGTGACCGGCAGTCCTATGTAACACCACAGATAACACAGTGATAACTCTCTGAGTACAGATAATGTAGTAGATGTGACCTGCAGTCCTATGTAACACCACAGATAACACAGTGATAACTCTCTGAGTACAGATAATGTATAGATGTGACCTGCAATCCTATGTAACACCACAGATAACACAGTGATAACTCTCTGAGTACAGATAATGTAGTAGATGTGACCTGCAGTCCTATGTAACACCACAGATAACACAGTGATATCTCTCTGAGTACAGATAATGTAGTAGATGTGACCTGCAGTCCTATGTAACACCACAGGTAACAGTGATAACTCTCTGAATACAGATAATGTATAGATGTGACCTGCAGTCCTATGTAACACCACAGATAACACTGTGATAACTCTCTGAGTACAGATAATGTATAGATGTGACCTGCAGTCCTATGTAACACCACAGATAACACAGTGATAACTCTCTGAGTACAGATAATGTATAGATGTGACCTGCAGTCCTATGTAACACCACAGATAACACAGTGATAACTCTCTGAGTACAGATAATGTATAGATGTGACCTGCAGTCCTATGTAACACCACAGATAACACAGTGATAACTCTCTGAGTACAGATAATGTAGTAGATGTGACCTGCAGTCCTATGTAACACCACAGATAACACTGTGATAACTCTCTGAGTACAGATAATTGAGTAGATGTCACCTGCAGTCCCATGTAACACCATAGTTAACAAATAGGCCTCATAAAACTTCTTTCTCATCTTCTAGATATGAAACTGAGAAACTTTGTTTCCATTTCCTGAAATGTCAGACGGATGATCTGTGAGCGTTAAATACCACAATGACATTTAGGAAATTACACGAGGCGCAGAGCGGCGATTCCGTGTTTATCGCGAACAGGATTCTGTTTAATATCATCCCTTAATATTTCTGACTAATAATAAAAATACGGTGTAGAAAACATCATGGGAGATTCCATTTTCTGACAGCAGTCAGCTCTTAAAGGGGTACTCCACCTCCAGATATCTTATCCCGGGGGTCCCGCTGCTGGGGACCCCTGCGATCTCAGCTGCTGCACCCCAGAATTCCGATGCACGCAGCGAACTTTGCTCTGTGCCAGATGACTGGCGATGCGGGGCGGAGGCTTGTGATGCCACGGCCACGCCCCTCTCGTGATGCCACAGCCACGCCCCCTCAATGCAAGTTGTGGGAGAGGGCGTGGCCATGACGTCATGAGCTACTAGTGCTCCGGCCCTGCATCCGATGCTCTAAACAAACGCTGGGTGTAGCAGGGAGACCCCCCCCCCCCCGATCATACATATTACCCCCTAAGATGTCTAGGAGCGGAGTACCCCTTTAAAGAAACACTCAGCTTATATAGTGCAGCATAGGCTACTATGAGAGAATAATGTAGAGGGTCTTGTGTATACCTTGTGCTCACTTGTTTTAGCTGATGTGGCAGGCATGGGATTTTCAGTCATAGCCATTGTAATTCTATAACTGACATGAATTCCTAATTCTGCCTACCTTTTCCATGAATCCCCGCTCTTTGCAGAGAGAGGGGGTGGAGTCAGATAACTGCACCTGGTAATTAGGCTGCTGGTGCTGGAGTAAAGCCGGATGAACTCATTAGAATCGTTAATAGGTTGAAGTGTGTTCACATTTTGGGCAGTTATGATGTTTTCTCATTCAATTTGCATTTTCAGAGAAAAATTAAAGGCCATGCCATTAAAGGGGTACTCAAGATGTCTGATTGCGGGTGTCCCGCCACTGGGGACCCCTGCAATCTAGCATGCAGCACCCACCTGTGAGCACTTCAGGAAGCGATGGAGGCTCCAAGTCTTATGCCTCCCGACCACAGGGACGGAGTATCGTGATGTTACGACTCCGCCCTCGTGTGATGTCATGCCCCGCCCCCTCAATGCAAGTCTATGGGAGGGGGCGTGACGGCCGTGGTCGGGAGGCATAAAACTTGAAGCCTCCATCGCTTCCTGCAGTGCTCACAGGTGGGTGCGGCATGCTAGATTGCGCATAAGATGTCTTGGGCCCGGAGTACCCCTTTAAACCTTATTTAACCTGTAACCACAATTAAGGTGCTTTATGAATATTTGAAGTCTTTGTACTTTGTTCATGTATTGAGTTTTTGAGTTTTTACTGCATTTTAGCGGTTTGTGCGGGGATTTTCCAAAATCATAATTTTTGCCGCAATATTGGAAAAATCTAAGCAAAAAAAAAAAATATTGCAATGTGTGAACAGAGCCTCAGGGGATATGTACAATGTAACTACTGTATATCCTGAACACATAGATAGCAGCAGCAGTATACAGATAGAGCTGGAGGGGAGGTGTATAACTACAATATATCCTTATCCCATACAGATAGCATCAGTATATAGATAGAGCTGGAGGGGAGGTGTATAACTACAATATATCCTTATCCCATACAGATAGCAGCAGTATATAGAAAGAGCTGGAGGGGAGGTGTATAACTACAATATATCCTTATCTCATACAGATAGCAGCAGTATATAGATAGAGCTGGAGGGGATGTGTATAACTACAATATATCCTTATCCCATACAGATAGCAGCAGTATACAGGTAGAACTGGAGGGAAGGTGTATAACTACAATATATCCTTATCCCATACAGATAGCAGCAGTATACAGATAGAACTGGAGGGAAGGTGTATAACTACTATATATCCTGATCCCATAGCGATAGCAGCAGCAGTATACATATAGAGCTGGAGGGGAGGTGTATAACTACTATATATTCTGATCCCGTAGCGATAACAGCAGCAGTATACAAATAGAGCTGGAGGGGAGGTGTATAACTACTATATATCCTGAACCTGTAGCGATAACAGCAGCAGTATACAGATAGAGCTGGAGGGGAGGTGTATAACTACTATATATCCTGAACCTGTAGCGATAACAGCAGCAGTAAACAGATAGAGCTGGAGGGGAGGTGTATAACTACTATATATCCTGAACCTGTAGCGATAACAGCAGTATACAGATAGAGCTGGAGGGGAGGTGTATAACTACTATATATCCTGAACCTGTAGCGATAACAGCAGCAGTATACAGATAGAGCTGGAGGGGAGGTGTATAACTACTATATATCCTGAACCTGTAGCGATAACAGCAGCAGTGTACAAATAGAGGTGAAGGGAAGGGGTATAACTAAGGATATAAGTGATTTTTTGTGGGTCATACTGGTGATCACATGTAACAGTAATAAAGCACATACAGCTGTGCTGGAATAAAACAGATTGCGCTGTAGGACTAGTGATGGTGTGTACATGATATGGTCAAAAATTAAAAACCCTGGAGTGCTTCTTTAAGATTGGTGAGTGATCTAAATAGATGAATAAAATATTGTAAAGATGCAGAACTTTGCATTGTGCAATAATAAAGCTTTATATGAGACTATGTAGTCTTTATCTTATTCCCAGGGGCCTGTGTGGATGACTAAAATACTGTATAGGTGAACATCAGTTACTAGCAACGCTGTATAATAAGAACAACACAATATTATCATCACATTTCCTTTTTATCATTGGAATTATTACATTCCACAAACTACATTCATTGATCTGTACAGTTGAGCTCGAAATAAGAAGAATTCATCATTCTGAATACAACAAAGACTCTGTAAAGTGACTGAAGTGATGCAGGAATAGGGACAATGTAGCGGTATTAGGGGAATATAGAGGCAGTGGCTGTGAAAAGGATTTCTCCATGTTCAGGTTTGTGAAGTAGAGGATAAACCACAGGCGACTGTCAGAGAATCACAAAGACGTCATCCATACTGCGTGTCCTGTGCTGGGACATTAACTGAGGCTTGTACGGCGCATATAGGGCAGCACATGGGGGATTTATCATGTAAAACCTAGATAATAGGAAAAGATTGAAACAGTTACCGTTACACCTGTCACTTATAAATCTCTTTAATGCTGTAATATTCTAAGCCAGTTGTGGACTAGGGACCCAATCACAGGATCCAACAGATGGGGGAGGGAGTGAAGGTAGCCGGTGCCGGGAGCCATTTGAAATGGAGTTCTTGGCATCACACATAGTTAATATCTTCTTCCTTGCATAGATTTAAAGAGTACCTCTCATGATCTTGATAACTGTTATTATCCTCCCAGGTCACTGCCGCCATCATGATAAACCACCCTCTGCCTTTGTTTTCATTATTTTTTAGTTTTCTACCTTGATATTGCTCTGTATTTTCTGCTCAGTCTCAGTCATATTTACAGACTGGGAAGGGGCGTTCCCCAGCAGGCGTGACATCATCTGAAGCCATACAGGGGAGAACTTCCTCCCTTACTCTGCTACACACAGCCCAAAGCAGTGCAGTGTGAGATGAGCTATGATTGGCTAAGGCTGCACACACCCCCACAGCATTTCCTGATTTTGGACTTCTACCAGGCCAGCAGGAGTCCAAAGTCTGTGCAAGAGATGGGGGGAAATGTGCTCTGGAAAAGTAGGGAGACACCTAGTGGCAGCTTTTTTACATACAAATAAGACATAGAAAACTTCATTTTTTTAAACAAAGTACATTAGAAAGATTTTTTTTATTTACCATAAGGAGTCCAATAGCAATAATGAGTTTTAATGATAGTGCCCACTTAAGACACATTTACTTGTAATGTACATATGTATCCCTACGCATCTCTAGTGTCACCATGTGCTCCATGTACTCATGTTTCAAGTTGAAAATCATTTTAAAGGGGTTATCCAGAAAAAAAAACTATTTTATATATCAACTGGCTCCAGAAAGTTAAACAGATTTGCAAATTACTTCTATTAAAAAATCTTAATCCTTTCAGTACTTATGAGCTTCTGAAGTTAAGGTTGTTATTTTCTGTCTAAGTGCTTTCTGATGACATGTGTCTTGGGAACCGCCCAGTTTAGAAGCAAATCCCCATAGCAAACCTCTTCTAAAGTGGGCGGTTCCCGAGGCACATGTCATCAGAGAGCACTTAGATAGAAAATAACAACCTTAACTTCAGAAGCTCATAAGTACTGAAATGATTAAGATTTTTTAATAGAAGTAATTTACAAATCTGTTTTAAAAAAATCTGTTTAAAAAAAAGTTTTTTCCTGGATAACCCCTTTAAGCCATAGTTTTAATATGGGAGTGAAAAGTCACATTAAACATTTATTGCCCATACATACAAGAAAATAACTATAATACTGCACCATATGTACAAGAATATAACTACTATAAAACTGAAAAAAGTAACTACTATAATACTGCCCCTATGTAAAAGACTATAACTACTATAACACTGCCTCCTATATACAAGAATATAACTACTATAATACTGCTCCTATATACAAGAATATAACTACTATAATACTGCTCCTATATAAAAGAATATAACTACTATAATACTGCTCCTATATAAAAGAATATAACTACTATAATACTGCTCCTATATACAAGAATATAACTACTATAATACTGCCTCCTATATACAAGAATATAACTACTATAATACTGCTCCTATATACAAGAATATAACTACTATAATACTGCTCCTATATAAAAGAATATAACTACTATAATACTGCTCCTATATACAAGAATATAACTACTATAATACTGCTGCTATATACAATAATATAACTACTATAATACTGCTCCTATATACAAGAATATAACTACTATAATACTGCTCCTATATACAAGAATATAACTACTATAATACTGCTCTTATATACAAGAATATAACTACTATAATACTGCCCCCTATATACAAGAATATAACTACTATAATACTGCTCCTATATACAAGAATATAACTACTATAAAACTGCTCCTATATACAAGAATATAACTACTATAATACTTTTTCTATATACAAGAATATGACTACTATAATACTGCTCCTATATACAAGAATATAACTACTATAATACTGCTCCTATATAAAAGAATATAACTACTATAATACTGCTCCTATATACAAGAATATAACTACTATAATACTGCTCCTATATACAAGAATATAACTACTATAAAACTGCTCCTATATACAAGAATATAACTACAGAATACAAGAATATAACTACAAGAATATAACTACAGAATATACTACAGGCTTCCACTGTGATCTCCGTGTAAGCCCCGCCCCCCAGTGCAGCCATAGCCAATAGCCTGCAGCATCTTGCTGCAGGCATCCAATGAGCTGCTGGCTGCCCTCCCCTTCCTTTCCTATAGAGCTGTAGTCGGCAGGATGGTAATGGAGGACATTCTGTCCCCCCTGAAGGTATATAAAGAACTGTACAGTACTGTATGCGATGTCACACATCACATACAATACATAGACACACTATACACCCCATACATCAATGTTTCCCTATCAGTGTGCCTCCAGCTGTTGCAAAACTATAACTCTCAGCATGCCCAGACAGTCAATGGCTGTACATGCATGCTGGGAGTTGTAGTTGTGCAACAGCTGGAGGCACCCTGGTTTGTTAAACACTCCCCATACACTCCACATACAATGGTCATCCCAGAACCAATTAGCAGTTTCCCATAGAGATATGTATTCAACATACAATGGTTCCGAGGCCCCAGAACCAATTACCATTTTTACATAGACATATGTACTCGACATATGATGATTTCAACATATGATGGTTCTCCTGGAACTAATTAATATCATATGTTGAGGGACCACTGTATATAATTTTTAGTTTCTGCAGGTTCCCAAATCAAATAGTAAAAAAAAATCAACTACTTCTGATTGTCAGTTTGGTCGCATATGAAAGTCATCTCGTATATATTTATATATATATATATATATATATATATATATATATATATATATATATATCATATATTTTTTTTTATGAAAACATTTCAGATAATTGTTTTATTTGATGTTTTCCATTTAAATTAAATCTACTCTCATTTTTCAGTCTAGTAAAGCTCAGAATTTATACTGACACACTGGGAGCTGTAAGCAGTCGTGATCCAGCTGTGCCGATACTTAAATCTCATTTTTATTTTATGAACCTCTATGATATTTTATTTTATTTCAAGGAACATTTTATTGAAGTCATCCGTAATCAGGAATTCCTCCTCCTGCCTGCGAATGAAATCGCCAAACTGCTGTCGAGTGATGATATCAACGTCCCAGACGAGGAGACCATTTTCCAAGCATTAATGCAGTGGGTAAAACATGACATACAGATGCGGCAGAGGGACCTGGGAATGCTCCTCTCCTATATCAGGCTACCACTACTCCCTCCACAGGTAAGTGGTTAAAAAAAAATCCTACAAGAAAGAATACTTGATCCCTCCAGGATTATGCATTTTCATAAATTGCCCTCTATGTAAAAGACAAAAAAAGAAAAATTTGTTCTAGAATAATACCGCTCCATACATACAAGAATATAACTACTATAATACTGCTCCTATATACAAGAATATAACCACTTTAATACTGCTCCTATATACAAGAATATAACTACTATAATACTGCCTCCTATATATACAAGAATATAACTACTATAATACTGCTCCTATATACAAGAACATAACTACTATAATACTGCCTCCTATATACAAGAATATAACTACTATAATACTGCCCCTATATACAAGAATATAACTACTATAATACTGTCTCCTATATACAAGAATATAACTACTATAATACTGCTCCTATATACAAGAATATAACTACTATAATACTGCTCCTATATACAAGAATATAACTACTATAATACTGCTCCTATATACAAGAATATAACTACTATAATACTGCTCCTATATACAAGAATATAGCTACTATAATACTGCTCCTATATACAAGAATATAACTACTATAATACTGCCCCTATACACAAGAATATAACTACTATAATACTGCTCCTATATACAAGAATATAACTACTATAATACTGCTCCTATATACAAGAATATAACTACTATAATACTGCTCCTATATACAAGAATATAACTACTATAATACTGCTCCTATATGCAAGAATATAACTACTATAATACTGCTCCTATATACAAGAATATAACTACTATAATACTGCTCCTATATACAAGAATATAACTACTATAATACTGCCTCCTATATACAAGAATATAACTACTATAATACTGCTCCTATATACAAGAATATAACTACTATAATACTGCTCCTATACATAAGAATAAAACTACTATAATACTGCTCCTATATACAAGAATATAAATACTATAATACTGCCTCCTATGTAATAGAATATAACTACTATAATACTGCTCCTATATATACAAGAATATAACTACTATAATACTGCTCCTATACACAAGAATATAACTACTATAATACAGACTCCTATATACAAGAATATAACTACTATAATACTGCTCCTATATACAAGAATATAACTACTATAATTCATCCTATATACAAGAATATAACTACTATAATACTGCTCCTATATACAGGAATATAACTACTATAATACTACCTCCTATATACAAGAATATAACTACTATAATACTGCTCCTATATACAAGAATATAACTACTATAATACTTCTTCTATATACAAGAATATAACTACTATAATACTGCTCCTATATACAAGAATATAACTACTATAATACTGCTCCTATATACAAGAATATAACTACTATAATACTGCCTCCTATATACAAGAATATAACTACTATAATACTGCTCCTATATACAAGAATATAACTACTATAATACTGCTCCTATATACAAGAATATAACTACTATAATACTGCCCCCTATATACAAGAATATAACTACTATAATACTGTTCTGATATTGCTCGGTATCAGGTTAATTTCGGTCACATATGACACATCCCCAGTGTGCACTTCGCTCCTCTATATATAACACGTCGCGCGCTCATCTGTCGCCCTTAGAAGTGATTTGTGTTTCTTCCTTCTAGTTCCAAACAATCCTCGTCCAGTAAACATTAGATCCCTGTATCCGTCCTTTGCTGATATAATCCTCTTGCCTCATCCCTCACCTGTAATTAGTATTTAGGGTCGGGGGGGTATTAGAGGGGTCGGAGGTTAGGCCCCTGAGGTCGTGGCTGGATCGGTGATTGTCAGGATGTTAATTGCTCTGGTACAATTATTGATCTTTACATTTGTCTCTGGGATTTGCTCCGCTGGGGTTATTGATGCTCGGCCGCGTTTAGTCTCTTCTGACAATTAATGTTGTGACTTAATTTATTGTAATGAGAAACAATGTAACATCTACGGGCGCCAGGGGAGCTGAAATAGGGAAAGTGACTTCAGACTAATACGGTCCCTGACTGCAATTGTACCGGAACATATACATAGCAGGGGGGTCTGACCCTCTGTGGGGGGTGCACAATTTTACCACCAACAACATACTTAAAGGGGTACTCCGGTGGAAAACATTTTTTTCCAAATCAACTGGTGCCAAAAAGTTTAACAGATTTGTAAATTACTTCTATTTAAAAATCTTAATCCTTCCAGTATTTATCAGCTGCTGTATGCTCCACAGGAATTTCAATTATTTTCTGTCTGACCGCAGTGCTCTCTGCTGACACCTCTGTTCATATCAGGAACTGCCCAGCGCAGGAGAGGTTTGCTATGGGAATTTGCTCCTACTCGGGACAGTTCCTGACATGGACAGAGGTGTCAACAGAGAGCACTGTGGTCAGACTGGAAAGAACTACACAACTTCCTCTGGGGTCATAAAGCAGCTGATAAGTACTGGAAGGATACATTTTTTTTTAAATAGAAGTCATTTACAAATGTGTATAACTTACTGGCATGAGTTGATTTAAAAAAATATATTTTCCACCTGAGTACCCCTTTAAAGGGGTACTCTACTCCTAGACATCTTATCCCCTATCTAAGGATAGGAGATAAGATGTCTGATCACGGGGGGTCCCGCCGCTGGGAACCCCTGCGATCTCTGCTGGGGCACCTTAGTCATACAGTGCACTGAGGGAACTTCACTCCGTGCCTGATGACTAGCGATGTGCTGATATCACGCCCTCTCCGTCAATGCAAGCCTATGGGAGGAGCCGTGACCGCGACGTCATGAGTCTCCGGTGCCGCAGCCGGCATTCTAAATAAACACCGGGTGCTGCAGGGAGATCACCGGGGGTTCCAGCAGCTCGACCCCCACGATCAGACATCTTATCATCTATCCTTTTGGCTAGGGTATAAGCTGTCTAGGGTCGGAGTACCCCTTTAATATCACTTGCAAATATTTTAACAGGTCCTGCGAGATGCCAGTCCCATTGCAATCCTCTCCTACTAAGCTCCCCCTACTGGTGGCTGCTAAAAATATACAATGTATCATGACATTTACCAGCAACCCCCGCTAGATCTGAAAGCTAATTGGTGTTAAATGACAATCGTTCCTAAAGCCAATATTGTTGCAGCCTGTATTTTCTGACTTTTTCCTATGTTGACTCCTCCCCCTCCCGTATGTGTACGTTATCTTCGTGCTGCGCCACTCAGGTTCACCCTAAGATCTCACAGACCACCAGGTACACAGCCGCCATAGTGCCCACCAATGCCCTGTGCAATTTGTTGACAATAAGGGCAATAGGGTCAGGCCGTGAAATCTGACACATTTAGCAAAAACCTATTTAAAGACCTGTTTTGCGAAATTCCGTGGTGGAATCCCATTGAAGTCAATGGGGCTTTGAATTTTGTGTTTTGAATTCCAGAATTTGAGCAGAATTGTGGAATCCCGCAGTGTGAACAAAGCCTCGTAGGGACGAAGTGTCGAGTTGTGAAGTGCGATACAGCTATAATCAGATATGCCGTTCAGGAGCCTAGGGAAGCTAAGTCAGACATTCTCGCCGAGCTATGCTCCTGAATGACATTTCCGCTTATAGCTGTATCACTTTATGCACAGGTAGACTTCACAACGTCTATAATAGTACCTGTAAATTACTGCCTGCCATGTTGGTTGCAATACTAAGCACTTGTGCCATTCAGGAGCCTGGAAAAGCTGGGGGATATTGTTAGGGTGGGTTCACACCACGATTTCATTGTACGGCTGCCGGATCTGGCTGGGGGGAGCAAAAAATCGTGCACTCTGGTATCCTAGCCGATTCCGGTCGGTACATTTTTGCCCCGTATCTGTTTTTCTGACCGGACTTAAAGTGTGGTATGCCGCATTCTTAGGTCCAGTCACAAAACCGGATACGGGGCAAAAATGTACCGACCGGAGTCACCGTTTGACTCTGGTCAGCTCATTGAAATTAATGAGATACGGGCCGGGTCCGGCTAGGATACGGGAGCACCAGGTTTTCGTTCCCCCCCAGCTGGATCCGGCAGCCGTACAATGAAATCATAGTGTAAACCCACCCTTAAGCTGCCTGCACCACTGTCACTTTATAACTAAGCAGAAGGCACCTTTAAAATGTTTGGGCACACATCACATTTCGGGAGCAGGCTCGGTTGGAACACACAGGTTACGGGTGGGTGTATCAAAGGGCAAAGCCAATAGGCGGGGTCAAGGGGCAGCAAAATAAGCATTCGGAGAGGGAGTCAAAAATCCTTGCACCAGCCCTGTCTCCAGCTGTTGCAAAACTACAACCCTCAGCATGCCGGGATAGCCAAAGACTGTCCGGGCATGTTTGGAGTTGTATTTTTGCAACAGCTGGAGGCACACTGGTTGGGAAACACAGAATGTAGCAGGAGGACAGACAATGGTGAATAAGTGACACGTTTCGTGCTTCTGACTATATCTCTCGGTTCAGCTACTTGCAGATCTAGAGAACAGCCCGATGTTCGCCAATGATCTGGATTGTCAGAAATTCCTGATGGAAGCCATGAAGTACCATCTCTTACCGGAAAGAAGATCCATGATGCAGAGTCCTCGGACAAAGCCTCGCAAGTCTACAGTCGGGGCTCTTTATGCAGTGGGCGGAATGGACGCTACCAAAGGTATCAATTGTAATAATAGAAGAACGTTCAATTATAATGGAGGGTGTAAGTCACGTGATCCAATGTACAAAGGGAGGAAACAACAGAGAGTGAGTGTATAACCTGAGCGGCTCCAGGATTAATCACATATTCGAAAAACTCTCAGTCCCTTCTCCAGAAATCATTGAAGTGAAGGCGTTCAGTCTGTCCCCTCCCCTCTAGTCTCTGTAAATGCGCTTTCTGTCTCGGTGCTGTCTGATAGGGATGAGTGGCAAGGGCAGTATTCAAATTAACTAAATTCGCATAATCGCTATCTTCGTTCTTTTTTTTTTCCATGTGAAAATTTGTAATGAAATTTGCATAGTGCGCATTCTAAATTATAGCTTTCACCTAAAAGAAGGGAGGGATCAGTGTGCTCTGGAAGTGCCGATATTCGTGAATATTTGCATAATAAAAAAATACGAATATTGGTCATTACGAGTATATATCACTATATTCTAAATATTCGCTAAAGTGCCGATATTCGTGTTCGAAATTTGCATCTCGAATATTCGTGATCAACACTACTGTCTGATGTGATGTCAGATCTGTGCTGTGAGCTCTGAGCTAAGGTACCTGCTGCTTCATCTGCCCTCTCACAGCATGGAGAAGAGAGAGACACAGAGAGAGACTGCATGAGAGAGAGAGAGAAGCTGCATCATAGAGAGAGGCTGTACCACAGAGAAAAGCTGCAAGGGAGAAAGAAGCTGTAAGAAAAAGAGAGAAACTGCAGGAGAGAGGGAAATGCTGCAAGGGAGAGAGAGAAGATGTGTCAGAGAGAGAGAGAGCGAGAGAGAGAGAGAGAGAGCGAGAGAGAGAGAGAGAGAGAGAGAGAGAGAGAGAGAGCGAGAGAGAGAGCGAGAGAGAGAGAGAGAGAGAGAGAGAGAGAGAGAGAGAGAGAGAGAGAGAGGGAAATGCTGCAAGGGAGAGAGAGAAGATGTGTCAGAGAGAGAGAGAGAGCGAGAGAGAGAGAGAGAGAGAGAGAGAGAGAAAGAGAGAGAGAAGCTGCAGGCGAGAGAAGAGGCTGTAAGAGAAAAAGAGAGAAACTGCAGGAGAGAGAGAAAAACTGCAAGGGAGAGACAGAGAGAGAGAGAGAAGATGCATCATAGAAAGAAGCTGCAGGCGAGAGAGAAAGAAGCTGGATGGGAGAGAAGCTGTGAGGGAGAAAGAGAGAGTGAGAGACAAAAGGGAGTGAGAGAGAAGCTGTATCATAGTATCATAGAGAAAAAGAGAGAAGCTGCGAGAGAGAGAAAGAGAGAGAGAAGCTGCAAGAGAGAGAGAGAAAGAAGCTGCAAGAGAGAGAGAGAAAGAAGCTGGATGAAAGAGAACCTGTGAGAGAGAAAAACTGCATCAGAGAGAAAGAGAGAGAAAAACTACATCAGAGAGAAAGAGAGCGAGAGAGAGAGAAGCTGTATCATAGAGATAAAGAGAGAAGCTGCAGGCGAGAAAGAAAGAAGCTGGATGGGAGAGAAGCTGCAAGAAAGAGAGAGAGAGAAAGAAAGAAGCTGGATGAAAGAGATAGAGAAAGTTGCATGAGATAAAAACAATCTTTCCCCTCTTTGTCTGAAAGTCACTTTAGAGCCCAGAACCATCTACTATGATTGGGATCCTTCACCTGGTAGAGATTATACTTTAGGATATTTGAATGTCTTTTCTATTTTCACTCCTTGTTCCCTCTCTATGGTAGAGCCCGATCCTCTCTGTATAGATCAGGGCAGGAAGGGTCATCCTGCAGACCTCAGGGATTATATTCACATTGTCTATAATTGTCCATAAAAGACAAGAGAATAAGTCATCCCATGAAGTAAACGCTCTCCTGGCGGTGCGCTCATCGATCCCTGGCTTCATTCATTTCCCCCCCAGTGGTGTCACCTTCATCCAAAGTGACAGACAGATGAAAACAATCAATAAGATGTCACCACCGGTGCCGGCGTCCTCACGGGTTACAATGAATTATATTAATAAACGCCACCTCAGCCCAACCAGACCGCCATCCATTCCCCAGCAACCAGCCGAGGCCTCACAACAAAATCTTTGATGTCCAAAAACAATTTTGAGCCCTTTAAATGCCAAAAAAGGCCTGGAGTCTATACGGCTTGGGAAGAATGAATAGAACCCACAGTCTATAAATGTTAATGACCCTATTAGGTTAAACTTTCAGATCTCTTGTTCTTGCAAAGAATAACAAGCGTGAGGGCGCCTTAGAATTAATTTCGGGTCTCCAGACGGACGCAGGCGAGCGGGATGAATATAATTAACGTTCTCCTGATTTGATCTTGGGATAATCCTGATGCAGCGAGAATCTTTCTGATCTTCCATCTCTTCTTCTCCCCTTTGAGTTTTACTTGTACCTGTTTATTTCTGAGGAGGACAAAGTTCCTTTATTCCTGACCAAAAGTATTTCTCTGACTTGTTCTTATAGGCGTAAAGGGTTTGTAGGGTACATGCACAAATAGGTATGGGGCTCCATAACCAATAGCTGGCCTACCCTAATACAAGATAGCCAGAGGCCCCATATGACACATATACTACTGGTCTCTTATGGATCAGATGTGTTTTGGGGCCCCCTTAGGCACCAGGGCCCCAGTGTGACTGCTACCTCTATAGGTACACCCCTGAAGATAGCTGCAAGTGACTAGATATTGGTGAAAACACTGTTGGTATAGATAGAGTTAGTCAAGCCCAGTTGCCCAGTTGCCTCTTGACAAAGCCACATTGGTGGCGAAACGTTGAGGGGGGCAGTGTTCTGGTTTTAACTGCTATGTGCCCTGACAATCAGTAGTTCTGAGATGCTAAAACACAATTGTATCTCCTACTAACTACAAACAATGATGGAGCTGGTTGAGCCCAATAAGCCTAATTATATCAGTTAGGAGCAAATAGTGTTTTTAAATGTGTGATTTTTCCTTCTCTTTTTTCACCAGTATAATTTTGGACCCGCACATTTAAGTCCTGTATATAGTATTTTTACTTGGGACCCCCAGGGCCTTTATTGGATTGCCTCCGGCAATCTATTAGTAATTATTGGGGCCCCCTTAGGCACCAGGGCCCCAGTGTGACTGCTACCTCTATAGGTACGCCCCTCAAGATAGCTACAAGTGACTAGATATTGGTGAAAACACGGTTGGGATAGATAGAGTTAGTCAAGAACATTTCCTTTGCTTGTATATTTCCTTTGCATGAGTCTTATTTCCCCACTGATATTGTAACCTATTGCTGCCCAAATGTTTCATGATGCCCCTGGCTTTGCCAAGAGAGGGTGTGGAATCCCATCACTTCATTTGCTGCTAAGTGCAGTTACTGATAGTGATATAAAACTTCACCACAAAGAGTTACATGAGACACAGCTGTATCTTGTTTTCTCCCTGTTAGGCCATGTGCAGCATGCTACATCTCTCTTTAAGCCCCAGGTAGAGTACAGAGGAAGGTAGAACAGATGCTGACATCACTTCTTTTCTGTGTGGTTCCATATCACTAAATGTAATGGGGACAGGGTTTTTAAAGCTGATACCATAAAGTTGGTGAAATTACTCATGAGAATTACCTGTGTGAACATGCCCTTACTGTAGGAGGGCAATTTCAGACTCTGTTACATAAAGAATATTCAGACAGTGACAGACAGTGTGATCAGGAGAGTGTTATACCTCTGCAGTAATCAGTGACCAGGAGTGTGTTATAATTCTGAAGTTATCAGTGATCAGGAGTGTGTTAAAACTCTGCAGTGATCAGTAATAAGGAGAGTGTTATAACTATGCAGTGATCAGCAGTGTGTTATAACTCTGCAGCGATCAGTGATCAGGAGTGCGTTGCAATTCTGCAGTAATCTGTGATCAGAAGTGTTTATAACTCTGCAGTGATCAGTGATCAGGAATGTGTTATAACACTGCAGTGATCAGTGATTCAGAGTGTGTTATAATTCTGCAGTGATCAGAACCGTGTTGTAACTCTGCAGCGGTCAATAATCAGGAGTGTGTTATAACTCTGCAGTGATCAGGAGTGTGTTATAACATTGCAGTAATCAGTGAATGGACTCACTATAACTGCTCACCTGATCTCCTAGAGATTGCAGCATTATTGTATAATTGGAGGACATGTATATGAAGTACGGTGGACTAGAAGTGCCACCATGTTATTCACAAAAAGTCAGCTGATCCAGGACTGACCAATTCCTGAGACAGATATACCCATGCCACTTTCTGGTGGTTTGTGTACTGGTCACATGAGCAACTGAGCTGGGATAAAACACATGGCACTGCAGGAATGTTGGGGAGGAGTGTGCATGATAATGGCGAGGGGGAACTTCAAGTTTCTGTCATTCAATTTAACATCTGACTTGTTGCACAGACATCACAGACATGTCAAAAGTTAAGATCGGGGGTCTCAATTATTAGTAATAGTTTGGTGAAGCACACACTCCCCAGATTGATGGACAGATGGGCTCCTTTATAGTCTATAAGGCTGCATTCACACCACGTTTGTGCAACACAGTTCCTGTATACCTTTTCAATGCAAAAACCGTACTGAACCGTATTGAAAACCGTATGCGAAACGATGCATCCGTTTGACGTCTTTTAAGTTTTTTTTCCTGTACTCAAAACCGTATCCTACCACGTTTCTTGGTCCGGGTGAAAAACCGTATTAAACCGTATATGTTTTTTTTAAACATGGGAGTCAATGGGAACTGTACAGAACCGTATGTGCGTACGGTTCCATCCGGTTTTCACCATATGCTTTTTGACTTTTTTTTTCTAGGCATTTCAATCAAACAAGTGAAACGTTAAAAATATATACTTTTTTTTCTTAAAAAAATAAAATAAAAACGGATGCATCCGGCCATCATTTTTCAAACCGTATAGGTTTTTAACCGTATATGGGTTAAAATTTGTACACACATTTTGATACAGTTTAGTCCGGTTTTGAGGAATCCGTTTTTCATCAAAAACCTGATACGGGAACTGTACTGCAAAAACGTGTTGTGACTGTAGCCTTATACCCATCTCCTGCATTAAGTGCAAAGTCGGGGGGTGAAGTGCGCTGCCACAAGCATTACCTGACTAGAACTAATGATCAGGTGGGGTCTCAGCACGGAGACTCTGATCAGAGGTGACCAGTACTTAGAGCAGTGTTTCCCAATCAGGGGTTCTCCAGCTGTTGAAAAACTACAACTCCCAGCATGCTGGGAGTTGTAGTTTTGCAACAGCTGGAGGCACCATGTTTGGGAAACACTGACTAAACAGACTATGCAAGGACAACAGGAAAAATACTGACAAGACCAGGGTCAGCCACCCTTGGATTTGTCGTGCCCCTTTATACCTCTCACTTTAAAGATAAGCGGCAACAGAGGTGCCCATCAGCCACACCCAGTCTCCTATAAGTATTCCCATGCACATCTGGCCCAGCCTGCATGACAGCGGGGAGCTGATAACTGCGAGGCGAGACAACTTGCTGCAGGCAGGTATCTTCGGTGTCTGAGCAGCTTAAGCAGTAAATCCACAGAGACACAGCGAGCGTGCAGAGTAAGCAGGAAAGGCACGAGCCGCTAATCACAAGTGTAACAACAGGATTACAAATGATGTATTCACATGACACAAGACCTGGATGCTAATCAGGAGTCGCCGCACACTCGGCTCTGCTCATTCACACAGTGATGGCGGTGACTTGTATGTATTACAGGGGCCACGACGATTGAGAAGTACGACCTACGGACAAACAGCTGGATACAGGTCAGCACCATGAACGGTCGGCGCCTGCAGTTCGGGGTGGCCGTGATCGACAACAAGCTCTACGTGGTCGGAGGGCGAGATGGACTGAAAACGTCAAACACTGTGGAGTGCTTTAGCCCACTCACCAAAGTGTGGACAATAATGCCCCCAATGTCAACGCATCGGCATGGACTGGGTAAGAGCACGTCACATGGGCAAGGGTACAAAGCCAAAAGATGAGGCAGTGTAATGCTGTATCTAAGCCTATCATGTGTAATACTATGCTGCTGTATCTAAACCTATCCTGTGTAATACTAGGCTGCTGTATCTAAACCTATCATGTGTAATACTAGGCTGCTGTATCTAAGCCTATCATGTGTAATACTATGCTGCTGTATCTAAGCCTATCCTGTGTAATACTAGGCTGCTGTATCTAAACCTATCCTGTGTAATACTAGGCTGCTGTATCTAAACCTATCATGTGTAATACTAGGCTGCTGTATCTAAGCCTATCATGTGTAATACTATGCTGCTGTATCTAAGCCTATCCTGTGTAATACTAGGCTGCTGTATCTAAACCTATCCTGTGTAATACTAGGCTGCTGTATCTAAACCTATCATGTGTAATACTAGGCTGCTGTATCTAAACCTATCATGTGTAATACTAGGCTGCTGTATCTAAGCCTATCATGTGTAATACTATGCTGCAATGGCTAAGCCTATCATGTGTAATACTATGCTGCTGTATCTAAGCCTATCATGTGTAATACTATGCTGCTGTATCTAAACCTATCATGTGTAATACTAGGCTGCTGTATCTAAACCTATCATGTGTAATACTAGGCTGCTGTATCTAAACCTATCATGTGTAATACTATGCTGCTGTATCTAAGCCTATCATGTGTAATACTATGCTGCTGTATCTAAGCCTATCATGTGTAATACTATGCTGCTGTATCTAAACCTATCATGTGTAATACTAGGCTGCTGTATCTAAACCTATCATGTGTAATACTAGGCTGCTGCATATAAGCCTATCATGTGTAATACTATGCCGCTATAGCTTAGCCTATCATGTGTAATACTATGCTGCTGTATCTAAGCCTATCATGTGTAATACTATGCTGCTGTATCTAAACCTATCATGTGTAATACTAGGCTGCTGCATATAAGCCTATCATGTGTAATACTATGCTGCTATAGCTTAGCCTATCATGTGTAATACTATGCTGCTGTATCTAAGCCTCTCATGTGTAATACTATGCTGCTGTATTTAAGCCTCTCATGTGTAATACTATGCTGCTGCATCAAAGCCTATCATGTGTAATACTATGCTGCTGCATCTAAGCCTATCATGTGTAATACTATGCTGCTGTATCTAAGCCTCTCATGTGTAATACTATGCTGCTGCATCTAAGCCTATCATGTGTAATACTATGCCGCTGCATCTAAGCCTATCATGTGTAATACTATGCTGCTGTATCTAAACCTATCATGTGTAATACTATGCTGCTGCATCTAAGCCTATCATGTGTAATACTAGGCTGCTGTATCTAAGCCTATCATGTGTAATACTATGCTGCTGTATCTAAACCTATCATGTGTAATACTATGCTGCTGCATCAAAGCCTATCATGTGTAATACTATGCTGCTGTATCTAAGCCTATCCTGTGTAATACTATGCTGCTGTATCTAAGCCTATCATGTGTAATACTATGCTGCTGCATCTAAGCCTATCATGTGTAATACTATGCTGCTGTATCTAAGCCTCTCATGTGTAATACTATGCTGCTGCATCTAAGCCTATCATGTGTAATACTATGCTGCTGCATATAAGCCTATCATGTGTAATACTATGCCGCTGCATCTAAGCCTATCATGTGTAATACTATGCTGCTGTATCTAAACCTATCATGTGTAATACTATGCTGCTGCATCTAAGCCTATCATGTGTAATACTAGGCTGCTGTATCTAAGCCTATCATGTGTAATACTAGGCTGCTGTATCTAAACCTATCATGTGTAATACTAGGCTGCTGTATCTAAACCTATCATGTGTAATACTAGGCTGCTGTATCTAAGCCTATCATGTGTAATACTATGCTGCAATGGCTAAGCCTATCATGTGTAATACTATGCTGCTGTATCTAAGCCTATCATGTGTAATACTATGCTGCTGTATCTAAACCTATCATGTGTAATACTATGCTGCTGTATCTAAGCCTATCATGTGTAATACTATGCTGCTATAGCTTAGCCTATCATGTGTAATACTATGCTGCTGTATCTAAGCCTCTCATGTGTAATACTATGCTGCTGTATCTAAGCCTCTCATGTGTAATACTATGCTGCTATAGCTAAACCTATCATGTGTAATACTATGCCGCTGCATCAAAGCCTATCATGTGTAATACTATGCTGCTGCATCTAAGCCTATCATGTGTAATACTATGCTGCTGTATCTAAGCCTCTCATGTGTAATACTATGCTGCTATAGCTAAACCTATCATGTGTAATACTATGCCGCTGCATCAAAGCCTATCATGTGTAATACTATGCTGCTGCATCTAAGCCTATCATGTGTAATACTATGCCGCTGCATCTAAGCCTATCATGTGTAATACTATGCTGCTGCATCTAAGCCTATTGTGTGTAATACTATGCCGCTGCATCTAAGCCTATTGTGTGTAATACTATGCTGCTGCATCTAAGCCTATTGTGTGTAATACTATGCTGCTGCATCTAAGCCTCTCATGTGTAATACTATGCTGCTGCATCTAAGCCTATCGTGTGTCTTACTATGCCGCTGTATCTAAGCCTATCATGTGTCTTACTATGCTGCTGTATCTAAGGCTGGGTTTCCATCTGCATTTGTGTTCTCCGCTTCATTTCTGTTCATCTGATCCGTTTAGACATCAGAAAAATAAAAATGAATCAATCCTACTGATTTCAATGGCTCGGGTATAGTATCAGTTTATGTTCAGTTTATCCATTACCCAAAAAACGGACAATGAATGGAGATTAAATGTCCGTTCAAAATTTTACATTAAAGGGGTACTCCGCCCCTAGACATCTTATCCCCCTATCTAAAGGAAAGGGGATAGGATGTCTGATCGCGGGGGTCCCCCAAGATCTCGGCTGCGGCACCCCAGACATCTGGTGCACGGAGTGAACTTTGCTCCATGCCAGATGACCCCACCCCCCTCAATGCAAGTCTATGGGAGGGGGCGTGACGGACGTCACGCCCCCTCCCATAGACTTGCATTGAGGGGGCGTTGCCGTAACATCACGAGCGGGGTGTGGCCATGACATCACGAGCCTCCGGCGCTGCACCCAATGCTCTAAACGAACACCAGGTGCAGCAGGGAGATCGCGGGGGTCTTGTTGCTGGGGTAAGACATCTTACCCCTTTCCTTTGGGGCGGAGTACCCCTTTAAAGTCTATAGTGAAGGGTCACCATAGACTCCTGCCACTTGCGGCTCTCCAATGGTTACAGAACTTAAACTTTCTTTAAGGCTGTCCGGGTGTGATAGGAGTTGTAGTTCTGTAACTGCTGTAGAGCCTGAGGATGGGGAGCGCTGGTGGACGGGATCCATTGTTTTTCATAGTTCTTCTCTGCAGAGCTTTGTATCTAATCCTAACATGTGTGATACAGCCTCAGCACTATATTTGCTTTATGCATCATTACGGACTTGCACTTTTGTTCTATTGTTTCTGCTTCTCAGGAAGCGACAGGTTTTCTTTCCTTTGTCTCCATCTGATCTCCATACAAACCATCGCTCAGCAGATTTTGTGGCTGTTTCGGGGTCAATGCGCTGCTCCAGGAAGTGACTGTGACCTCTCCGCGCAGGACACGGGCGTCATCTGTCAGCACAGAGCGTGCGCTTCCCCTGAGCCGCTATTTCTGGAAATATTTAAATGATACATCAAATCTCTTTCCAGGACGTAAATCTATCAATCTCAATAGAAGAACATAAAACCGTAAATTATGGAGCGGCGCGGCAGACAATGGTGATTAACCGGGAGTGCGGAGCCGTAATGTAGCGCTCTGTAATTAGCGCTGATGAGACAGATCGGTGATTTATGATTACAGGATACAGCGACGCCATTGTTTCTCACATACTGTGGGAACTTGCTGTACGTGTATTTTGGGCATTTTTTTTTTTTGGGTTGTTTTGCAGCTCAGAAAATGTCCCCCAAAAGATCAAAATTGGCTTAAAAAATTGTAAGGGAACATTGGCTAACACTTGTTTGTCTTCATCAGGGGTGGCCGTGCTGGAAGGTCCAATGTATGCTGTAGGCGGCCATGATGGATGGAGTTACCTGAACACAGTGGAGCGCTGGGACCCTCAAGCGCGGCAGTGGAATTACGTGGCCAGTATGTCCACGCCCAGGAGCACGGTTGGCGTTGCAGCTTTGAATAACAAGTGAGTGCGGACAAATTTCATGTGGCTGCGGGATGTTTCTGCCAGCTGAGTCATGTGCGGTAGTGCAGATTGCTGCTGAGTGCAGTCACGGTGTGCAGTCTCATCCTCCTGTGCAGTCACTGTGTGCAGTCTCATCCTCCTGTGCAGTCACTGTGTTCAGTCTCATCCTCTTGTGCAGTCACTGTATGCAGTCTCATCTTCCTGTGCTGTCACTGTGTACAGTCTCATCTTCCTGTGCAGTCACTGTGTACAGTCTCATCCTCCTATGTAGTCACTGTGTGCAGTCTCATCTTCCCGTGCAGTTACTATGTGCAGTCTCATCCTTCTGTGCAGTCACTGTGTGCAGTCACTGTGCGTTGTCTCCTCCTCCTGTGCAGTCATGTGTTCAGTTTCTTCCTCCTGTGCAGTCACTGTGTGCTGTCTCCTTCTCCTGTGCAATCACTGTGTGCAGTCTCATCTTCCTGTGCAGGTACTATGTGCAGTCTCATCCTCCTGTGCAGTCACTGTGTGCAGTCTGTTCCTCCTGTGCAGTGACTGTGTGCAGTCTGTTTCTCCTGTGCAGTCTCTTCCTCCTGTGCAGTCACTGTGTGCAGTCTGTTCCTCCTGTGCAGTGACTGTGTGCAGTCTTTTCCTCCTGTGCAGTCACTGTGTGCAGTCTCATCCTCCTGTGCGGGTACTATGTGCAGTCTCATCCTCCTGTGCAGTCATTGTGTGCAGTCTTATCTTCCTGTGCAGTCACTGTGTACAGTCTCATCTTCCTGTGCAGTCACTGTGTACAGTCTCATCTTCCTGTGCAGTCACTGTATACAGTCTCATCCTCCTGTGCAGTCACTGTATGCAGTCTCATCTTCCTGTGCTGTCACTGTGTACAGTCTCATCTTCCTGTACAGTGACTGTGTGCAGTCTTTTCCTCCTGTGCAGTCACTGTGTGCAGTCTCATCCTCCTGTGCGGGTACTATGTGCAGTCTCATCCTCCTGTGCAGTCATTGTGTGCAGTCTCATCTTCCTGTGCAGTCACTGTGTACAGTCTCATCTTCCTGTGCAGTCACTGTGTACAGTCTCATCTTCCTGTGCAGTCACTGTATACAGTCTCATCCTCCTGTGCAGTCACTGTATGCAGTCTCATCTTCCTGTGCTGTCACTGTGTACAGTCTCATCTTCCTGTACAGTCACTGTGTGCAGTCTCATCTTCCTGTGCAGTCACTGTGTACAGTCTCATACTCCTGTGCAGTCACTGTGTGCAGTCATTGTGTGCAGTCTTATCCTCCTGTGCAGTCACTGTATGCAGTCTCATCTTCCTGTGCTGTCACTGTGTACAGTCTCATCTTCCTGTACAGTCACTGTGTACAGTCTCATCTTCCTGTACAGTCACTGTGTGCAGTCTCATCTTCCTGTGCAGTCACTGTGTTCAGTCTCATCCTCTTGTACAGTCACTGTATGCAGTCTCATTCTCCTATGCAGTCAATGTATGCAGTCTCATCCTCCTGTGCAGTCACTGTGTACAGTATCATCTTCCTGTGCAGTCACTGTGTACAGTCTCATCCTCCTGTGCAGTCACTGTGTGCAGTCATTGTGTGCAGTCTTATCCTCCTGTGCAGTCATTGTGTGCAGTCTTATCCTCCTGTGCAGTCACTGTATGCAGTCCCATCCTGCTGTGCAGCCACTGTGTGCCGTCTCATCCTCCTGTGCAGTCACTGTGTACAATCTTCTACTCCTGTGCAGTCACTGTGTGCAGTCTCATCCTCCTATGTAGTCACTGTGTGCAGTCTCATCTTCCCGTGCAGTTACTATGTGCAGTCTCATCCTCCTGTGCAGTCACTGTGTGCAGTCACTGTGCGTTGTCTCCTCCTCCTGTGCAGTCATGTGTTCAGTTTCTTCCTCCTGTGCAGTCACTGTGTGCAGTCTCCTTCTCCTGTGCAATCACTGTGTGCAGTCTCATCTTCCTGTGCAGTCACTGTGTGCAGTCTGTTCCTCCTGTGCAGTGACTGTGTGCAGTCTGTTCCTCCTGTGCAGTGACTGTGTGCAGTCTCTTCCTCCTGTGCAGTCACAGTGTGCAGTCTGTTCCTCCTGTGCAGTGACTGTGTGCAGTCTTTTCCTCCTGTGCAGTCACTGTGTGCAGTCTCATCCTCCTGTGCGGGTACTATGTGCAGTCTCATCCTCCTGTGCAGTCACTGTGTGCAGTCTCCTTCTCCTGTGCAATCACTGTGTGCAGTCTCATCTTCCTGTGCAGGTACTATGTGCATTCTCATCCTCCTGTGCAGTCACTGTGTGCAGTCTGTTCCTCCTGTGCAGTGACTGTATGCAGTCTGTTCCTCCTGTGCAGTGACTGTGTGCAGTCTTTTCCTCCTGTGCAGTCACTGTGTGCAGTCTCATCCTCCTGTGCGGGTACTATGTGCAGTCTCATCCTCCTGTGCAGTCATTGTGTGCAGTCTCTTCCTCCTGTGCAGTCACTGTGCACAGTCTCCTCATGTGCAGTCACATGTGCTGTCTCTTCTTCCTGTGCAGTCACTGTGTGCAGTCTCTTCCTCCAGTGCAGTCACTGTGTGCAGTCTCTTCCTCCAGTGCAGTCTCACCCTTTTGAGGGATGTTTATTTGTCTGCCAGGAAAGGGTCAGTCAAAACAGAAGTTTTATGTTATAAGGAATAGTGCAAAGAATGCTGGGAAGTGTAGTCCAGGGAGGTAGGAAGTGGACAATGTCTGTTCATTCTTGGGTTAATATACCTTATTCTAGCTGCAGCCTGGGGTCAGCTTGGTTTTATAAGAACCTTTTACCATTTATGAGAGAAAACAACATGTAGATCTGCCAGGAGGAGCCTACAGGAGGGGGATGAGGGGCTGACGTCAGCTGTCAGGCCACCACCACATACACTGCAGGTCTTATGACTCACGCACCTGTACAGCACAATACAGACGTCACTGCATTCAATAACATTACGTCTGCTGCCACCTACTGGTCAATATTGTTATATTACTGAAATGTATGCACTGACTGGTGTCTGGTAGCGCCCCCTACAGTACAGGGAGGTATTACATGTTCTGTACTTTACCTGTATTACTGAAGTGTATGCACTGACTGGTGTCTGGTAGCGCCCCCTACAGTACAGGGAGTATTACATGTTCTGTACTCTTTACCTGTATTACTGAAGTGTATGCACTGACTGGTGTCTGGTAGCGCCCCCTACAGTACAGGGAGGTATTACATGTTCTGTACTTTACCTGTATTACTGAAGTGTTTGCACTGACTGGTGTCTGGTAGCACCCCCTACAGTACAGGGAGGTATTACATGTTCTGTACTCTTTACCTGTATTACTGAAGTGTATGCACTGACTGGTGTCTGGTAGCGCCCCCTACAGTACAGGGAGGTATTACATGTTCTGTACTTTACCTGTATTACTGAAGTGTTTGCACTGACTGGTGTCTGGTAGCACCCCCTACAGTACAGGGAGGTATTACATGTTCTGTACTCTTTACCTGTTCCAGGGTTAGCTGCTCCTTTGGGCATCAGGTGAGGGCGACTCCATGTTACTTTTTTAGAACACTGTGTACTGTACAGGACCCTGAAGAAGCTCCTGTCCTCTACATAGACAGTGTTTACAGCTCCCAGCAGATCTTTATTACTTTTATATGTAAGGATTTGTTTTATCTGAATTAGGTATCTACTCATTTTTCTTTAACCCTCACTTTTTTCTATTTTTTTTAATGACATTTTAGGGCTTCAGAACCAATTACCAGGTTTCCATAGAGTTATGGTCCCAAAATATAATGGTCATTCTGGAACCGTGTATAATTGTAACTTAAGGGGCCTCTGTAGTTGAATGCAGCAGATGTGCTACGTATGTAGCCAAAGACTAAATAGGAAAATAGAGAAAATGAGATGGATCAGGAACGTGATGATACTGACATCTAGTGGTAAAAAGTCAGAAAACAGCGCTGCTCACATGGAGAGAGATTTTCTGCTTTTATAGGAAAAGAGTAAAAAAATATATATATAATAATATTAAAGGGGTACTCCACTGGAATTTTTTTTTTTTTAAATCAACTGGTGCCAGAAAGTTGAACAGATTTGTAAATTATTTCTATTCAAAACTCTTAATCCTTCCAGTACTTATCAGCTGCTGTATGCTCCACAGGAAGTTGTGTAGTTCTTTCCAGTCTGACCACAGTGCTCGCTGCTGACACCTCTGCCCATTTTAGGAACATTTCAGAGCAGGAGAGGTTTGCTATGGGGATTTTCTCCTGCTCTGGACATAGGTGTCAGCAGAGAGCACTGTGGTCAGACTGGAAAGAACTACACAACTTCATCTGTAGTATACAGCAGCTGATAAGTACTTCAAAGAGTAAAGATTTTTAAATAGAAATAATTCACAAATCTGTTTAACTTTCTGACACCAGTTGATAAAAAAAAAAAATAGTTTTCCACCTAAATTCAAATAGATTGTTTGATTCAATAATGCAATGTGTTTAAAATCTCTACTTGCTGTCAGTGAATGGCAGCATCTCTGTTCATCATTAGAGGCTAATAAACTTTCCCAACCTAAAGAGGTTTTCTAATATAACTGATGGCCGTACCCTTAGGGTGTATTCACACGGCTGAATTTCCGAAGCGTGAATGGTAGTGCTGAATCCCATAGAAGTCTATGGGCTTTAATTTGAGGCGGAAATTCAAAAGTGTGAATGGGAGTGAAGAATCCCAAGGAAGACTACTAGTGTTGAGCGGCATAGGCCATATTCGAATTCGCGAATATTCGCGAATATATGGACGAATATTCGCCATATATTCGCGAATATTCGCATATTCGTTATATCCTCATTGTATTTTCGCGTATGCGAAAATACGCGTATGCGAAAATTAGTATATGCGAATTTTCGCATATGCGGAAATTAGCATATGCGAATTTTCGCATATGCGAATTTTCACACGCCAGTCTCACACAGTAGTATTACAGCCTTCTTTACACCACACAAGCTGGAAGCAGAGAGGGATGATCACTGTGATGTGTACTGTGAAGAAGAAAAAAAAAAAAAAAAAAACGAATATTCGTAATTACGAATATATAGTGCTATATTCGCGAAATTCGCGAATATGCGATATTCGCGAATAATATTCGAATTGCGAATATTCGCGAGCAACACTAAAGACTACGGGCTTTATTCTGCAAACGGAAATTCTGCCGTGTGACTAGACTCTCAGGATACCCCGACCCTCTGGCCCAGCTGTGGTGCTCGCATTACACAGTGAAAGGGTCCAGAAGCAGATGGGGCTCATAAGTCATAGCCCTGGTGCCGCATTAGGGCAGCTGTTCTGTAATAACCAGGCCCAGTCATCGTGCTGTGCGGGCACTACAGATGTGCTGAACAGCTGATCATGGAGGATAGCCCAAAAAACAACAATGGCCCTCATTTACTTAGAAAATCGGGTTGTAAGTCTATGTTGCTTTCTTACCCGATTGCTTTTTTCCCCTGGTATTTATTATTATGTCGCATCCTGTTTGTCGCTCGTGGGTTTTGTTGGTTTTGGTTTCCAACTCCTCTGAGATGTCGGGAAAAAATCCACAACAATTCAACAAATTCGGGTTGGAAACCTTAATAAATACGTGGGAAAGCTCAGAAATGTCGGGTAACGCCCCTTTTTCGGGTTTGGGAGAATCCACATCGGGTCCGTCGGGAAAAAATGTTGCATCGTGTCGCAGACAAAGATGCACCAAAAAAACCTGACATAAGAAGTCGGGTTTAGAATAGTAAATGAGGGCCACTATGTTTAATCTTTTGTCAGAATCCAAATCCTTGTTGGGCATGAACTGAGCACCACATTGAAATGAAATGGCCATGTGGTGCAAAACAGAATCAGTGCAGAACTTCCATAGGGCCTTAAAGGGGTACTCTTTTTTTTTTTTTTTTTTTATCAACTGGTGCCAGAAAGTTAAACAGATTTGTAAATTACTTCTATTCTTAATCCTGCCAGTACTATTTAGGGGCTGTATACTACATAGGAAATGCTTTTCTTTTTTTATTTCTCTGATGTCATGATCACAGTGCTCTCTGCTGATCTCTGCTGTCCATTTTAGGAACTGTCCAGAGTAGGAGAAAATCCCCATAGCAAACATATGCTGCTCTGGACAGTTCCTAAAATGGACAGCAGAGATCAGCAGAGAGCACTGTGATCATGACATCAGAGAAATCAAAAAAGAAAATAATTTCCTCTGTAGTATACAGCCCCTAAAAAGTACTGGAAGGATTAAGATTTTTTAATAGAAGTAATTTACAAATCTATTTAACTTTCTGGCACCAGTTTATTTACAAAAAAAAACACAAAAAAAATGTTTCCACGGGAGTACCCCTTTAAAGAGGTACTCCACTGCTCAGAATTTGGGACAAACTGTTCCAAACGCTGGAGCCGATGCCGGGAGCTCATGACGACACAGCTCCGCCCTCTTATGCTGTCACGCCCTGCCCCCTCAATGCAAGTCTATGGGAGGGGGCGGCGTGACTGTCGTCACGCCCCCTCCCATAGACTTGTATTGAGGGGGTGAGGTGTGAAGTCATGAGGGGGCGGGGCTATGACATCACAAGCTGCCGGCTTCAGTGTTTGGAACAGTTTTCCAAACACTGAGCAGCAGAGTACCCCTTTAAAGGGGTACTCCACTACCCCACAACTGCCCTCCGTGGGGGTTGTGACATCGCGGCCACGCCCCTTGTGATGTCATGCCACACACCCTCAATGCATGTCTATGGGAGGGGGTGTGGCAGCTGCCACACCCCTGCATTGAGTTGGCATGGCATGACATCACGAGGGGGAGTGACCGTGACATCACGACCCCTGCAGCCCGTACCCAGTGTTTTGAACAAAATGTTCCGAACGCTGGGGAAGTGGAGTACTCCTTTAAGGTTTGGATGGAGTAGGAGACACATACTGATGTGTCTAGCTTGCAGAGAGTTGTCTGCACTGATGCACTGTAACAGACCCTCAGCTGGTCTGTCAAGTCAACTAGTAGCATATTCCTAGTCAATAACAAGAAGCAGAGGTAGTGAATACATTAGGAATAAGCACAGTCTATATAAAACAAATTATAGAACTTTCAGAAGACAGGACGCCGGCCCTTTAAGGACAAGACGTAACTTTAATATTTCCGCTTTTTAATTATCTCACTTTAGGATATTAGACTGTAAAATAGTTTTGGCGTACTCGGCAGGGTAAATATAGAAGAGTATTTTAGATTATTTAATAATCGCTGAAGATTTCTGCACTAAGCAGTTTTTACGGAAATGCGATTGCAGCATTTTCTTTCTTTCTTGGATTCACAGACTGAACCCGTCATCCGTCCCCTGTGAGCAGCTGTGGCTTTAGTTTGCCCTCCTGTTGCCTTGTACAGAACAATATCCCAATCACGTTCTATTCATCCCACTGCAACCCAGCTCAGAAAATCACCAAATATACAAAACTGCTGCACGAGAAAGATCAATAAACCTGATCCCCTCCCTCTTAAAGGGGAACTCCCGTGGAAAACCTTTCTTTTTTTTTTTTTAAATGAACTGGTGCCAGAAAGTTAAACAGATTTGTAAATTACTTCTATTAAAAAATCTTAATCCTTTCAGTACTTATTAGCAGCTGTTTGCTACAGAGGAAATTCTTTACCTTTTGAATTTCTTTTTTAGTCTTGTCCACAGTGCTCTCTGCTGACACCTGATGCTCGTATCAGGAACTGTCCAGAGCAGCATAGGTTTGCTATGGGGATTTTCTCCTGCTTTGGACAGTTCCTGATATGGGCATCAGGTGTCAGCAGAGAGCACCGTGGACAAGACAAAAAAGAAATTAAAAAAATAAGGATTTTCCTCTGTAGCAAACAGCTGCTAAAAAGTGCTGAAAGGATTAAGATTTATTAATAGAAGTAATATACAAATCTGTTTAACTTTCCGGCACCAGTTCATTTAAAAAAAAAATAAAGTTTTCCACCGGAGTACTCTTTTAAAGGGGTTGTGCGCTGCCCTGCAGTTCGGAGCTCCGCTCACAGCGTCCGGAAGTTCATTACTCCGAACGCTGTGTGTGGGCTTCCGTGTTCGCAGCCGCTGGGCGTGACGTCACGCCCTGCCCCTTCGTGACGTCTCGCCCGCCCCCTCGTGACGTCTCGCCCTCCCCCTCAACGAAAGTCTATGGGAAGGGGGCGCGACCGCTGTGACGCCCCCTTCCCATAGACTTTGGTAGAGGGGGCAGGCGTGACGTCACAAGAGGGCGCCCGGCGGCTGCGAACACGGAAGCCCACACACAGCGTTCGGAGTAATGAACTTCTGGACGCTGTGAGCGGAGCTCCGAACTGCAGGGCAGCGCACAACCCCTTTAATACCAGTCATTATACTTCTGAATTTACTGTGTCCATCTGGCGCCCTCCGGAGTCTGGTGCGATATGTGCAGGGGTGGGGAGCTATTTGCTAGGTCAGGCCCTTAAAGGGTACTCTGCCCCTAGACATCTTATCCCCTTATCCAGTGGCCAGAGTCCACCGCGATCTCCATCCCAACACTACAGTAATCCGCATGTATGGAGCAAACTCCGCTGTCACACAGCTGTCACGCCCCCTCCCATAGACATGACTGGAGGGGGTGTGACGACCATGGATGTCCAAAGCCTAGCACAGCCGGGTTCTGAACATAAATATCTAGGAACGGAGGAAATAATTTTTTTCAAATCAACTGGTGCCAAAAAGTTAAACATATTTGTAAATTACTTCTCCTTCCAGTACTTATCAGCTGCTGTATGCTCCACAGGAAGTTGTGTAGTTCTTTCCAATCTGACCACAGTGCTCTCTGCTGACACCTCTGTCCGTGTCAGGAACTGTCCAGAGCAGGAGAGGTTTGCTATGGAGATTTTCTCCTACTCTGGACAGTTCCTGATACAGACAGAGGTGGCAGCAGAGACTGGAAAGAACTACACCACTTTCTCTGGAGCATACAGCAGCTGAAAAGTACTGGAAGGGTTAAGATTTTTATATAGAAGTAATTTACAAATCTGTTTAACTTTCTGGCACCAGTTGATTTAAAAAAAAAAAAAATAGTTTTTAGACTGAGTAACCCTTTAAGCCTTTTTATTCTATCACCATTCTGATACAGTAACTTAACTTTATAATTCTTATAGACTGGATCCTGACGGTCCAAATTTTGAGGCTCTTGATGTTGGACTAACAGATTTGCACTAGGAGAGTCTGGGTTTATATAATCTCCACCTTAAGTAAAAAGAATTGATGTAAAGTAAACATTGTTTTTTAAATATTAAACATTGTTGCATAGTAAAATGTTCTTCAACTTTCTACTAGACTTTTATTTCCTCACTATTTACATGTATAAGGTTTGTTACAATGTATCACTGCAAGTAATCTAAACAGCCCTGGACTGGTAAATGTTACCTCCACTGATCCATTGTAACAAAGTATCAGGAAACTAAATCCATTTCTACTGCTGCTGTGTTCA